>NW_027508953.1:87500-437500 GCF_051911475.1 Siphateles boraxobius
CGATACATATTGTTGAATTTTTGTATTGCGATATATTGTGACACGATATATTGTTACACCCCTACACACACACACACACACACACATATTATATAAACACATCAGGATCAGGGTAAAGTGCAGTTATTTTAATACCACTGACATACTATTTTAGTTTTAATATATATAAAGTGATTTGTGACGCACCCACATCCAGAGGGTTGGTCATGAACACGGCTCTGGGTCCCACTCCGAAGATGAGCTGGTGGTGCCAGGCGTCGGGAATCTCCTCTCCTTCGGGAACGGCCTTCTGCATGTTCATGGTGGCGACGGGAACGGCTCCACGCAGGATCCATCGGGCCAACCAGGGCACCAGCTTCACCCGGCGCCGGGGGGAGAACCCGAAGAACCGGCCCGTGACGAGCCCGGCGCTGGCCTGATCCGCCCCGTCGATCAGCTGCAGGTGCGTCGCCCCTGGAGGACGGCAGTGCGTTGGGTCATTAGAGAATAAAACAGTATTTTGAGAGGGATGGGCGCTATGGCTTAATATGAATATATTGACACTTTAGAGTGATAAAGAAACATGCATGAATGAGAAAATTCAGATTAAGTTCCTCTTGCAGCATCTCTTCTCTTCTCTGATGATGTGGGCGGGGCAACCTGTCACTCAAATTAGATCAGCCAATAGAAACCCACAACCGTCCAATCAATTACACACGGACAAAATCAAGCCCCGCCCACATTTGTTCTTGTTCCTGAAGCCGTTTTATTCTATATACTGTGCAGTAAGGAAGAAAAGACTAGTGCAGCTTCACTTTCATGTCGACTTTAAGTATATGCAAACAGTTGGGATGTAAATCAGTGTATTAGATCCGTGCATTCGCTCTTAAAGTGACTGTAATGTACTTGCTACTGTCTGTGTCATTAATGTCAATCAAACAATAAAGAGTAAATCACTCACTGCTCTTGAGCGAATAATGTTACCTTGAATAAGAATCAATTTAACTCATACTATGCATTACATTTAAATATGCAATTGTGTAGTATTTTTTTACAGCATCTTTCTTACCCTGATTCACTATGGTAAGTTACACTGTGTGTAAAAGTAACATAAAACATTTTTTAAGACAAACTTCCAACTAAAGCGTTTCAGAAAAAAAAGCAACGTATAAATAAAAAAATTTGGCGTTATTTTGGCGTAAATGTTGGCGTTATTTTGTCAATTATTGGGAGCAGTATGCTAGCTGGAGCCATTTACTTCCAGTCTTTGTGCTAAGCTAGGCTAACGGTGGGTGCGTCAGACAGAGTTACAGCACGCATGGAGATGAAAAGGGTATGTATGGACTAATCTAACTGTGGGGATACGGTGTATAAGCTAAAGCCCCAAAAAGTCAGCGTGTTCCTTTAGCAGTATAATTGTGCAGTTAATTCTTATACTGTATTTTCAAATTTGAATGTGTCAAATGTGTCAAAAATGAAATAAAACCGCAAAAACAACTCTGCTGTCACTGTGAAATGAAGCCTGTTAAGAGCTCCATGTACCAGCGTTGCTGCGCGAGTGCTTGTAATCGTGATAATATATATAATACAGGTGAAACTCGAAAAATTTGAATATTGTGCAAAAGTTCATGTATTTCAGTAATTCAAATTAAAAGGTGAAACTAACATATTGAGTATATACTTTATAACTATATACATATGCATGATTATACTTTTCACATGGCCAACATTTCTGTATTTTTTTTTATTTTATTGATTTCATGTAATATTCTAATTTTCTGAGATTTTGAATTTGGGGTTTTCATAAGCTGTAAGCCATAATCATCAAAATTATAACAAATGAAGGCTTGAAATATCTCACTTTCCATCTAATGAGTCTATATATTAGTTTCACCTTCTAAGTTGAATTACTGAAATAAATTAACTTTTGCACGATATTCTAATTTTTCGAGTTTCACCTGTATATAATATATGTATTGCTTTTAATTTATTTAGAATATTGTCAACACTATAATTGCGCAGTTCATTCTCATACTGCATTTTCAAATGTCTCAAAAATGAAATAAAACCGCAAAAACAACTGTCCCTGTGAAATGAAGAGCTGGATGTACCAGCGCTGCTGCGCGAGTGCAGGTAATCGTGCAGCGGCGCCGTGTTCCTCCTCAGACTCGTCCTCACGCAGGAGTTCACCGTCTCCGGTGTGACCGTGAGGATGCCGAGCGCCTGCAGGACGTCCACCACGGCCGTGGCTCCACACGCAGACACCCCGATCTGAAGAGTCTGCCTCTGGACCGCCTCCTGGATGCTCCACAGCATCGCCGTGTGGATCTCAGAGCCGGCAGAACCCTCGGGATCTTCAGACCCCATCAACTCCATCTCTGCTGGAACACACATGCACAAAACATTAGAAGTGCTGTAAGTCAGGGCTTTGCAATCTGTTAGGGACCTCACTGCAAAAAAATGCTTTGTATTTTTGTCTTGTTTCCAGTCCAAATATTAAACATTTCTTAAATCAAGATGCATTTACTAAAGTAGTAAAATCACGTAAGATATTAAGTCTTGTTTTCTGGGCAAATACATAAAAATTAAGTGAGTTTTTGCTTAAAACAAGCTAAATGATCTGCCAATGGGGTAAGCATAATAATCTTGTTTCTGTTTGAATTATGATTATTTTTCTTACGCCATTGGCAGATGATTTTGCTTTTTTTTTGAGCAACAACTCGCTTAATTTCGATGAATTTCCCCGGAAAACAGGACATAATATATTATGTCATTTTACTCATCTAGTAAATGCATCTTGATTTAAGAATTTTTAGATATTTGGACTGGAAACAAGACAAAAATACCAAGTAAGAAAAGCATTTTTTGCAGTGATCCATCCAAACATTTAAGCTATATAATTTCATGTATAAATCAATCAATTAATTCTGTGAAAAAAATTATATTATAAATGTGCAAAATATTTAGTTTCTGTTACATTGCATTTTCTTTGACTCACTGTAATACTGCACTTTTAGATGTATTTTGTTCATTAATTTAATTTGATTAGATTTTATTATTTATTTAAATCAAGCTCCCATTTATTTTAATATTTTTGTTAGTTTAATCTTATTTTTATTGATTTATTTCTACCTTTTTACACTGCTTAATTGAATTGCTATTATTATTACCTTATTACACTGCTATTATTTTATTTAAACCTTTTATACATTTATTTAGTTATCATCAAATGTATTTTATGTTTTCAAATCAAATTTTATTTATTTTACTTTTAACTTATTTATTCTAATCAAATGTATTAATTTAATCATGTTCTAATTTTAATACAGTTGTATGCATTTTATTTAAAAAAAAATTAATCTTAAGTATTACTTTATAATGCATTTATTTCAATACAATTATTTATTTTTTCAATTGTTTTATTTTGATCAAATATATTTTATAGTATAAAATAATGTTTTATCTATTATATATTTCTATTTGTTTTCATTTCACTATCAATTGTTTTTATACATAAAATGTATTTATAAAATTCATAAAAAGTAAAAATCTTTATTGACTTTATCTTTACCGTTTTTAGAAATTATCATTAATGACAATAAAGCTCAAACTGTTTCATGATAACGTCAAAGAATGTCCATACATGAAAACCGCAACCACATCATCGTAAACAAACAGCAAATTTGCATTTTTATTCATTTTTACGTAAAAAATGTTAAATAAGACACAAATGTTGATTTATTGAGGATGATGTTCCAAATATAATTGTACATTTGTATCACAATGAGTGCAAACTGTTTAAAATGTTAAAAACTATAACATACTGTACATTTATAATTAGCTGCTATTAATTCTGACTATTATTATAATGTTGTTGTTGTTGTTTTTTAAATAAAAATGCATGTTTTTGATCGTATTCCTGTTATTTCTTTTAAGATACCACGGAAAAGCACTCGAGGGCGTAACGTTAGAGATATATGGTTTTACCATCGTAAAGCAGGTTTGGAGCAGTGTTTTACCATGGTAAAATAAAATCTGTGACAGCGATATTTTAGCGTTCTGATGAACCTGAAGCATGTCAATACGATCATTATAACGGGAGCCTTTTAGTTTGTATACATCACGACGCACGCTGCAGATTTCAGGGTAAATCATCTCTTTCTGATTAAAAATATTGCATAAATATGACAACACAACTAGGATAAAACATTAAAATGAAGCATTTGGTTTAATACAAACCGCTTCAGCACGAGGAACTGGACAGACTCCTCCTGACGGCCTCTGGTTTGTTTTTATTCCTTGATTAGCTCTCGCGACTCAGTCACTTTGCTGTGATTGGATGGCGGGACCCAGTCACTTTGCCGTGATTGGATGGGGGGACTCAGTCAATGTGCTGTGATTGGATTGCGGGACTCCGTCAGTGTGCTGTGATTGGTCTATCAAATGTGACAGATTTTTTGCGCATGACTTCTGATTGGGTTAAATATCCGCAGGAAGAAAAATCATGCTCAGGCAAAACAGACAGCCTACTAAGTCATAATTATGACAAAAACATAAATTACATACTAATTATGACATACAAGACATAAATATGAAATTAAAAGTCATAATTATGTCAAAAAGTCGACATTGTGACAATAGTGCATACTTATGACATACTATGTGACATTGTTATTCACAATTATGACATTAAAAACATACATATGACAACAATAATGGGATAAAAAGTCAAAATATGACAAAAACTTAAAATGAACTTAGAATAAAGTCATAATTATGACATTAAAAGTCGAATTTGTGACACAAATATGACATAAAAGTAGACATTATGGCATAAAAACAATAAATATTACATAATGATAAGTGAGATAAAAAGACAAAATTATGACAAAAAAAATCATAAATGACAAAAAACGCCAAAATCACAGGATAAATTCAAGATTATGACGTCTAGCCACTTTTTTTTAAAATTCATATCAACTGACGGAATTAAAAATATGTTTACATATAGAAGATGTTACAGATGACATAAATGTTCTTTACGTTTATTTACCATGATTTCGTTACACTATACGAGTAAAACTAACTGGTTCCGAATGGCTGATGTCTGAGTCAGAGTTACAGTACTAGATGTGTTGTTGGCGCTTTCACTTTCGAGCGCATTTAAAAGTGAGAGTGTTTCAGTCAGTGAAAGTGGGCTGATGTGCACACACCAGCTCAAGAGCAGAGCTAAACACTGCGATCTCGATTGATTGTGAACAAGTGACCCTGATGAAATGAGAAGAGCCTGATCGAAAAGCTCCGGGATGAATTTGTCCTCCGGAACCCGAACTCGACCCGTTCGCTTCGGAGGATTTACACTCGCGTTAGTGCTGTTGTCGACATGCGCGTGCACGGGTGAGTAGCGTCGCATGCTTTCACTCTGGGATGTTTCGGAATGGTTTTATTATCGTTATTGGAAATGATAACTAAAGTGGAAAGCAACTATATAAAAAAAAAAAAAAATACTCGCTCTCTCTATTCTATATTATTAACGTAGGCCTATTGTATATTCGGGTAGTTAATAAAAGGTTGCCTATTCATAAAGGTCATAAAATGTACAAAATGAAAGATATGTTTATTTTGTTGTTTCGTTTATTTATTTACAAATGATGACATGCCCTAAAGGAGGTTTTGTCCGATTTATCCTACTTCTGGGTGCAAATTTGCCCCAGCTAATAAAAAAAAAATGTTTTAAAAACGTCCCATTAAAGGTACAATATGCAAGATTTTTGCAGTAAAATATCCAAAAACCACTAGGCCAATGTTATATATTTTGTTTTGTTGATTACTTACAATTTCCCAAATGTTTCCAACTATTTGTAAATCGTGAGAAAATTGCGATTTTAACCAAGGAAACGGGGTGTGTGAGCAGGGGTGAGGAGTCGCCAGTCAATGCCATCAAATCCGCGTTAGCCTCGTTTCCGCCAGGTTTGCGCTGGCACTGCGTTAGTAACCATGGCGACAGACGTGGACAACCGGGTTATTACCGTTATGCCTTGTTGTTTTGTTCAAACATTTTGGCTCATGGCAAGCAGACTTTGAGACAAAAAGAGGACTAAAACGAAGATCAACATCTTTCGAGATGCTGAGAGCTCCACGTCCGCGACTAACTTCGACTTGACAGAGACGCGCGAGTGTTGCATGTACTTTATTAGACAGATGAGCAAAGTACATAAAACTATCAATGTTATTTAGTTCAACATGATGAAATGTTAGAATATGATCTGTATGTTATTCTAATGTTGATCTATCCCACTGCTAGTCTCATACAGCCAACAAACAACCTACTAACAACATTCAACACACTCAAATGGCGTTTAGTGTGATAGTGTAACTGTTAGAGAGAGTGAAATAGCGCTGCGTTACCTCAAGTTTAATTCGTCTAATAAAACTGTCCTGTGTGAGTACTAACTCGCGTTGCGTGTGGCGCTGGTATACGTCTAGCAATCGCGCCCTGCTTCATACCACAGTCATGTTAAAAACATCAATGTATTCACTCATTTATAAAATATCCATCAGCTTGACGACAAGATCCATACTTACGCTTAGTGAGGAATATACGTCATCATTATACGCCTTTTTTATTGTAAGAGGTCAGCGACCCCTGTGGCGAAAAATCCTGCATATTGTACCTTTAAGTTCTGAAAACGTTTTTTTTCTTGGTTATGTGAACGTTAATGGAACATTCCATTTCATCATTCTTCAAACATTATGGGAATGTTACTTTTGAATGTTATCTGAACGTTCTGAAACAAGTAACAACTTCCAACTAAAGCATTTCTGGGGAAAAACGCAATGTATATAGCCTAAATAAAAAAATAATTGTGCTGTTGTTTTGAAAACATTGAAGTATCGTTCTGACAACGTTACCAGAAGAACGTTTGTTTATAACTTTGAGACACTTGTAAGGAAATTGAGATAAAGTCTTTATGAAATAATTGTTAATAATTATGACTTCATAATTAGTATAATTATACAATAAATTAATAATTATGACATAAAAAGTCGACATTATGACATAAAAAAATAAATATGACATAAAACATTGACATTATGTCATAAAAAGCCATAGTTATGACATACTACGTAACATGCTAATACATAACTATGACATTAAAAACATAAATATGACATACAAAAGTGATAATTATTGGATAAAAAGTCAATATGTGACAAATTGTATAATGAAATTGAGATTAAAGCGCTTTGGTGGCCATTGGGTCTGTGAAAGCGCTATATAAATGCAGTCCATTTACCATTAAGTCAACATTATGACATAAAAACATAAATATGTCATAAAAAATCAAATAAAAATAATGACACAAATAACAAATATGACATAAAAAGTCATATTACATAAAAAGTAGACACTATGACATAAAAACCATACATATGACATAAAAAGTGATAATTATGACAAAATGTTATATATATATATATATATATATATATATATATATATATATATATATATATATATATATATATATATATTAAAAGAAAAGAAAAAAAGAAAGTAAGACAAACTTCCAAATAAAGTGTTTCAGGGGAAAAAAAGCCATATATAAATGAAGTTTTTGTGCTAAGATTTTGAAAACATTGAACAAACCTTCTATTAATGTGACCGGAAGAAAGTTTGTTCATAACTTTGAGAGAACCTTTCCAGAACGTTCTGAGAACTGTTATCTGGGAGGGTAATGATGGTAAATCTGGAGCTCTTTACAGTCATAGAGATGATGAAGATGATGATGATGATGATGATGATGATGATGATGATGTTATTCCCTGCACAGACTGCGCTGAGCGTAACGTCACGGTCCAGGCTGGAGAACCAGCGGTTCTGCCCTGCACGTGTCCACCGGATCAGCCTCCATTTGTGGTCTGGCAGACGACCGTCCGTGATCAGTTACTCGTGGTCAGTGACTACAGAGGAGAAGACAACAAAGAAGACAAACAAGCGGACGAGTATCGGGACAGAACAGAGCTGAAGCTGACAGAAAACTGTTCTCTTACGCTCCTCAATGTGACTCCATCAGACGAGGGAACGTACACATGCTACTATCAGATAGGACCTGTAAGACAAGACATCATATATCTGCAGGTCACAGGTCAGTGTGTGTGCGTTTTTAACTTAAAAAAACATAAAATAAGTCATAACTCAAAGCACTAAATTAAATTAAATATAACAACAAATATATTTTTTAACAACCATATATATATATAGTCGACATTATGACAAAAAAAATCATTAATATGAATTAAAAATCATAATTAAGACATAAAAAGTAGATATTTTGACATAAATATGGCATAATAAGTGAGATTTAAGACTAAATGAGATTAAGGTCACAGGTCAGTGTGTGTGTGTTTGGTTACATTGAGGAACAATCAGGGTTATTATTGTTAACTAACTAAAATAACTTAAAAAAACACATTTTCCTTACTTATAAAACAAGCCATTTTATTTTTAGTTTAACTCAAAGCACTACAGATCTTTATCTAGATTATTTATCTTTTAAAGATAAATGTGAGCTCTCCATGCGCTTCATCAGGAGATGTTCGTGCCTCATTTTCACAGTTGACTTGAACAGTGTTCATTTGATCTGTTTATCAGTCTGATCCCTTGCTGCTAACCTTTGGCTGATATTTAATCTCACGCGACCGTATGAGTTTGTATATAAGATTACAGGGTTGCATACATCAAAAGGACCGTTTCTATGGAGATTTAACGCCCATGTGACTTTTAACAGTGCGCACAATACTTACCAGGCCTAAAAAGTTTATCGTCAACACCCTTGCATTATTCCAACACAGAATCATGCAATGAACTTTTGCTGTTTCTGTAGCTCATCAACACCCTTGTTGTTTCTTTAGAAAGACCAGCACCTCCAGAAAGGATTTGGGACGTCCAGAAAACTGTGTTGACATCTTCGGTTTGCGGGATTCTTGTCCTTGTGTTTATCACAGTGGCTGTTGTGGTGTACGTGGGAATTAGTCGCAGAAATAGACGTCAAATGAACGGTAAAGTCCATTTTTTCCCCTTTATGACTTAAATGTGTTCATTACAATTCAATTCAATTAAATTAGAACTTCTCGTGTGCACTTTTCTCGCACCCTTATGTTTGTTTAGAAGCTTTATAATTCATCAAGAGGAAATTTGAGTATATTTCATGACATTTTTCTGGCTTTGCAGGAACATTCACTCCAACATTGAAGGGGATCATTTAACAGCTGTCAGTCAAACAGAGCCAGATCTCTGCTTATCACAGATGAAATCTCCACAAAAATGCAAAAAGGTGTAAATGTGGGATTTAAAAAAACAAACCTTAACAAAAACCTGCACAAGCTCTGACACCGTTCAGTGACCCGTTTAATCTACTGTTCCAACACAATCATTCCCTGTCACTATCTGGTAAAATAGTCCATAAAAATACTGTGAATGCCACATATGGCTGTAATTTTACTTGCTATTATTCCTCGTTGTTGTTGTCGTTAAAGGCCTTATCTCATGAGCAATCAAGCTTTTCTTAAAGTAAAAGAGGTTGATATTCTATAAAAACGTTAAAAAAAGTCCCTCACAGTCCCCTGGAATATAGTCAAAGTCAAATATGTTAAAAACACGTTATGCTGTAGGTAAGCATTATAAATGAACAGATGATTTGATTTCCATCCAAACAGTTTTACACTTTTAGTCATTTCCTGCGACACCATTTCACTTCCTTATTTTAATCTCAATAAGCAGTTGTCTCAGTGTTTTTTTAAGAATGCTTACGCACAGTTCTAAAACGATGGCTCAATTTCTTAACACACACACACACACACACACACACACACACACACACACACACACACACACGCACAAGATGCAACAGATTGCAAAAGCAAACACTTCATTCAAAACTATTTGAACTCTTCAAAAAAAAAGTCTTTTCGCGTAGAAACTCTACACACAGACCATTAAATAATTAAACACACACTCGCCAAACAACACACAGAAATGCAATTGAACTGAATCAACACTGAACAGACTTCAGCTGAATAATGGCATTATTGGCTCATTAGAGCTGCTTACTAGCAGAATCTGATTTTTTGTTACTATTGTAATTCTGATTGGTCAATAGCTGTGTTTTTATCAAAGACTGTCGACTATGCGCATTAGCTTGAAAAATTCATCTCCTGTCATGATTCGAGCGTTGAACTATAACAAAGTACATTTACTTGAGTACTGTACTTAAGTACACTTTTTGAGTATCTGTACATTACTAGAGTATTATTTTTAATGGAAACTTTTTACTTTAACTTCACTGCATTTGAAAGACAAATATCATACTTTTTACTCCACTACATTTCTGTCAAGGTCTTTGAGTAGAAAGTAATAACTTCAGTCAGTGGATGATATTGGTTGGAAAATGGAAAATGAAAGTCGGATTAACGTCAATCTGACGTTGGATTTTGACATCAACCTGATTTTCATTTTCAACATTGGGTTTGGTCTTTTAAATGCGAATTTTGTCATTGTTTTTGGAGCACATTAGCTTATAGATAACAGTAAGGCTAACATATTCATAAAAGCCAATAAACTTTAAATAGGGGATTTGTTTCGGGTGTCCGAAACCATTGTGGACGTTATTAAGGGAACTTATTCAATCCCACGACTGGAACTGTGTTATAGAAATAAATGTGTTATTGATATGGGGCAGGCATAGATTCAGAGGCATAATAGCCTATACTGTATTAGATACAACAATAATAAAACAAGGCATTGACATTTACTTTTTACTTTTGATACTTAAGTACTTTTAAGAACAAGTAATTCTGTACTTTTACTTAAGTAAAAATCGGCATTTACAACTTTCACTTGTAACAGAGTAATATTTGACCAGTAGTATCTGTACTTTCACTCAAATAAGTAAGTTGTGTAGGCTACTTTGTCCAACTCTGAATGTCAACTTGGCTAACAGTTTGGAGAAGTTGACGTTTCCTTATTCAAAGAGATCGTAGTTGCACTTGCATGGCGTTTCAAAGATGGCCGCCGAGTGAAATGACTTTGGTTTAATTTAATTCACGATAAAACACGGAGCGCTTCACCCTCTATGTATCCCTAACAACAACACCCATAGCAACCACTCGTAGCAACTTAAACATAATAGTTTTCATTGAAGCTTATAGAGTAACGTTAGAGTATTGAGAGAGATCGAGTAAGTGTACCTGCATTTACAGTATATAGCATTTTCGTTGATGGTCCAATGTGATATCTTGTTCTTTTAACAGTTAAGAGGTTTTCCCGTGTCCGACATGCCAGTTATTTGTCAGTTGCGTCTTTCTTCTCCGCGTTCACAACAAGTTTCAGTCCTTTCAATATAAAAGTCTTTTCTTCTGACTGACTCACTCATAAAGGCAGTCTTTGTTTGTATCTAATGGCGAAATAATGTAGCTAACTTCCGTCGCTGTTCACGATCGGGGACTATTTTTCCAGGGGAAGGAAGGCTTTTAGCGATTTTATTTCATTAAAAGTTGCATTTATACATTGATTTTTTTGGCTTTAATTTTTGATTTGTCTGGTAACCATTTTATAAAAGCAATAACTATATGTAGGCTACACTATAAACAGAAATGCAAGTTGGTAAAAATAATTTCTTTCTTTCTCAGACACTGAGTTCTGATTTCTAAGTTAACAAATGTTTCACTCATGGTCGTTGGCTGTAGTTCATCAGGAAATGAGTGTGGCTTTTAAATGGCAGTTTTCCAATTGAAACAAACGAGCTGTTAGTTTCGAATGATGTCTAATGTTGATAACTGTGTTTAGATATTTGCAAAACGTTTGTTTTACAACAGCAAACGTTTAAAGCGTTTAATGTGCTTGTAGTTCTGCAGACTTGGTGTTAAGATTAGTACACGAGGGAATGATTTCACTGAGTGACCTCAAGTTTCACTTTGAGTGTGTAAGCTATTTTTTATAAAGGGCATAGAGTACATAACCAAACTTGAGATGTACATTAAACTGTGGAAGCTTGTTCCTGCCACAGAATAAAACAATTAAAAAGGGTAATTGCAACTTTATATCTCACAATTCTGACCTTTTTTCTCGAGTTTTACTGGGCATTGCCTACTGAATTTCGTCATAGTGTAGGAATGCACACGTCCAGCAGTGACCTAGATATGTGTGTGTGTGTGTGTGTGTGTGTGTGTGTGTGTGTGTGTGTGTGTGTGTGTGTGTGTGTGTGTGTGTGTGTGAGAGCCGTATGTCGTCTCGCATTCCTACATTTACTGGCTTTCTAGCAGTTGTGTTTAATGGTGTTGATGTATTATGGGATGTTTTTGGAGATGTCTGTTTTCTGCACTGGAAAGGAATCATGTTCTGCACAACATACACAAACACATTTCGCATCAGCTAAACTGAACTATGCATTATCATCTACATATCACAGACAAAGTCTGTCTGTTCTGTTTTCCTCCTTGTAAAGTCATATCTATGCAGAAACTGTTTGATTTCATGTGTTTTGCTGCACTTTTGTATGCCATTTATACAGTATGACTAATGTGAAAATAAAAACTTTATATCATTCTGAATAAAATGTGAGTGGTGTACTAGTTCAGACTGAAGAGCATAACGTGACAATTTTTACATGATAGTTGAAGTATTAGTGAAAACATCTGTCACTCGTGGATGTAACGGAGTGTGAAACGTCAGACTGAGGGACTTATTTTAACGATATAAGCTCATGGTCTTTGCACTTATGGGGTGTGCGAATCCACTTTTGCTAGTTTAGTGACGGGAAAAATGGTCAGCGCTCCCGGCGCATGGTCTAAAAGGGTCGTCCCTATTCTCTTAAAGGGATAGTTCACCCAAAAATGAAACTTCTATCAGTAATACTCTCACTCATGTTGTTCAACCCTGTAAGACCTTCGTTCATCTTCGGAACACAAATTAAGATATTTGTGATTAAATCTGAGAGCTGGATCACTCCTCCATAGGCTTCTAAGGGATTGAAACTTGTTCCCCCGAAAAGTTATTAAAGACATCGTTAAAATAGTCCAAGTGACTACAGTGACTCAAAATTAAGGGCAAGGATTGGTAGGCTATTGATAGATTACTATCTGTCACGTCACATTTAAAAGCGCCAAAATGGTATTTATTGTTTGAATTTCGTACTAAAATTGACAGAATCTCAGGATCTGAGAGCTGAGGATTGGTTTCATATCAATAGTAACCTGCTCTATCTTGTCTGTCACGTTGTCAGTGTCCTCTTTGCTTCGCATTTTTTCTCAGCGTGAGAAAATGTATGTGTGGCGTGAGAGCGTGAAAAAAGGGTCAATTGCGTGAGTCTCACGGTAAATGCGTGAGAGTTGGCAGCTCTGCATCTACGGGACAAGCCGGATTCACCCTATCTTTACACAATATTCATCTTTTACATTGTGATCCTTTTATTTTTAGTATTTGGCATGTGTAATAAGCAGAGTGCATGCTGTTGTGGACCCCACCTGTAGTCTCATATTACTTACACGCTCTTTAAATAACAAAACAAAAAAAAGTGTCAAAGCTGGTGAACTGAAAACGGGTAACTTCTAACTGGTTTTCTTCAGGTTGAAAATATAATTCTATTGAATCAAGCTACGGACATCATGTTAACTTTAAATCAGAAAAGATTCTGGAAGAATTTCTGCACCACTAGTGTCACCAAACGGGTTTCCCAAACACTTGCCAGCCATTGGTCAAACACAGAAATAGTCCCGCCCCCAAACTCACGTGATTGGCTTAGTTAGATCACATGTTGTGGCGGTTGATGTTTTAAGCGTCACAATATGAAAAATAAAAAGGTAACTGTGACTTTTTATCTCACAAACTTACATTTACATTTATTCATTTAGCAGACGTTTTTATTCACAGCGACTTACAAATGAAAATAAAAACACAAACTGACTTTATTTCTCACAATTTCGATTTCATATCACAATTTGGACTTTATTTAGAATAGAAGAATAGAATAAATCTTTATTGTCCACCGGGGTGGAAATTTTTCTTTGGCTCACCAAACATACAAGACAGATATATAGACAACGTCTCAAACAAGGAAATATAATAAAACAATGTAAAATATCATAATGAAAATAAATATACTTTAAATACAGGTGAAACTCGAAAAATTAGAATATCGTGCAAAAGTTATAATTTTGATGATTATGGCTTACAGCTTATGAAAACCCCAAATTCAAAATCTCAGAAAATTTGAATATTACATGAAATCAATAAAAAAAGGATTTTAAATGCAGAAATGTCGGCCCTCTGAAAAGTAGAATCATGCATATGTATATAGTTATATATACTAAATATATAAGTTTCACCTTTTAATTTGAATTACTGAAAGACATGAACTGTTGCATGATATTCTAATTTTTCGAGTTTCACCTGTATATTAAGATAACTCGTTTGTTGTTGTCACTTGGTTTGGTTTCAGGATACTAATGGCATTTGGGATAAAAGATTTTTTAAAAGTACTTTTAGCCAGAGGCGGCTCCCAGACTTTAGAAGAAAGTCTCATTATTTGGGTCTGGTGTTTTTGGGGTTTTCCTGATATTTTATTGGCCATTAACTAAATTAAAAACACATAACAAACTAAATTAGCCATTAAATTCGTGAGTTTGCAGTTTAAATGCCCAAATCAAGCAGAGAGATGAAAGGTTAAAACACTTTCAAGGTGTGTGATGTACAGTAGCTCAATAATCTGAGCACTGACGCCCATGTAGTTGTGAGCATTTCTTAAAAATATAGTCTGTGTTATCTGTAAAACTCAAGAACCGTGCCTAGATACTTAAAAGTTCCCACGGGTTCAACTGATTGACCATTAAGTAAAACTGGCTCTATTGTTATGTCTTGTTTTTTGCAAAAAAGTAGCTTGTTTGTGCATCGCCACATTGATTTCTAGCTCGCTATCTTTGCATCATGCTTCAAGGGCGTTTACATGTGCTAAATAAGAGGCTTCACCAACAGGGCCAGTTTTTTGTAAGAGGCCTACTTCTTGCAATTTCAAGTTAAATCTCACAGTTCTGAAATTTGTTCTCGCAACTTCGAGTTTAAATTTCACAATTCTAACTTTTTCTCGCAATTTTGAATTTTTATCTAACACTTTATAACTTGCCACTATGACTTTTTTTCTCACAAATTAAAGGTGCAATGTGTAATATTTCTGAGGATCTATTGACAGAAATGCAATATAAGATCCATAACTATGTTTTCAGTGGTGTATAAAGACCTTGCATAATGAACCGTTATGTTTTTATTAGCTTAGAATGAGACATTTATATCTCCATAACCGCGGGCGCCCCCTTCTATGGAGGTCGACATATTGTGTGGTTATGTTTCTAGCGTAGCCGACAGCGAACACACACACAGCACTACAGCGAACACACAGCGCTACAGCTAAACATAAACACAGCGCTACAGAGCGCGTTTCCTCACTAGCTTGAAAAAGAAGTTTTCAGTGGTGTATAAAGACCTTACTTAATGAACCGTTATATTTGTATTACCTTAGAATGAGCAGTTTCTGTCTACACACACCGCGGGTTCCCGATCATTGAAATGCGCCGACATGTTTCTACGGTGGCCCTAAATGGACAAACGCGTTTTGTTGCTCTTCGTGCAAGGAAGCAAACTTAGTTCAGCGAATAAGAATTTCCTGTCAGCCACCGTAACTTTTGTTGGTTGCAATTCGTAACCTCACCACTAGATGCCGCTAAAAATCACACACTGCACCTTTAATTCCGCCTTTTTTTCTCGTAAATTCGAATTCTCTCACAATTCTGACTTTTTCTCGCAATTTCAAAATTTTATCTAACAATTCAGACTTTTTTCTCGCACATATGAGTTTATATCTCACAAATCTGACTTTTGAGTTTCTGTCACGGGATGAAAAATAAAAAGTTAACCGCGACTTTTTATCTCACAATTCTGACTTTTGTTCTCACAATTGAGAGTTGGAACTGCGAGAAAGTACGAATTTTGAGATATAAATCGTACTTGTCTTTCAGTAATTATTAATCTATAAGCATGCACAACAAAACATTAAGTAGTAAAAAAAAGTAGGTTAAAAGTTATCAAGTGACTTTATATGAGAAATTCCCTCTTGTTGAGTCATTCTCTCACAGTTAATGTTCAAGCACAAAAGTATTCATTGGCTGTTATTTTTTTTTCATTCATATTTGTCTGGGCAGTTTCGATGTGTGTGTGACTAATTAACAATGTTGAAATAACCCGTAGAAACATATCAGCCTCTAATCCATGAGATTCTTAGGAAATTAAAAACATCATCATCATCATCATCATCATCACCTGTCAGCATTTCATTAGGCCTAGATGTGAACAAAAAAAAGCTTTAATATAGAGGGTTGAGCCTATAAACATTCACAGATATGTTATAATGAACCCCTTGAGAATTAATGACACGTTTTGGGTCTTTCTAAACAGAACAGAAATATTTGGCACAGACATGCAGAAGTGAAACGCACCAAAAATTAATTTTGTTCTCCAAACTGCCATCGTATTGTCAGCTTAGCAAACAGACAGATGTGTTTTATCAGTTTCACAACATTTTTGTTTGTTTGAGAGACAAATAACACTACGAAGACAAAACACACAGAAAAAAAAGTAGTTTTTCTTGAACAGCGGGTCTTCAAGGGAACACAGAGTTCCTGTCTGGGAAATTATATTCAAAGGTGGTCAAGCATAGCAGGTTTTATTATTATTTAATTCTATGTTTTAAGCTTGATTTTGACAGGGTGTGGAATTGATCGAGCCAAATAAAAGTCTCAACAGATTCTGGCAGATCCGCAAATGTCCTCATAGGAATGTTGCGCAATAATCCTTTCCTGCCTCAGCATTTCACCTCCTTGTTTTTCACAAAACTCATTGGTGACGCATGCTAAAAAAACAAACTATTATAAGCATAATATAATTTCATATGTATGCACATAAGCAGGATTCTCACGGATATAACCACACAAACACATGCACATATTTTTCAAACTCCTTTCTGCTTTCAGTCTTCAGACTAAACAGGTTTTATTTGTGTTGTGGTTAGAGACTTGTGTTTCGGTCCAAATACCACAGTTACTAGTAAGTAATTTGGTTTAGTATCAACAAAAAAAAAAAGCTTGAAGGAGCTCTAAATGCATTAAGATTTTACTGTAGTTGCAATGACTGACCTGATAATAAGTTGTTGACCAGTCCTGAAGACTTGCGGGAAACCGCTCAGATTTCTTTAATAGTCCACTTCATGTGTTTTAAATACCTAATAATTATATATCAATAAATCCCAAACTGAATATTGCTTGTTCCATAGATACTCATATTTGAACCATGTTCATACTTTTTGAATACATGTAATTGCAATCTGAATAAATGCATGTATGCTTATTTAAATAAAATCAAACAGATGCAAATAGTTAATAATAAAATACACCATAAGCTTCAGTTACGTATGACATGGCAAATATGCATCATATTAAGTTCATCAGTTTATGTTAGAACTGTGTAATACAAATGGATGGACATTTTATATGCACTTCAAATGTATATAAAGTAAATCTCAAAATTAGGCCTAAATATTCTGTGATAAAGAGAAGTTTTTCTTTTAGGTATAAAACTAATTTTAAAAAATCACCTGTGTTTATCAATTTGTTATATTGTCATAAAAGAAACGAATTCGGATGTATATGAAATGCATTTAATCATAAATATCTGATGAGATGATGAAAATGGATGACAGGAATGAGGATGAAACACGCTTATTGACCGCTGGGTGTCAGTGTTGCTCCATCAGTGTAAAACAGCAGCACATTTAGTTCTTCACTAATGCTTAAACACAACATTAAACACAGAAAAACTTAAATCTACATTAAGAGAACATCTGACTCCTGAGGCAAAATCAAACAATCTGCTCAAAACCATTTCACCTGTACTCAAAATCACATAATGCTTTCAGATCACACAATATTTAAACGCTTCAGATCATTCATTAGACACTACAGCAACATCAGCATCCAAAGCGTGTAGTTCTGAGAGAAAAAAAATGCAATTATGTAAAAAAAAAGTATAGAAATTGCAACTAATAAGCTACATAATTTGTATACTGTAAGTATTGCATACCGCTGAATGTCTATTGTGAAGGATTTTTTGTATTAATAATCATAACTAACATTTATTTCCCTCTCAGGATTAACAATTATGTGCTTTTGAAACCTACAGTCGTGCTCAGAATTATTGCCATCCCAATAATAAATATGATCAAAGATGGCTGTAAAATGACGGCTCCTTTTGATCTTTTATCTAAAAAAAAATAGCAAAAAATCGAATCTTTTATTGAAGTAAACGAATTGAAAGTGTGTGGAGGGGTGGGATCACATTATGAAATGTAATTTCTTTGGTCACTTTGGTCAAGATAGATAATAGATAACATTTTTAGTTGATTGGAACTTCTTTATTGCCCTGATGGTGGAAATGGGAATTTTCAATGCTTTCATTTTTTTCTTACAGACACTTTCTATTTTGTGAAGCTCAACAATATTTTGCTGCACATCAGAACTATATTCTTTGGTTTTTCTCATTGTGATGAACGAGAATTTGGCCTTTAGATTATGTTTCCTCATATTTATACTCATGTGAAACAAGTCAATGTCATGTTCCCGGTGTGCTATAAAATGCAAATATTAATGGGAATATACTTCAGAGGTATTTTACTCCAATAATTATGGCCAACGTGAAACATTTATTTCATAATTTGATTTTCCATCCACTTTTAAATTATTTTACTTCAATGAAAGGTTCGATTTTTGCAAATTCTATGAATGAAAGACCAAAAGGATAAACAATGCAAATTTATGTATTATTAATATTCATATTTACAGCATGGGTGCAAATAATTCTGACCACAACTGTAAATGTCCCCAAACCTTGAGCCAAAGTCAGTGTGTCTGAATCATATCTGAATATAACAAAAGGGGAAATGAAACTTCGGGACAGACAGACAATCTAAATATAATATCACCATGAGTAATCATTAGATTATTAAAACTATGATATTTGTAGATCTAGATGTGCTTTGCCTGTTACAGAGAAGGGAAGCGGATGCTGAATTTGCACATATAGAAGCAATCGTATACGTAGAAAAGCGATGTAATGAATTATGCCACCTTATGCTCATATTCTATTAAAGTCGAGTCACCTTTATTTATGCAGCGCTTTATACAATACAGCAGCTTTACAGAGATAACAGGAAAATAATGCCACAAAGTTTGTTTCGGCTGTACAGCAGATCTAGAAGAAAAGTTCAGTGATGGTTCATTTCTGTTGTAAAAAAGTTATTAATTTAGTTTATTTATATATATACAGTCAAACGAAAATGTATTCAGACACGTTCAACATTTCTCACATTATCACAGTTTATCCGCTATAGTTTAGGAAAATGATAATAAAATATGACTAATAATATATTTCACTGGTTTTGTCCGTCCTTCTGTTAGACTGTCTCACACATGAATTATGTTGAATATCTGTCAGCTGTTAAATTTAACTACACAATTAGATAATACCAGTTTAGCTCAACCAATCACCAAGCAATGCTTCATGTTGTTCAGTCTGTGGTGTAAAAAGGTGCATTAGTTATTAAAGAAAAAACACTTCAGTAAAACATGATCAGATCAAAGTGTCCCAATCATTTTTGCTCCTAAATTTACTAGTATGAAGAGTTTTTGTGTGTAATATGTCACAGTTTACTTTATTTTGCTCTCCTCACTTACATAAATGAACTATAGTGTCCTGCACACACTAGTGAAACAATATCACACATTATATCTGGCGTCTGAATAATTTTTGGTGATGTCATCATCCAGCTCATTTCAGTTCTCATGTACTGGTGTCAATGCAGGCAGATCAATAATATTGTTGAATAATAAAGGCATTATGTCTGGTTTCTGCTGTGCAACAGGTTAGTGGAGCACTAGAGATCTTATCAGAACAGAAGTGATAGTGTTCAGGGGAAGAATAAATTCATAGGTGTCTTGAACAACCGGTTTAAACTTAATTCAGTGCGTAGGGGATTTCTAGCACACTATATTCAGCATTTGCATGCTGTAAATCTACAGTATAGTCCAGATGCAAAAGCCCAAAGAATTCTGTAAATGAAAAGCATGTTACAGTGAATAAGAGTGAGTGAGAGATTGCTCGGTCTCAGACACACATGGAAACAACAAAAACTCACGGTGCAACTCTTTCATTTGTTTTGAGCACATTACATATTATACAAAATAAATAACTGGACACACACTTTAGTTTTACAAACAGTTTTATTAGTTATTTGACTTTGGTTTCTATTTGGGTGCACACATTTAGCTAACTTTGTCAATTTAGCTAATTTCAGGTTCATTATCTTTGTTTAAGTTACTTTCTGTGAAATTAATACATGTTTTTTCCAAATCATGGGATTGGCAGAGTATTTCATTTTTGAGTTGTGTTCTTTTCTTTGCTAGTTATACTTTGTTGTTATGATTATTTAAATGATTTACCTTTAGTTCATATTAGGTAGCATTGGTTTAACATGTGTTGTTATTGTGTCCCTGGATCAACATATTTTGTATGTACAACATTTGTAATGTACAACATATTTTGTACATTCCTGTCCCAAAATTTAGTCCTTACCCTATCCCTACCCCTAAACCTAACCCTACCCGTAACTTTTCCCTAAAATCAGAGGGAAATGATCGGTGAATAACACTGATGTTGAAGAACCTCACCCTGATTACCATAAACTGTAAACTTGTCACCTCAAATCTGATTGGTTGATCTGAAAGTTGTTCCAGGATCAACAAAGATGTTGATCCAGGAACATGTGTTACTTGGTGAAACCACGTTCACCGGTACGGTTACCTGAGTTAAGTTCTGTTTAAGTTGACCTCTTTTATGGGCCCAGAACTTTAAATTTTCTGTAAATTAGTTGTTGTTTTTTGTTTTTTAAATAAAAACTTATATTTTTTGACTCCTCATGCCTGCCAGCTTGGTCCCTCACACTCAGCATCAGGTCTTTGTGTTGGTCAGGCCTCAGGACTATGTTCACATCACTGGTCGTCTCTTTAACCCAGGCAGAGGAAAAACCCTCGGGTAAAAAGTACCACAAAGTAGAAGTAAAGAGCCTTGACAACTCTCGTCCAACACATACTCTTCCTCTCAGATTGTTTCCATCTACACTATAAAAAAAAGCTGAATTGTTTTAACCCAACTTTGGGTCATATATGGGCAAACCCAAACGTAAGGTTAAAAATGTAATGTAAAAATCTAACCCAACGGCTGGGTTTGTCCATATTTGACCCAAAGTTGGGTTGAAACAATCCAGCAGTTTTTAGCAGTTTTTAGAGTGTAAGCCAGTTTAGACTGAACAGTTGCACTGAATGATGATAAAGCCTATCAACGATACATCGCTGATATATCATCATTCAGTGCAACTCATTCAGACTTATTTTGTACATTTGGTTTGATCACATCATTAGAATCAAGTGTGAACAATTTTGAGTCGTTGTGTGTAAACGATGACATGTTTGTGTTTAACTTGTGTCTTAACTCATTTAAAATGAGTTTTAGTGATTGAGAACGTGTTTTTTTGTTTTGCAGAAAGAGTGCATGAGATTTGCTAATCTGCCTGAACTTGTTTGAGGTTTTGTCACGGTAGACATATTCTCTGTTCCTTCTAGTCTTGTGTTTATGTTGTTGGGTGAGTGCACGTGTGTAGTGGGTGTGAGTGTATGACATCACCTGATCCGCTCCAGCTGATCGTCATTCATCACCAGCTGCAATCAATCTCACGACTCCTTAAATACTTACCACTGTTCTATCATCCCTGTCAGATCGTTGTTTGATGTCCTGCGTGTTGGTGTTCCGGTGTTCTGTTCCTGCTTTGTGTTCCTGTTCCTCGTCGTCTGCATCTGGTTCTCCTGTCTTCTCACCGTCACCTCCGCACCGCACTTCTTCACGGATCCTGGCCATCGAAGTCCCTGCGTCACGGTGTTCCTCCTGCTTGTACTGTATTCCATTTATCATCCATTAAACTGTTAACTCGCAACTGCTTCCTGTCCTTCATCCAGACATTATGACAGAACGATCTGACCGTCAAATGGAAGCAGCGAGTTCATCTTCGGGATCCTTGGAAGAATTTATCCAACATAGCATTCGGAGGATGGATTCTCAGCAGCGGGATATCGGCGACACGGGCCGGGCAGTACAAGCATTAGTGACGCAGGTGTCCGAGCTCACCCAGCAGATCCAACGCCTACAGAATCCCGCTGCGCCGCCCACGCCGGCCGTTCCCCCACCAACTCCAGAGAGACCATCGCAGACCGAGCCCCGCCTACCGGTACCAGAGTCATACGCTGGAGAACCAGCCTTTTGCAGAGCGTTTCTGACACACTGCTCCATGCACTTCGCTCTTCAACCACATACTTTCAACACGGAACAGGCTAAAGTGGCGTTCGTGCTGACGTTGCTAACCGGGAAGGCGGCGCTTTGGGGAACGGCGGTGTGGGAGAATCAGAATCCATGCTGCGCCTCGTTCCAGACCCTCGCCGCCGAGATGAGAAAAGTATTCGATCGGGCTGTCTCTGGGAGGGAGGCAGCCAGAGCATTGGCGGACCTTCGTCAGGGAGAGAAATCTGTCTCCGACTTCTCGATCGAGTTTCGGACCTTGGCGGCGGAGTGCGGCTGGAACGAGGAGGCGCAGTGGGATATGTTCCTGCATGGGTTGGCTGACCACGTCCAGAAAGAGATTTACGCCCTGGATCTGCCGACCACACTGAATGGCCTCATTGATCTTGCTCTGCGGGTGGACGCCCGACTGTCAAGAGTCGAGCGTCGGATTCCGTCCACCCGTACCTTCGGAGGAAATGACGTGACACGATCCAGCGGCAGGGACGTGGTCAGCCCCGTCTACGATCCCGAGCCCATGCAGGTGGGTCGAGCTCGGCTTTCCCGGGAGGAGAGGGAGAGGCGGAGGTCCCAGGGCCTTTGCCTGTATTGTGGAGGAGCGGGACATTTTGCTTATAATTGCCCGGTAAAAGGCCAAGCCCGATAGTAAACTTGAGGCTACTATCGGGTGGGATCTCCGCCAGGAAGACCTCATCAGCGACTACATCTACCTCCACGCTCCTCCCGGTGAGACTAAGATGGTCAGTCCATCAGCACGACTGCCAAGCACTTCTGGACTCTGGGGCTGAAGGTAATTTTATGGACCACACTTTTGCACAGAAATTTCAGATTCCCCTCAGAACTCTCACTCATAGGATCGCTGTTCACGCACTCAATGGACAAGAACTCCCCACCATTTCCCTCTCCACTCAAGATATTACCATTATCACTTCTGGCAATCACTCTGAGACAGTTTCATTCTACATCATGGATTCACCTCTTGCACCCGTCGTCCTCGGACATCCCTGGCTCCTCCAACACAATCCCCGGGTGGACTGGTTTCATGGATCAGTGCTGGAGTGGAGCAAGGAATGTCATAAGTCTTGTCTCGTGTCTGCTTGTTCGTCTGTGCCTGTTTCTGTTTTTCAGGAGGAAACAGGGGATCTGTCTAACGTGCCCGCTGAGTATCTGGATCTGAAGGAGGTGTTCAGTAAGTCTCGTGCTGCTTCTCTTCCTCCGCATCGTCCCTATGACTGTGCTATAGATTTACTGCCAGGTAAGTCTCCGCCTAAGGGCAAGTTATATTCACTTTCTATTCCAGAAAGAGAGGCTATGGAGAAATACATTTCTGATTCTCTAGCAACCAAGTTCATTCGCCCTTCCTCTTCTCCAGCGGGGGCGGGGTTCTTTTTTGTGGGGAAGAAGGACGGTTCTCTGCGACCTTGTATTGATTACCGGGGGTTGAATAACATCACGGTAAAGAATACGTATCCTTTGCCGCTGATGTCTTCAGCCTTCGAGAGGTTGCAGGGAGCGTCTATCTTCACAAAATTGGATTTGCGTAACGCTTATCATTTGGTTCGCATTAGGGAGGGGGATGAGTGGAAAACTGCTTTTAACACCCCCAGGGGGCACTTTGAATATTTGGTCATGCCTTTTGGGTTGTCCAACTCCCCAGCAGTTTTCCAGGCACTGGTCAATGACGTGTTGCGAGATATGATCGATCAGTTCATATATGTCTACCTGGATGACATATTGATTTTTTCTTCTTCTCTCCAGGAACATGTGCAACACGTCCGACGAGTGCTTCAGAGGTTGCTAGAGAATGGGCTTTTTGTCAAGGCGGAGAAATGCGATTTTCATGCACAGTCGGTTCCGTTCTTGGGACACATCGTGTCGTCTGAAGGTATGCGGATGGACCCTGAGAAGATCAAGGCTGTGGTGAATTGGCCAACCCCGGATTCTCGCAAGGCCCTGCAGAGGTTCCTGGGGTTCGCCAATTTCTACCGGCGTTTTATTCGCAATTTCAGCCAACTAGTCGCTCCTCTGACTGCCTTGACCTCCCCCAGAACTACGTTCAGGTGGTCTGACACGGCGGAAGCCGTGTTTACCAAACTGAAAGGCCGCTTTGTTTCAGCCCCCATCCTTGTCGCCCCTGATCCCTCACGTCAGTTCATGGTGGAGGTCGACGCGTCAGAGGTGGGAGTAGGTGCAGTGCTGTCCCAACGCTCTCCGGCAGACGACAAGATGCATCCCTGCGCGTTTTTGTCCCATCGTTTGTCACCAGCCGAACGTAACTACGACATTGGTAACAGAGAGCTGTTGGCAGTTAAGTTAGCATTGGAGGAATGGCGCCACTGGTTAGAAGGGTCGGGGGTACCTTTTATCGTCTGGACTGATCACAAGAACCTAGAATACATCAGAACCGCCAAAAGATTGAACTCCAGGCAGGCTCGGTGGGCACTTTTTTTCGGTCGTTTTGACTTTACTCTTTCATACCGTCCGGGTTCCAAGAACATCAAACCCGACGCCTTGTCTCGCATATTTGATTTTTCCGAACGCCCGTCTACTCCCGAGTGCATTTTACCCGAAACTCTATTCGTTTCCACACTCACATGGGAGGTCGAATCGAGGGTCGAGAAGGCCTTAGAAGGGGTAACGCCTCCGCCCGGTTGCCCACCGAATCGTTTGTTTGTGCCGGAGGGATTACGGTCTGACGTTATCCAGTGGGGTCATGGCTCCAATATAGCTTGCTATCCAGGAGTTAATCGCACTAGCTTTTTAGTCAAGCAACGATTCTGGTGGCCACTTATGGCTCGCGACATTCACGATTTTGTTTTGGCCTGCTCGGTTTGTGCTACTGGTAAGACTTCCAATCGACCTCCAGACGGGTTACTTCAGCCGCTGTCGGTTCCTTCGAGACCCTGGTCCCATATCGCTCTAGATTTTATCACCGCCCTCCCCCCCTCTCAGGGGAACACAGTCGTTTTGACTGTGGTGGACCGGTTCTCGAAGGCAGCCCATTTTGTTCCCTTACCCAAATTACCCTCAGCTAAGGAGACGGCGGTGACGGTCGTTGACCACGTTTTTCGGTTACATGGCCTCCCGATTGACGTGGTTTCCGACAGGGGACCCCAGTTCGTGTCCAAATTTTGGCAAGAGTTTTGTAGATTATTGGGGGCGACGGTTAGTCTATCCTCTGGGTTTCATCCCCAGAGCAATGGTCAAACCGAGAGGGCCAATCAGGATTTGGAGAGAGTGTTGCGATGTTTGGTCTCCAAGAATCCTTCCTCATGGAGCCAACAGTTGTCTATGGTGGAGTACGCCCACAACACGTTGCCAGTGTCAGCCACGGGCCTATCTCCGTTCGAGTGTAGCGTAGGTTACCAGCCACCAATTTTTCCCAGTATGGAATCCGAGGTTGCGGTCCCCTCCGCTCACGCCTTTGTTCAGAGGTGTCACCGCACCTGGACTAGAGCCCGTGAGACTCTACTCCAGGTGGGGGCGCGCACCAAGGCCAAGGCCGATCGCCACAGGTCAAAGCCTCCCGTATACGTCGTTGGTCAAAAAGTGTGGCTTTCAACTAAGAACATTCCACTGCGCACCGTCTCTAATAAGCTTGCACCCAAATTTATTGGCCCGTTTCCTGTCACCAAGATCATTAGTCCGGTGGCAGTCCGCCTCAAGTTACCTCCAGCGTACAGGAGGGTCCATTCCGCCTTTCATGTATCCAAAATTAAACCCGTGTTTCATTCTCATATTAATCCGCCCGTCCCGGTTCCTCCCCCACCGCGGCTCGTAGATGGGGAGACCACATATTCGGTTAATCGTATTCTGGACTCTAGGCGGAGAGGACGCGGATTTCAGTACTTGGTGGACTGGGAAGGTTACGGTCCGGAGGAGAGAAGTTGGGTGCCTGCTAGAGACATCCTGGATCACTCCCTTATCGATGATTACAATCGACAGGTAACGGAGTCGGGGAACGCCAGGAGGCGTTCTTAGGAGGAGGGGTACTGTCACGGTAGACATATTCTCTGTTCCTTCTAGTCTTGTGTTTATGTTGTTGGGTGAGTGCACGTGTGTAGTGGGTGTGAGTGTATGACATCACCTGATCCGCTCCAGCTGATCGTCATTCATCACCAGCTGCAATCAATCTCACGACTCCTTAAATACTTACCACTGTTCTATCATCCCTGTCAGATCGTTGTTTGATGTCCTGCGTGTTGGTGTTCCGGTGTTCTGTTCCTGCTTTGTGTTCCTGTTCCTCGTCGTCTGCATCTGGTTCTCCTGTCTTCTCACCGTCACCTCCGCACCGCACTTCTTCACGGATCCTGGCCATCGAAGTCCCTGCGTCACGGTGTTCCTCCTGCTTGTACTGTATTCCATTTATCATCCATTAAACTGTTAACTCGCAACTGCTTCCTGTCCTTCATCCAGACATTATGACAGGTTTAACAGAAAGAGTGATTTATACAAAAAATGGGTTTGGCCTTTGAGAATGTGGTTCAGAGAACAGAGTTTAGTGTTTTGTCAATTCAGAAAAACTACAAAAAGAGAAATAAAGCAAATGGCCAAATACAATGTGTTGATATCACTGGAGAATTCTGTCATTTTTCTGTTATTTTGTCATTTCAACCACATCTCCAATTATGCATTTTGTTTGATAACTTGGAAATGGTAAATATTTTTGTAACAAAAAATGAATTAGAATTGTGTAAATCCAAAATACAACCAAGTTTCTCTCAAAGATATGAGCAAACATTATTCCAGTAATGTTAATACAATGTTTGTTCAAAGTGACCTGGTCTTTCATAATGTTCTCAAAACATTTGCAGAAAAACATTATTTTTATATATTGTTCATAGACATTTGATTTTTTTTAAATGTTACTACTTGTTCAGAGTACAACATAAAAAGCAACATTCAGATATTGTTGCACAATTATAAAATAGGATGTTCCCTTAACGTTCGTATAACCAAGAATTAAAAAAACAAAACAATGTTTGAATGTTCAGAGATCATCTTTCATAACTTAATGGTTTTAGAGCTAAATGTTTTTCGAACAAATGGGAACATCCATCAAGGACAAATAACTGGATGTTCTGAACATTTTGTTCTCAGAACATTTTCCCTCAACGTCATGAAAACGTTCATCACGTAAAACAACATCAGAAAGAATGTTTCTCCAAAAACTTACAGTATATGAAGGGACTTTGGTTTCTCTGAACATCATGAGAACGCATATCTATGGAAGCTTGTTTCTGCCATAAAATAAAAAAATAATTGCGACTTTTTATCTCACGATTCTGACTTTTTTTTTCCTCACAATTGCATGTTTATATCTTGCAATTCTGACTTTATAACACGCAATTGGGAGATATAATGTAAAATTTGCGAGATATAAAGTAGCAATCGCGAGTTATAAAGTCAAAATTGCGAGATATTAAGTCGCAATTGCGTGTTATAAAGTAAGAATTGTGAGATATAAACTTGCAATTGCGAGAAAAAGTAAGAAGTTTATTTCTCGCAATTCTGACTTTAGCCTATATCACGCAATTGGGAGATATAATGTAAAATTTGCCAGATATAAAGTTGCAATTGCGTGTTATAAAGTCACAATTGAGTGATATAAAGTCACAAATGTGAGATATAAACTTGCAATTGCGAGAAAAAGTAAGAAGTTTATTTCTCACAATTGCGACTTTATATCTCACAGTTCTGACTTTTTTTCTCCGAATTGCATGTTTATATCTTGCAATTCTGACTTTATAATACTCAATTGGGAGATATAATGTAAAATTTGCGAGATATAAAGTAACAATTGCGAGTTATAAAGTCAGAATTGTGAGATATTAACTTGCATTTCGTAATTGCGTGTTATAAAGTCGCAATCGCAAGTTATAAAATTAAAAATTGCGAGATATAAAGTCACAATTGCAAGTTATAAAGTCGTAATTGCATGTTATAAAGTCAGAATTGTGAGATATAAACTTGCAATTGCGAGAAAAAATAAGAAGTTTATTTCTCGCAATTGTGACTTTATAACACGCAAAGTGCGACTTTCTCGCAATTCTGAGAAATAAAGTCAGAATTGCAAGATGTAAACTCGCAATTGTGAGATAAAAGTCACAATCATCTTTTAAAATGTTTTATTCTGTGGCGGAAACAAGCTTCCATACATATCAAATACTGACGATGTTATAAGAACATTCTAAAAGTGTTATTTGTTTGAAGACGTACAGAACCTTCACAAAAACACCAGTGGAAGTTGTGAGAACATTCCCTGTGTTTGGAGTTAGCAGCCGTTCACAGGTGTGTTTGTCAGAGAGTGTATTATCAGTCTCGCTCCAGGTCGGAGACAGGAGGACATTAGCTCATGATGAAGGCTGGCTGCACACACCACTGCCTCCTAGTTTGAGCTTCAAATGTCATTTTCTACGCTACATTTCTCAGCCTACGCAGAGCTGGGCTTCTGTGCCAATTTAGACGTCAACCCTTGACATTTCGCAGATTTTCCACAGAGTCACTCGCCTTATTCCTGGTTTCTGTCCGTACGGGAGAACCGGGTTGATCCACACCAGGTGCTGAGAGTGAAGGTCAGGTCACACTGGTTATCTAAACTCAATGCATCAGTGAAGGATCCAGCTCCTCCCATTTAATGATAATCTGTTTCAAATCTATTCATGAATCACAGCTAATGTTCAGGGAATATTATCATTCACCACAGGAGAAATCGGCCATTAGCATTATGTGAAAGAAATGACGTGGATGTGTAAAAAATCTTATTTACTTATTATCTTATCCTATTTACACACTTTTTGCATTGTTTACCATTACAGGAATAAATTATATTTTAAAGTATATTACAGCAGAAACCAGTTAATTTAAATAATTTCACAGTATTAAGTTTTTACTGTATTTTGATCAAATAAATGTAGCCATAGTGAGATTAAGAGAACACTTTCAAAAACATAAAAAAACCCTAATGTTTCCAAACCTTTGACCGGTATGATTGCATACACATATATAAATGATGAATGCATGGATAAAAGTTTTGATGTGACCAGTATATCTTTATAAACGCTGCAGGTGAAAAGAGAGAACTGCTTTTTAGAGTCTACAAAATAAAACAATCACTCGTAAAACATATTTTATTGTTATTGCATAGGCCTATAAATATTATTATTATATATCGAATATAATAATATGATTCATAATATAAATAGTATATCTATAAATAATATTAATTACACGCTTTTTGCATAATTACCGGAATAAATTACATTTTGAAATAAATTACAACAGAGATAAGTTGTAATAATTTAAATAATTTTCCTAGTATTACAGTTTTTACTGTGTTTTTGATCAAATAAATGACATTAAAACCTTAAAAACCTTAGTGTTTCCAAACTTTTGACCGGCACTATAAATATATGTATTTATGCATTGCATCCATATTTATGATGAATGCATGAGTAAAAGTTTTCATGTGACCTGTATATCTATATAAATACTGCAGGTGAACAAATGCTATTTCATGCTTTTTAGAGTCTACAAAATAAACAGAATCATTGGTAAAACATCTATGATTTTTGATTGTTATTGCATAGGCCTAAATGTATTTTATCATATACATATATATATATATATATATATATATATATATATATATATATATATATATATATATATATATATATATATATACTGCTAACTTTGAATGAGCGTCAATGGAGAAAGATGTTCCTCAACTGCAATTATCATGACATTTACATGTACCAGCACTATCTAACTAAACCATTATCCCTTGGTTATCCTGGCATTAACAAAAAACATATTTGGTTACACTTTATTTTAAGGTGTCATTGGAGAGGCTGGCCACTCCCTATTAAGCCCTATTGTACCGAATTTTGGTTGTAGTTCCACCAGAGTTCCACTGGGGGGCGATCGTCCGAGTGCAAAATGAATGGGAGTCTATGGAGCTAGACGGCTAAATGTGTCTCTTTCACCCGATTGCCGTTGAGAAATCTCAGATTTGAATGTAGATTTCGCAAGTTCAACATGGGTTATAGGTCGTTAGGGTTATAAAGTTGAATGAACGAGTACTTATGTCCTTTCGATTTCTTACAGGTTGAGTTGTGGTTGCCCATTACACGCTAGCATTCTGCTAATGAACGCTGATTGGTCAGTGAAGGACTGATTATGACCAGAGATACCGCTTGATGGCATCGTGGCATCCGTAGTATTTTCGGCGTGGTCTTTTAAAACAACAAAACAAAAACTCTAATAGCACGTGTGTTTACCTGTGTCAGCGGTGTTGTCGATGCCTCGAGAGAAAAGAAAGTGCAGATCGCGAAAGCACCAAAGTGACTGAAGGATCGCCGTAAAGCAGTATCTCTGGTAGAACGATGTGTATGACGTCATTGACATTTTAAAAGACTTTTTAAAGCAAATGATGACTCTAAAAAATCTAACACCCAGCAATGTGTAATTTCTATGCATCTCCTTTCGAATACAACATTCAAATTACTAGACAAAAAATGATATCCTGAGAAAAGTGGATTTTGTGGGATATATCTCCATAGACCTCCATTCATTCTGCACTCGTCCTGTGAGCGCCCTCATGTGGAGCCAGAGTGGAACTGCAACCAGTTCAGAACCCGGAAGTTTACTGGGAGTGGAAGTTCTCCCCTTATTAGACATTCTCTGATGTAATATATTTAAGTATTATTTAAGATTAGGATTAGCATTTGGTTGAGGGTTAGTTGCATGTAATTAAGCATAATTTACTGTTATTACTATGGTAAGTACATATGTAACAAGGACACTGTCAAATAAAGTGTTGCCAAATGTTTTTGGGACACCAGAGTCTGTAACAATATATATCCTCTGTATCATCAAATTCTCCCAAGATCAGACTCGTTTGGGTCTGTTTTGTCAAGCAAAGTTTTGTTTTATTGGTAAAGTACTCTTCACAATATACAACACTCAAAAGAGACAGAGTCAAGGAAAAAGTGCAACTGTCCTCATAATTGAGATTCTCCCAGCAGTTTATTCCACATGACAAGCGTTTCCCACACAAACACCCTCCAGAGTTTCTTATACGCTGAAGTGTTTATTATTCGGGAGCGTTTGGACCTCAGAGAGACGAGCATTTGTTCAAACTGACTGTCAGCAGAATCTCTCGGTTTCACCTCCAGATCTACAACTCATTTCCATGCAAATGATCTGCCGTTTCTTCCAAACCGAGCGACGGCCACCATTAAACATTGGAACGAAAACACAAGCAGAGCTTTAATGCTGATGTTAGATTAGTTTCTCTCGCAGCGGGTTTAAGTTGATGACACATACACCATCTACAGTAAGAACACGCATCTGGATCGAGGTCAGTATGATGTTAGAAGTGGAGAAATATAGACGATCTCCATTAGTTTGTGGGTGTTTGATGGTTTTCAGGAGCTCAACTATCACACACTACTGTACTTACAGTGATGAGACAAACTAATCTAACATATAGGCCTACTTTGTTTTATTAATGCATACTACTGAAATCACAAACGCAGTCACGTGACATTTAATTTTTATGTTTATCACAACATTATTTTCTTGTTGTTCTCAGAACATTTTCCCTCAACGTCATGAGAACTTTCATCACGTAAAACAACATCAGAAAGAATGTTTCTCCAAAGACTTTGGTTTCTCTCAACATCATGGGAACGCATATCTATGGAAGCTTGTTTCTACCATAAAATAAAAAAGTAATTGGGACTTTTTATCTCACAATGCTGACTTTTTTCTCTCAGAATTGCATCTTTATATCTTGCAATTCTGAATTTATAACACGTAATTGGGAGATATAATGTAAAATTTGCGATATTAAAAAGTCGCAATCTCGAGTTATAAAGTCAGAATTGCGAGATATAAAGTCACAATTGCTTGATATAGAGTCAGAATTGTGAGATATAAACTTGCAATTGTAAGAAAAAGTAAGAAGTTTATTTATCGCAATTCTGACTTGGGAGATATAATGTAAAATTTGCGAGATATAAAGTCGCAATCGCGAGTTATAAAGTCAGAATTGCGAGATATAAAGTCACATTCATGAGCTATAAAGTCAAAATTGCGAGATATAAAGTCGCAATCGCGAGTTATAAAGTCAAAATTGCGAGACATAAAGTCACAATTGCGTGTTATAATGTCAGAATTGTGAGATATAAACTTGCAATTGCAAGAAAAAGTAAGAAGTTGTAAAGCTGTAAAGCTGCTTTGAAACAATCTGTATTGTAAAAAGCGTTATATATATAAACATGACTTGTGTAAAATAAAAATAAACTGTGATAATGTGAGAAATGTTGAAGGTTTCTGAATACATTTTCGTTTGAATGTATATATAAATAAACTAAATTAATAACTTTTTTACAACAGAAATGAACCATCAATGAACTTACTTAAGCTGGACTATGACAGTATTTTCTTAGATCTGCTGTACAGCCGAAACAAACTTTGTTGTATTATTTTCCTGTTATCTCTGTAAAGCTGCTTTGAAACACTCTGTATTGTAAAAAGCGCTGTATAAATAAAGGTGATGACGTAGATGAGAAAAAACATTGTTCCCTATCGGTCAGTCACTACAACGTAGGTCATGACTGACCAATAGGAATGACGCTAGAGAGGCCAATCTACTTCGAGTGAAACCAAAACAAGCCAATACACATTGGCGTGCAATCATTTACAACAGCTGTGCAGCCTCGCAGCGCGGGTATTTAACAAGCAGCTGGTGCGATTGCACACTAGCTTTTTGCTTCGAAGCCAAACACTTCGATGCCTCTGCTAAGTCAGTTGAAACTGATCTACGAGCCTTCTGGACCTCTCCTTTCCGGTGCTGGGCGCGACAGCACGGCAGCGCGAACAGTTTGCTTTCTCTCTCTTTCTTTTTCTTTCTTTTTTGTTTTAAAACTGAGCAAGAAAAAAGCTGTTTTAACAGCTGGTGAGGTGCGCTTCAGAGCGCTCAAAAGCTGTTATAACAGCTGGTAAGGTGTGCCTTGCAAGCGCTCAAAAGCTGTTGTAACAGCTGGTAAGACCTCCCAGCGAGAGAGATCCAGCGCACAGACGGGTGCACATTCCCGTCTGTGATCACTGTGGCTGTTCCCCTGCGTGCTTCAGCACCAGTGAGAGTAGTCCCTAAAAGAGCTTACACAGATAGTTTGCGTCTTTTTCAAGATGACGTTCTATCTGTGTGTTTCTGGATGCGGTCGTTACCTGGGGTCGCGGGATGGTCACGATCGCTGCCTCGTGTGTCTGGGCCTCGAACACGCACAGGCAGCGTTCGTGGATGAGTCATGTACCCATTGTGGGAAGATGACCATCTCGGAGCTGAGGTCGAGACTCACGTTCCTGCAAAGGGGCGGAGTCCCCGTGCCTGCACCTCGTTCCAACCCCCCTTCGCGGGTTGCTTCGGGCAGTGACACGGGTGACCTGAGGATTACAGTGAGCGCGCTTCCTTCGGGGAACCAACCCCCTAGGAACCCTCACTCCCCTCATGCTCTGCAACCAGTTGAGCTGTGTACCGGTCGTTTCGTTCGGCGCTCCCTGCGACGACCAGATGTCGATCGCTGCATCGGAGGGTGGGTCAGACCTCTCCGCGGACGACGGCTCCCTCCACCTTGTCCCGAGCCCTCGAGGTTGGACGATTGGTATCTCGGGGTGGCGCGCGCTGGTTCTCAGCAACCCACCCCAGTGCCTTTCTTCCCGGAGGTGCATGAGGAGCTCACAGGGACGTGGACGGCACTTATTACTGCCAGAAACCGTCTCGGTGGCTCCTCCTCCATCACCACCCTTGATGGCGGGGCAGCTAAGGGATACTCGCGTATCCCGCCAGTGGAACGGGCCGTTGCTATGCAACTGTGCCCTAACTCCACTTGGCGTGGAGAACCGTGTCTTCCTTCCCGGGCCTGTAAGTACTCGTCGGACCTGACCGGCAAGGCTTACAAGGCCTGTGGGGAAGCTGCCTCTGCCATGCACGCTATGGCATTGTTGCAGGTTCATCAGGCCAAGGCACTGAAGGACCTGCACGAGGGTTGTCATGATCCAGAAGTTCTCCAAGAACTTCGTGCCGCAACTGACCTTGCGCTTCGTGCGACGAAGGTCACTGCGCGGTCAGTGGGTCGTGCGATGTCCACACTAGTGGTCCAGGAACGCCATCTCTGGCTGTGTCTGGCTGACATAAGGGAGGTTCAGGTTCCTTAACTCCCCCGTGTCCTAGACCGGCCTCTTCGCGACGCGGTCGAGAACTTCGCCCAGCAGTTCTCGGCTGTACAGAAGCAGACTGAGGCCATCAGACACATCTTGCCGCGGCGGTCAGCTGCTGCCTCCACCCCACCGCCCGCGGCTCCTCGGTCTGCTCGTCGCCGTGGGCGTCCTCCTGCGTCTGCCCCTGCTCCCGCGCCGCAGCAGCAGCCTCCATCTAAACGGCGCCATGGAGCCAGTTGCAGGCAGGGCGCCCCACCCATCCAGGCCCCCGCCAAGAGGGGCGGCAAAGCCAGGGGTAAGCGGCCCTAGGACGGGCGACCCAGAGATGGAAGGGACTGCTCTCCAGGAGACGATGACTGCATCGCTCCCTCCCCCGGAAGAGGGCCGGGTGGTAAATCCTTTGTTTCATTTTTTTTTGTGTTCCGCCGCTGGCCTTAAAACCAGCGGTACCCAAATTTTCAATAAAAGAGCAGTTTCTATAATCTCTGGGTCCGAAGAAGACCCGGAGAGCAGTGGGGGGTTGGAATCCTCACCACTCTCATCCGCCTCTTCTTTCGCCAGCCGGCAGCTGTGTAAGGTCCGAGAACGCCACCGAGCCGCCTCCCGCACCTCCTGCCCCTTGGAACCAGGTAAGTGCTGCACAGCACACTCAGACCCCGCTACGGGCCGCCTCCCAGAGAGAGCCTCCCGAGCCGCGTCCCTGTGTTCCACCTCGCTGCCCCACTCCGGGTACGCCTACGGTCCCTTTGGTCCCGCTTGTACGGTCTCTGCGAGCCTGGTTAGCGCTCCCCAGTCCGTCTCGCTGGCTCAATCGAACCATCAGGCTCGGCTATGTGATTCAGTTCGCCCGCCGTCCCCCCAAGTTTCGGGCCATCCACTCCACTACAGTGAGAGCAGCCGATGCCCATGTCTATCGTGCGGAGATCGCAGTCCTACTGGCGAAGGATGCGATAGAGCCGGTCCCTTCCGCCGATATGAGGTCAGGGCACTACAGTCCCTACTTCATTGTACCCAAGAAAGGTGGTGGGTTACGACCGATCTTGGATCTGCGAGTTGTGAATCGGAGCCTCCACAAGCTACCGTTCAAAATGCTCACGCAGAGACACATTTTCGAATGCATCCGTCCCCAAGATTGGTTTGCAGCGATCGACCTGAAGGACGCGTACTTTCATGTCTCGATTCTTCCTCGACACAGGCCATTCCTGCGCTTTGCGTTCGAGGGTCGAGCATATCAGTACAAGGTCCTACCCTTCGGGCTGTCCCTGTCCCCCCGTGTCTTCACGAAAGTCACGGAGGGGGCCCTTGTTCCCATGAGAGAACAGGGCGTTCGCATCCTCAACTATCTTGACGACTGGCTCATACTAGCACACTCTCGAGATCAGCTATGCGAACACAGGGACCTAGTGCTCAGGCACCTCAGCCAGTTGGGTCTTCAGGTCAACTGGGAAAAGAGCAAACTCTCCCCTGTGCAGAGGATCTCTCATCTCGGTATGGAGTTGGATTCGGTCGCCCAGACAGCGCGTCTCACAGAGCAGCGTGCTCAGTCGGTGCTGAACTGCTTGAACACGTTCAAAGGCAGGACAGTGGTCCCACTGAAATTCTTTCAGAGGCTCCTGGGGCATATTGCAGCAGCAGCAGCGGTAACCCCGCTCGGCCTGCTTCATATGAGACCGCTTCAGCACTGGCTTCACGGCCGAGTCCCGAGATGGGCGTGGCATCACGGCACTCACCGGGTGGCTATCACACCGGCGTGCCGCCAGACCTTCAGCCCGTGGTCAGACCCCTTGTTCCTGCGGGCATGAGTCCCCTTGGAACAGGTGTCCAGGCATGCTGTGGTATTCACAGATGCCTCTGCCACCGGCTGGGGTGCCATGTACAACGGGCATGCAGTGTCAGGGGTGTGGACGGACCCCCAGCTGCATTGGCACATCAATTGCCTCGAGTTGCTAGCAGTACATCTCGCTCTGAGCCGCTTGAAAAGGCTGCTACAGGGCAGGGACGTGCTGGTCCGTACGGACAACACTGCGACCATTGCGTACATCAACCAACAAGGTGGTCTACGCTCCCGTCGCATGTCGCAACTCGCCCACCATCTCCTCCTCTGGAGTCAGAAGCATCTGAGGTCGCTTTGAGCCATGTATGTCCCCGGCGTGCTCAACCGTGTGGCCGACGAGCTATCACGAGCTGTGCGTCTGGGAGAATGGCGACTCCACCCCCAGGCAGTTCAGCTGATCTGGAGAGAGTTCGGGGAGGCTAAGGTAGACCTGTTTGCCTCCTCAGAGACCTCCCACTGCCAGCTGTTTTACTCCCTGACCAAAGGGGAACACTCGGCACGGACACACTGGCTCACAGCTGGCCCCGGGGCCTTCGCAAATATGCGTTTCTCCCAGTGAGCCTACTTGCGCAGACACTGTGCAAAGTCAGGGAGGATGAGGAGCAGGTCCTTCTGGTGGCTCCCTATTGGCCCACCCGGACTTGGTTCCCAGAACTCATACTCCTCGTGACAGTCCCTCCCTGGCCCATTCTTCTGAGGAAGGATCTTCTGACTCAGAGATGGGGCACCCTATGTTACCTGCATCCAGACCTCTGGAAACTCCATGTCTGGTCCCTAGACGGGGAAGATGTTCAATAGGGTCGGTGCTTTCCTTCTTGCAGCAGGGGTTGGAGCGTAGACTGTCTCCCTTCACCCTCAAAGTACATGCTGCCGCTATTTCAGCTTATCACGACCAGATAGATGGCAAAACAGTTGGAAAGCACAACCTGGTCGTCAGGTTTCTTAGGGGGGCGAGACGATTAAATCCTCCTCGACCCCCCTCCATACCCTCTTGGGATCTTTCCCTGGTGCTTCGAGCACTTCAGGATGTTCCCTTTGAGCCTCTGCAGTCAGTAGACTTAAAGCTTCTTTCCATGAAGACTTTGCTGCTGGGTGCACTGGCCTCTGTGGGAGGGGAGGAGACCTGCACGCATTTTCGGTCGACGAATCGTGCCGAGAGTTCGGGCCGGGTGACAGCCACGTGGTACTAAGACCCCGGCCTGGCTATGTGCCCAAGGTTCCTACTACTCCTTTCAAAGACCAGGTAGCGAACCTGCAAGCGCTGCCTTTGGAGGAGGCAGACCCAGCCCTGGCTTTGCTCTGTCCCGTTCGCGCTCTGCGTATGTACGTGGACAGAACTCAAAGCGTCAGGACCTCGGACCAGCTCTTTGTCTGTTACGGGGCCAGCAGAAGGGAAAGGCTGTCTCCAAGCAGAGGATGGCCCACTGGATAGTGGATGCCATCGCCTTGGCTTACCAAGCACAAGGCGTGCCCTGCCCGCTCAGGTTGCATGCACACTCCACGAGAGGCGTTGCATCCTCCTGGGCGCTGGCACGTGGCTCCTCGCTAACCGATATCTGTAGAGCTGCGGGCTGGGCGACACCTAACACGTTCGCTAGATACTATAGCCTACGTGTAGAGCCGGTCTCCTCCCGTGTTCTCACCCTAGACGGGTAGAAGCACTGAGAGGCCTGGCTCTGTCGGCTTGCTGCACCCTACTGTGCACCCTTATTGCTCCAGAGTAAAACCTGTCGAGTCCTCCAAAGCCCTCGGCCCAGACTTGGCGGAGCGTCCGGCGCCAGGCCCTTATCCGCTGAATCCTTGAGAACCGGATCTGGGCTGGGTTCCATATGTGTATATTCCACGGCTGCTGCTATTGGAAGCCTGTGTCTTTCCCTTGGGCTAAGTCATCCATTATTTCATATGCACTACAGCCTTCGGGCTAGTCTATATGTGTTTCCACATAACTATTTGAAGAAGTGGCTTCCGCAGCGTTCCTTCCTAAACAGAAAGGACACACTTTCCCAGTGTTATCCAATATCTCACTGTATAGGTTATCACGGAACAACAGTGTCAGACTCTGTGTAAGCCTCCTCCTATCGTCCTTCCAGGCAAGAAGGTGTAGAGGCTTGCACAGGGGCGCTGGATGGGGTGCAGCAGCTGTGGCGCTTTGGTAGGGATTCCTATTGGTCAGTCATGACCTACGTTGTAGTGACTGACCGATAGGGAACGTCTCGGTTACATATAGTAACCCTCGTTCCCTGAGGGAGGGAACGGAGACGTAGGTCCCGTCGCCACATTTGCTGCCGCCCGCCGGGGCGGCAAGCTTTCTCAGGCTTGGCTCCTCAGCAAAAAACTAGTGTGCAATCGCACCAGCTGCTTGTTAGATACCCGCGCTGCGAGGCTGCACAGCTGTTGTAAATGATTGCACGTCAATGTGTATTGTCTTGTTTTAGTTTCACTCGAAGTAGATTGGCCTCTTTAGCGAGATTCCTATTGGTCAGTCATGACCTACGTCTCCGTTCCCTCCCTCAGGGAACGAGGGTTACCATATGTAACAGAGACGTTTCTCTTATAGAGCAATTAGATTAAATGAGCAATTTGAGACTTTTAATGCATTTTAGATGTTTCTCCTGAGAACTTCATTGCACTGCAAAAAATGCTTTTCTTACTTAATATTTTTGTCTTGTTTCCAGTCCAAATATAAAACATTTCTTAAATCAAGATGCATTTACTAAAGTAGTAAAATGACATAAGACATTGAGTCTTTTTTTCTGGGGAAATAAATAAAAATTAAGTGGGCTTTTGCTTAAAACAAGCAAAATTATCTGCCAAATAAGCATAATAATCTTGTTTCTGCTTGAATTATGATTATTTTTCTGACCCCACTGGCAGATAATTTCACTTTTTTAAGTAACAACACTCGCTTAATTTTTATGAATTTCCCCGGAAAACAGGACATAATATATTATGTCATTTTACTCATCTAGTAAATGCATCTTGATTTAAGAATTTTTAGATATTTGGACTGGAAACAAGACAAAAATACTAAAAAAAAAGTGTGCAGTGTAAATGTGCCTCATCTTAAGTTATAGATCCCAACAATGTCTGATCCTGCTGAAAAAAAATAAAAATAAATAAATAAATAAATAAAACCAGCAAATAAGCATGTAATAAGCATAGGTTTAAACCTGGTTCTCCCAGCTTGACCAGCTAAAAAAGTATCTAAAACCAGCCTGTCAGACCAGACTAAACCAGCTGAGGTTGTTTTATATGTTTTGTTCAGCAGGGTCAAACTCAGATTTGTAGTATATCTGCAAAAGTCAGAAATCTCAATACAAACTCAAACATTTTTCAGCAACTTCTCTCAAGATCAACTGATCTGAGCTGCAGTATTCATTTTATTCACCTTTATTTTGCAATGAGCAAGTGAGCTATGTTCTGTGAATGTGCCGATTTATTAGCTGTTAAATGAGTAGCAAAAATAGCAGTGCAATAGACTGAATGCTAAAACTATCTGCCCTACAAACCAGTGCTTTTATGTTTATAATAATACATTAAAACAGTATGATAATAACAAACACCAGTTTTCACTAAAAAGTCACTCTTATACAGGTAAAATAACCGGAAGCCTCGCACATTCACATTGTAAATGAGCTCTATAAGAGCTCTATATACTTACTGTACGACTCATTTGTATCTGTTTTTATTCCTTTGGAAGATTTTACAGAAACACAACTTGTTTATACAAACATGAAATGGCGACTAATTTAATTCTCCTACCTTCTTCTGGTATTTTGCCAACAACCATGTTATTTCTATTGACATTGACAGAATTAGTTGTGAATTATGAAAAAAATAAACATTTGCATGCATTTAACATAAAATAAAAATATTTGATTATATCAGAAGATGTTTTATTAGTGACGTCTGGTCCGCCGGTTATAGACTCGCGTACAGCTGTTGCTGAAAGCCAGTGATTATAGTTTATAAAGTTACAAATATTTAGTTTTTGTAATTTTTTTTTTCTTACAAAAACACATGGATTGGCTTCAGAATGCCTTTTATTAACCCTCTGGAGCCGTGTGGATTACTTTAATGATGGATGATGAGTTTTTTAGGGCTTCAGTGGGTAATCGGGAGAATCGGGAGAATTCCCGGGGGGCCGCTTCACTTTTGGGGCGGTCGAGGATTTTTTTTTTTTTTACATTTGTCACGTTAGTCCAGGGGTCTCCAACACGTCGCTCGCGAGCTACCAGTAGCTCGTGGCCTGATTGGAGGTAGCACGCCAAGGGGCCGTTCACATATCGCGTCTTTTGGGCGCTCAAGTTCGTCATATTATTTCAAATGTTTCCAGGCGCAGCGAGATGAAAAAATCCATCAGCTACTTAAACTTCTGTGTCGTTGTGGAGAGCGCAGAGTTGCATAGCAACGACAGACGCCACGGGAAAATCGGACCGAATTTTACTATTAATAATAAAAGATAAGCTAATGTGCATTGTAAACGTCAGTAATTTATCTTTTTTGACTCATTCTTTTTATAAAAATTATTCAAAGGCTGAAATATGCGAGGTTTCTTTTTATAAATCTTTTTTGTCGAAACTTATTTGAACTTGTTAGTAGATAACATGTCGCAAGACACTCCTTTAAAATCTGGCCATCATTTTAATGTTGTTATTTTAATGTTTATGTAAACAAAAAGTGCATATTAATGCTAATTATATTTGTTACTTGCTGGTTTTCTACATAAAACTTGGTGAATTGATTTTATTGTTAGTACTTTTTGAACAGGATTCTTTGATAACCGTGATCATTTTGGTCACTATAATCATGAAATGAAGTTTTCATGCCGTTTCATCTCTATGATGCACTATAAATTCAACTATAATTATGTGTTTTTACAGTATAATTTGCAAAGTACAATTTTCTTTAAAAAAAACTCTGATTCTGTTATTTTCTCTGACATTTAGAGGATACCAGAGGAAAAAATATGAATTAAAGTTATTTAATGTAAGAAAGAGCAGTATGCTTTTGTTAATTTATCAATCCTTGTGGAATAGTGGAATATTTTTTGTTAACTTCTCAGCTTAAGTTAGTAATTATTATTTAACCTTTATATTATTTGTTGAACCATGGTATTAATAAAAACTACACAATAGTAAGAGCTGAACTGTTGCTTTTATTCATCCAATTTCCACCACCATGGAAAAAGTGGGCCGGTCTTAGGCCTGAAACTCCCGGGCTGAAAAGTGGACCCACCCCGGCCCTGCTCCCATTATAAAGCTGTGAAGAGTCAGGATATTTTTTCTCATAACTCTGTTATTGTGTTTGGCTGAAAGAATACAGTCATATACATCTAGGAAGGTTTGAGGGCGAGTAAATTATGGGATCATTTTCATTTTTGGGTGAACTATCCCTTTAAGCAAAACGGAGATAATCTAAAAATCTTTAGTTTCAATGCTCCAGAATCTCCAACCAAACACACTGACCCCAGAGGAAGAAAATCCTTACATGTAACGGGATGATGAACGGCTGTGAGTCCGTAACACTTTCTCTGGAGGGGATTGAGATGCCAGAGTAATGGAGGACCACGACCAGAACTTCTCCCTCAGGCTAATGGGCCAGAAAGCCAAAGACTAATTTTTAACAGACCTTTTGTCTCCTCCCCTCGGGCTCTTTGAGGAAACGAATAATGACTTCGCTCACCCTGACGATCCACATCAACACAGCTTTACCTGTAATGTTGTTGATCCGTGCGATTCACCAGTTTGAATCTGTGGCATTTGCAACTCTGGTATGGATGCATGAACAAATGATAAACATCTTTCACGTTAAAGGTGATTCATGGCTACACTGCAAAAAAAAAAAAATATTTTACTAAGTATTTTTTTATCTTGTTTCTGTCACGTAAAGACGAGGATGCAAATGCAAGTAACAAAGGTAGATTTATTTACACAAATAAACAGAAATCCAGGATAACCGGTAACAAAGACCTGAAGCAGAGACAGGTAACAGTAACAATGATCCGACAGTTTACAAAACAAGAGACAAAGCTTATATAGACGGATCTAAATAAATAACAGCTGTGCCGGTGCTGATGAGGTAGTAATCAGTTGATCAGTCCAGGTGATGACAATCAGCACAAAAACATACACACACAAACGGACCACGGTTAGCCAACCATGACAGTTTTCAGTTCAAATATCGGAAAATTCTTAAATCAAGATGCATTTACTAGATGAGTAAAATTACATAAGTTTTCTGAAAAAAATAAAAAATTCTAAATTAAGTGAGTTGTTGCTTAAAACAAGCAAAATTATCTGCCAATGGGGTAAGCATAATAATCTTGTTTATGGTTGAATTAAGATCCCATTGGCAGATAATTTTGCTTTTTTTAAGCATCAACTCACTTAATTTTGATTTATTTCCCCAGAAAACAAGACACAATATCTTATGTCATTTTATTCATCGAGAAAATGCATCTTGATTTAATTTTTTTTTAGATATTTGAACTGGAAACAAGACAAAAATACTAAGTAAGAAAAGCATTTCCGCGAGGAGCTTGATGAGGAACTGATGTGAAGTTTAGTTTCAATAAATCTGCAAGCGGAGCTCAAACCCGTGACCCTCCACCGTTTGGATGGTGTGCGGTCGTCTCCGTGACCCTTATTTAACATGCACTTCAGAGCAGGACTTCAAACAGGTAAAGGGGTTAGTATGCTGGTGCCTGGGGCAGAAAGCAGCCCAACATCCAGCATAAATTCCCTTTGATGTGCAACTTTGATCAGATCCAGATATAGCCTAGTAATGCTGCAGTCGTCCCGCTATACATTACCCGAGACACCAGCATTCGGATTATGTAAAAGATATAACGAACCGCCACTGAGATGAACGGGAACGATAACAGACAGATTCCTGCTGGTATTACTGACCTACTTGGGTTTGAGTTCAAGTGCACAAACCTCTTATTATTTTGTTAACCCAGTTATCAGTCTGTCATGTTTATAATTTTTCCACCGTTATAATTCTGTCCACCCTCTTTTCAGTTTGTCCACCCTGTTATTATTTTGTTCTCCATTCCTATTATTAGTTTGTCCACCCTGTTATTATTTTGTTCTCCATTCCTATTATTAGTTTGTCCACCCTGTTATTATTTTGTTCACCATTCCTATTATCAGTTTGTCCACCCTGTTATTATTTTGTTCACCATTCCTATTATCAGTTTGTCCACCCTGTTATTATTTTGTTCACCATTCCTGTTATCAGTTTGTCCACCCTGTTATTATTTTGTTCTCCATTCCTATTATCAGTTTGTCCACCCTGTTATTATTTTGTTCTCCATTCCTGTAATCAGTTTGTCCACCCTGTTATTATTTTGTTCTCCATTCCTATTATCAGTTTGTCCACCCTGTTATTATTTTGTTCTCCATTCCTATTATTAGTTTGTCCACCCTGTTATTATTTTGTTCACCATTCCTATTATCAGTTTGTCCACCCTGTTATTATTTTGTTCTCCATTCCTATTATCAGTTTGTCCACCCTGTTATTATTTTGTTCTCCATTCCTATTATTAGTTTGTCCACCCTGTTATTATTTTGTTCTCCATTCCTATTATTAGTTTGTCCACCCTGTTATTATTTTGTTCTCCATTCCTATTATTAGTTTGTCCACCCTGTTATTATTTTGTTCTCCATTCCTATTATTAGTTTGTCCACCCTGTTATTATTTTGTTCTCCATTCCTATTATCAGTTTGTCCACCCTGTTATTATTTTGTTCTCCATTCCTGTAATCAGTTTGTCCACCCTGTTATTATTTTGTTCTCCATTCCTATTATCAGTTTGTCCACCCTGTTATTATTTTGTTCTCCATTCCTATTATTAGTTTGTCCACCCTGTTATTATTTTGTTCACCATTCCTATTATCAGTTTGTCCACCCTGTTATTATTTTGTTCTCCATTCCTATTATCAGTTTGTCCACCCTGTTATTATTTTGTTCTCCATTCCTATTATCAGTTTGTCCACCCTCTTATTATTTTGTTCTCCATTCCTATTATTAGTTTGTCCACCCTGTTATTATTTTGTTCACCATTCCTATTATCAGTTTGTCCACCCTGTTATTATTTTGTTCTCCATTCCTGTAATCAGTTTGTCCACCCTGTTATTATTTTGTTCTCCATTCCTATTATCAGTTTGTCCACCCTGTTATTATTTTGTTCTCCATTCCTATTATCAGTTTGTCCACCCAGTTATTATTTTGTTCTCCATTCCTGTTATCAGTTTTTCCACCCAGTTATTATTTTATTCTCCATTCCTATTATTAGTTTGTCCACCCTGTTATTATTTTGTTCTCCATTCCTGTTATCAGTTTGTCCACCCTGTTATTATTTTGTTCTCCATTCCTGTTATCAGTTTGTCCACCCTGTTATTATTTTGTTCTCCATTCCTGTTATCAGTTTGTCCACCCAGTTATTATTTTATTCACCATTCCTATTATCAGTTTGTCCACCCTGTTATTATTTTGTTCTCCATTCCTATTATTAGTTTGTGCACCCTGTTATTATTTTGTTCTCCATTCCTGTTATCAGTTTGTCCACCCTGTTATTATTTTGTTCTCCATTCATGTTATCAGTTTGTCCACCCAGTTATTATTTTATTCTCCATTCCTATTATCAGTTTGTCCACCCTGTTATTATTTTGTTCTCCATTCCTGTTATCAGTTTGTCCACCCAGTTATTATTTTATTCTCCATTCCTATTATCAGTTTGTCCACCCTGTTATTATTTTGTTCTCCATTCCTGTTATCAGTTTGTCCACCCAGTTATTATTTTATTCTCCATTCCTATTATCAGTTTGTCCACCCTGTTATTATTTTGTTCACCATTCCTGTTATCAGTTTGTCCAACCTGTTATTATTTTGTTCACCATTCCTATTATTAGTTTGTCCACCCTGTTATTATTTTGTTCTCCATTCCTATTATCAGTTTGTCCACCCTGTTATTATTTTGTTCTCCATTCCTATTATCAGTTTGTCCACCCTCTTATTATTTTGTTCTCCATTCCTATTATTAGTTTGTCCACCCTGTTATTATTTTGTTCACCATTCCTATTATCAGTTTGTCCACCCTGTTATTATTTTGTTCTCCATTCCTGTAATCAGTTTGTCCACCCTGTTATTATTTTGTTCTCCATTCCTATTATCAGTTTGTCCACCCTGTTATTATTTTGTTCTCCATTCCTATTATCAGTTTGTCCACCCAGTTATTATTTTGTTCTCCATTCCTATTATTAGTTTGTCCACCCTGTTATTATTTTATTCTCCATTCCTATTATTAGTTTGTCCACCCTGTTATTATTTTGTTCTCCATTCCTGTTATCAGTTTGTCCACCCTGTTATTATTTTGTTCTCCATTCCTGTTATCAGTTTGTCCACCCAGTTATTATTTTATTCTCCATTCCTATTATCAGTTTGTCCACCCTGTTATTATTTTGTTCTCCATTCCTGTTATCAGTTTGTCCACCCAGTTATTATTTTATTCACCATTCCTATTATCAGTTTGTCCACCCTGTTATTATTTTGTTCTCCATTACTATTATTAGTTTGTCCACCCTGTTATTATTTTGTTCACCATTCCTGTTATCAGTTTGTCCACCCTGTTATTATTTTGTTCTCCATTCCTGTTATCAGTTTGTCCACCCAGTTATTATTTTATTCACCATTCCTATTATCAGTTTGTCCACCCTGTTATTATTTTATTCTCCATTCCTATTATCAGTTTGTCCACCCTGTTATTATTTTGTTCTCCATTCCTGTTATCAGTTTGTCCACCCAGTTATTATTTTATTCACCATTCCTATTATCAGTTTGTCCACCCTGTTATTATTTTGTTCTCCATTACTATTATTAGTTTGTCCACCCTGTTATTATTTTGTTCACCATTCCTGTTATCAGTTTGTCCACCCTGTTATTATTTTGTTCTCCATTCCTATTATTAGTTTGTCCACCCTGTTATTATTTTGTTCTCCATTCCTGTTATCAGTTTGTCCACCCTGTTATTATTTTGTTCTCCATTCCTGTTATCAGTTTGTCCACCCAGTTATTATTTTATTCTCCATTCCTATTATCAGTTTGTCCACCCTGTTATTATTTTGTTCTCCATTCCTGTTATCAGTTTGTCCACCCAGTTATTATTTTATTCTCCATTCCTATTATCAGTTTGTCCACCCTGTTATTATTTTGTTCTCCAATACTATTATTAGTTTGTCCACCCTGTTATTATTTTGTTCACCATTCCTGTTATCAGTTTGTCCAACCTGTTATTATTTTGTTCACCATTCCTATTATCAGTTTGTCCACCCTGTTATTATTTTGTTCTCCATTCCTGTTATCAGTTTGTCCCCCCTGTTATTATTTTGTTCACCATTCCTGTTATCAGTTTGTCCAACCTGTTATTATTTTGTTCACCATTCCTATTATCAGTTTGTCCACCCTGTTATTATTTTGTTCTCCATTCCTATTATCAGTTTGTCCACCCTGTTATTATTTTGTTCTCCATTCCTATTATCAGTTTGTCCACCCTGTTATTATTTTGTTCTCCATTCCTATTATCAGTTTGTCCACCCTGTTATTATTTTGTTCTCCATTCCTGTTATCAGTTTGTCCACCCTGTTATTATTTTGTTCTCCATTCCTGTAATCAGTTTGTCCACCCTGTTATTATTTTGTTCTCCATTCCTATTATCAGTTTGTCCACCCTGTTATTATTTTGTTCTCCATTCCTATTATCAGTTTGTCCACCCTGTTATTATTTTGTTCTCCATTCCTGTAATCAGTTTGTCCACCCTGTTATTATTTTGTTCTCCATTCCTGTTATCAGTTTGTCCACCCTGTTATAATTTTGTTCTCCATTCCTGTTATCAGTTTGTCCACCCTGTTATTATTTTGTTCTCCATTCCTGTTATCAGTTTGTCCACCCTGTTATTATTTTGTTCTCCATTCCTATTATCAGTTTGTCCACCCTGTTATTATTTTGTTCTCCATTCCTATTATCAGTTTGTCCACCCTGTTATTATTTTGTTCTCCATTCCTGTTATCAGTTTTTCCACCCTGTTATTATTTTGTTCTCCATTCCTATTATCAGTTTGTCCACCCTGTTATTATTTTTTTCTCCATTCCTGTTATCAGTTTTTCCACCCTGTTATTATTTTGTTCTCCATTCCTATTATCAGTTTGTCCACCCTGTTATTATTTTGTTCTCCATTCCTATTATCAGTTTGTCCAACCTGTTATTATTTTGTTCTCCATTCCTATTATCAGTTTGTCCACCCTGTTATTATTTTGTTCTCCATTCCTGTTATCAGTTTGTCCACCCTGTTATTATTTTGTTCTCCATTCCTGTTATCAGTTTGTCCACCCTGTTATTATTTTGTCACTCCTGTTATCAGTTTGTCCACTGTCATTATTTTGTTCTCCATTCATGTTATCAGTTTGTCAACCCTGTTATTATTTTCTCAACCTTGTTATAAGTTTGTCCACCCTGTTATTATTTTCTCAACCTCGTTATAAGTTTGTCCACCCTGTTATAATTTTCTCAACCCTGTTATCAGTTTGTCCATCCTGTTATTATTTTCTCAACCTCGTTATAAGTTTGTCCACCCTGTTATAATTTTCTCAACCCTGTTATCAGTTTGTCCATCCTGTTATTATTTTCTCAACCTCGTTATAAGTTTGTCAACCCTGTTATTATTTTCTCAACCCTGTTATAAGTTTGTCCACCCTGCTATTATTTTCTCAACTCTGTTATCAGTTTGTCCACCCTGTTATTATTTTCTCAACCCTGTTATCAGTTTGTCCACCCTGTTAATCATTTTTTCACAATAGTTTCATGAATTCAGAAACTAAATAAATAAAAATAATTGAACAAATATTTAAAGCAGCCTGTGAGTGACTTTTCATTTTTGTTGTCTATAACAGCACATTATTATTAATTAAAATACCCCTGCTAACAAAAATATAGTCTGTGTTCACATAAAGTTAAAAAACGTCTCGGTTACGTATGTAACCCTCGTTCCCTGAGTAGGGAACGGAGACGTTACGTCGGATGACGACGAATGGGGTTTCGCTTAGAAAGCCTATCAACTTCGAGTATTACAAAACGAGCCAATGGCAAAGAAATGCCATGGGTCTGCGGAATTTGCATGACGTAACTCCGCCCCACCTCGTGGGTATAAAAGGAGGACGCCAGCAACAGGCAGATATGTTTCTTCGCTGAGGAGCCAAGACTGAGCTCAGGCGATCCCCGCGGTACAGCGGAAAGTGGCAGGCAGACGTAACGTCTCCGTTCCCTACTCAGGGAATGAGGGTTACATACGTAACCGAGACGTTCCCTTTCGTTGTCACTCCGAGTTACGTCGGATGACGACGAATGGGGTTACCAGTCTAATCACGCCACCTTCTCAGCTGTCTTCCAGTGCCCTGCGTAAATCTGAGATCCCTGTCGTGAGACTGGCACGGACGAAGGACTCCTATTTAGCACAGGAATACCAAGGTACACTGGGGAGCATATCCCAAAGTTTAGGGGAAATATGCAATTACTGCCAACCCAGAGGGGGGGGGACTTAGAGAATACACATATGACCCGAAGGAGACATATGGAGAACACTGGGGTGTCCAGCCGCAGGTGGAATATTTCAACCCCAGGGGTGGCAAGGTGGCTTGCCAAGGGAAAGACACACGCTCAGAGAGGCTTACAGTGGAAATACACATGTGGGGGTCGCTCAGAGGAGGGACCATGCACACGGGAGGCACCTAGCCGACGCACAGGCAATAGACACTGGCGCCAACGTCAGGAGTGCTGGAGGAACTCAGGGCTTTTTGGGGAAGCTCACCTGAGGAGAATATCGCACGTATCCAGTCCGTGGAGTGGAATGGCGAGCAAGCGAAGACACCTGAGCGGGTCCAGTACTAGCTGGTTGAAGCGAGTACATGAGAGGACACTGGCTCCACTCGGAGATTGTAGAATCTGGCGAATGTGTTAGGTGTCGCCCAGCCTGCAGCTCTGCAAATGTCTGTTAGCGAGGCGCCATGCGCTAGAGCCCAAGAGGATGCCACACTCCGGGTGGAGTGGGCGGTCACACCAAGGGGGCACGGTCGACCTTGCTGCTGGTATGCCAAGGCAATGGCGTCCACTATCCAGTGAGACAACCTTTGCTTGGAGAGAGCCTTCCCCTTCAGCTTCCCACCATAACAGACAAAGAGCTGGTCAGAGGTCCTGAAACACTGCGTCCTGTCTACATAGGCGCGGAGGGCGCGTACTGGACAGAGCAGTGCCAAGGCTGGGTCTGCCTCCTCCGGGGGCAGCGCTTGCAGGTTCACCACCTGGTCCCGGAAGGGAGTGGTAGGAACCTTGGGCACATATCCAGGCCGGGGTCTCAGGATCACGTGAGAGTAAGCCGGCCCAAATTCCAGGCACGCTTCGTCAACGGAGAATGCATGCAAGTCCCCCACCCTCTTGATGGAGGCCAATGCAACCAGGAGCGCTGTCTTCATAGACAGGAACTTAAGCTCCACTGATTGCAAAGGCTCAAAGGGAGCACTCCGCAGGGCAGTTAGAACCACTGAGAGGTCCCAAGAGGGAACGAGAGGAGGACGAGGAGGATTCAGTCTCCTCGCTCCTCTCAGGAACCTGATGATCAGGTCGTGCCTTCCAACAGACTTACCTTCGACTGGGTCATGGTGTGCGGCAATGGCGGCAACATAGACTTTCAGGGTGGAGGGAGACAGCCTTCGCTCCAGCCTATCTTGAAGGAAGGAAAGCACGACACTAATCGAACATCTCCGGGGGTCTTCTTGAAGAGAAGAGCACCAGTTGACGAAGAGGTTCCACTTCAACGCGTAGACGTGTCTCGTGGACGACGCTCTAGCGGAAGTGATGGTAGCCGCCACCGTAGGTGGAAGGGTACTCAAACCTGCTTCGTCCCGTCCAGGAGCCACACGTGGAGGTTCCAAAGATCGGGACGAGGGTGCCATAGGGTGCCCCGTCCCTGAGAAAGGAGGTCCTTCCTCAGGGGAATCGGCCAGGGAGGTGCTGTCGCGAGGAGTACTAGTTCGGAGAACCAGGTCCGGGCGGGCCAGTATGGCGCGACCAGAATGACCTGCTCCTCGTCCTCCCTGACCTTGCGCAGGGTCTGCGCAAGAAGGCTCACTGGGGGAAACGCATATTTGCGGCCCCGCGGCCAGCTGTGCGCCAGTGCATCCGTGCCGAGCGTGCTCTCGGTCAGGGAATAGTACAGGGCGCAATGGGTCGAGTCGTGAGAGGCAAACAGATCTATCTGTGCGTCCCCGAACTGGTCCCAAATCAGCTGAACCGACTGGGGATGGAGTCGCCAATCTCCCGGGAGGGGCTGAAGCCGTGAGAGCTCGTCGGCTGCACAGTTCAGGGCTCCGGGGATGTAAATGGCATGAAGCGACCTCAGATGCTTCTGACTCCATATGAGGAGGTGGCGGGCGAGTTGCGACATACGGCGGGAGCGTAGACCACCTTGATGGTTGATGTACGCTACAGTGGCGGTATTGTCTGAACGGACTAGTACGTGTTGGTTCTTGAGCACGGCCCGGAAGCGGCGCAGAGCAAGACGTACGGCCAGCAACTCGAGGCAATTGATGTGCCAGAGGCGGCGGGGTCCTGTCCAGGAGCCCGCGGCAGCACGTCCATTGCACATGGCACCCCAGCCCGTGGAGGAGGCATCTGTCGTTACAACAACATGCCGCGAAGCTCGTTCCAGGGGCACTCCGGCCCGTAGAAAACTGAGGTCCGACCACGGGGTGAAGGTCTGACGGCAGGACGGAGTAACAGTTACTCGGAAGGTGCCGTGTTGCCATGCCCACCTCGGGACTCGGTCGCGAAGCCAAAGCTGAAGCGGTCTCATATGAAGCAATCCGAGCGGTGTTGCCACGGCTGCAGATGCCATATGCCCCAGGAGCCTCTGAAAGAGTTTCAGTGGAACCGCACTCTTGCCCTTGAACTGTCTCAGGCAAGTCAGCAGTGACTGCGCGCGCTCGCTCGTAAGCTGCGCGGACATGGCGACCGAGTCGATGTCCATACCGAGAAAAGAGATCCTCTGCACGGGGCAAAGTTTGCTCTTTTCCCAGTTGACCCGAAGGCCCAGACGAGCTAGGTGCCGGAGCACTAGGTCCCTGTGTTCGCATACCTGGTCTCGAGAGTGAGCTAGGATCAGCCAGTCGTCGATGTAGTTCAGGATACGAACCCCGTGTTCCCGAAGGGGAACAAGGGCAGCCTCGACGACCTTCGTGAAGACGCGAGGAGACAGGGCTAGCCCGAAAGGGAGAACCGCGTACTGGTATGCCTGCCCCTCGAAGGCAAACCGAAGGAACGGTCTGTGTCGAGGGAGAATGGAGACATGAAAGTAGGCGTCCTTCAGGTCGATTGCTGCAAACCAATCCTGGGGCCGCACACATCCGAGAATGTGTTTGGCAGTGAGCATCTTGAACGGCAGCCTGTGAAGGGAACGGTTCAGCACACGCAGGTCCAGGATTGGTCGTAACCCACCGGTTTTCTTGGGGACAATGAAGTACGGGCTGTAGAAGCCGGTCCTCATCTCGGCCGGAGGGACGGTCTCGATCGCACCCTTCGCCAGCAGGGTGGCGATCTCGGCTCTCATGATAGGGGCGTTGCCACCGACCAAAGTGGAGCGGACTCCCCTGAAGCGGGGAGGAGACCGCGCGAACTGAATCGCGTAGCCGAGCCTGATCGTCCGTGCGACCCAGCGGGACAGGAGGGGGAGCTCTAGCCAGGCTCCCAAAAACTGTACCAGCGGGGTCATACGGACCACAGACTTCCCACCGATGGTGCAGCAGGGCGGAATGACTGGCCCGGACGTGGACGGCATAGCGGCCCGGTGTGGGGGCACAGTCATTAACCGCGCCCTGACAGAGGAGACCAGGGAAGGAAGAACGTTCCACGGGGGTCTGCTCTGCCAGGGGGCTGGCGACAGAGGCGGAAGGGAGCGGCACGGTCCGGGGACGGCGCGCACTGCCAGCCGGCTCTGGGACAGAGGGGGACGAGGGGTGCACGGCTCGGAGGCGGCGCACCGTGTCGTCCGAGAACTCTGTGTGCTCAGGGATGGAAATGTTACTTCTTTCTTTAACCACATTAGGGTGCTGCCCACCCGTGGGTGAGCAGCGGGGAGTGGAGAACAAAAGATTCTCCCCCGGCCCTCCACCGGGGGAAGGAGTGGTCCTGCTACCATCTCCTGAGAAGTAATTTTCAGCATCCCTGAGCAGCCCGTCTCAGGAGCGCCGCTTGGCCCGGCGTTTAGCGGGGGGCGGGGCTGGAGAGGGCTGGGGCGCCTTCTTACGGCTTCCTCCGCGACCGGGCCTGGGTGGAGGCTGCTGCTTTGGCCGGGCGGGAGGGGCGGGAGCCGCAGGAGGGCGCCCTCGGCGGCGAACAGACTGAGGGATCTGCCCGGTCGGCTGGGTGGAGGCAGCAGCGGGCCGTCGGGGCAGAATGTGCCTAATGGCCTCAGTCTGTTTCTGGGCGGTGGAGAACTGTTGGGCGAAATCCTCCACCGCACCGCCGAATAGGCCGGCCTGGGACATGGGGGAGTCGAGCAGGCGAGAGCGCTCAGCGTCCCGCATGTCAGCCAGGTTCAGCCACAAGTGTCTCTCCTGGACCACAGCTGTGGACATCACCAGACCCAGGGAGCGTGCGGTCACCTTCGTCGCCCGGAGGGCGAGGTCGGTGGCGGCGCGCAGCTCATCGAAGAGCCCTGGGTCCGTCCTACCCTCGTGCATGTCCCTTAGCATCTGCGCCTGATAGACCTGCAGAGTGGCCATGGCATGCAAAGAGGCAGCCGCCTGTCCCGCCGCTCTGTAGGACTTCGCCACTAGGGTAGACGAGAACCTACAGGCCTTGGATGGGTGCTTAGGCTCGCCGCGAGAAGAGGCACTCTGAGGACACAACTGCATCGCAACAGAACGCTCAACCGGGGGGAGCCCAGTGTACCCACGGGCAGCTGCCCCATCGAGGGGAGGAAAGGCGGATGAAATCAACGAGCGGTCGCGGGAAGACATGGGAGTCTTCCAGGACTTCGAGATTTCATCATGCACGTCCGGGAAGAAAGGTATTGGGGCAGGCTGAGGACGGGAAGCCGCAGCTGCACCCAAAAACCAATCGTCCAGCCGCGAGCGCTCAGGACAGGGTGGAGGGTTCCACTCCAAACCAATGCTCGCGGCCGCCCGGGAAAGCATGGCCGTCATCTCTGGATCAGACTGAGCCACAGCCGTATTCACACCCGAGGGTGGCAGCTGTGACGAGTCGTCACTTCCAGACGAATCAGACCCGCCTAGTGATGCTGCAATCGACATCGCATCTTCCTCTGGAGCGCCAAAGGACACTCGCGGGACCTCAAAGGACGGTCCAGCGATGATCCCCTGAACACTCGCGGGTTGCAACACTGGAGAAGGTGCTGCGGGGCACGGACACATAGTCGGCGCTTTGTTCCACACAGTCACCCTCAGATCACCCTGGCCACCAGCCGAAGTAGAGCCTCTCGAGGAGGCGCTAGATCGGGGTGTGGATGAGGGGACTCTCACTCTTGCGAGATCCTTGAGTCTCGATCTAAGTGTTGCGATGGTCATGTTCCCACAGAAAGAACATGACAAATCCACGAGCGCTGCTTTAGCGTGATCAAAGCCCAAACACACCAAGCAGCGCTCGTGCCCATCAGAGTCAGACACCAGTCGACCGCAACCAGAAGTGCACGGGCGAGGCATCTTTAAAAAGACGTGCCACGTGCAAGCTCTTTTTGTGAGAGAAACTCAGTGCTGAAGCGCCCGCGGAGAACACACTCGCTGGCAAACCACGCTCAGATAAGCAGGAAGTGTGCACTCGCCGGGAGATCGCCGTCACACCAACACTGGAGAGTTGCTCGTCTCGTAAGAAGCTGACAATCAGAGATAGCTTAAGGAGTGAAGAATTACACTTGGCTCCGAAGCGAAAACATATCTGCCTGTTGCTGGCGTCCTCCTTTTATACCCACGAGGTGGGGCGGAGTTACGTCATGCAAATTCCGCAGACCCATGGCATTTCTTTGCCATTGGCTCGTTTTGTAATACTCGAAGTTGATAGGCTTTCTAAGCGAAACCCCATTCGTCGTCATCCGACGTAACTCGGAGTGACAACGAAAGGGAACAATAATTCTGAATGGGCACTATGTGCAGTTTTTTTTAAAAAGTAAAAAAATAAGTTTTCAGCTTCGTGAATGTTAGAGAAAACATTAAGGAAACCTTGTCATTCTGTAAACACAATGTTCTCTGAACGTTTTGAAACAATAACGTTTAAAAAACTTCTGAGAACATTCCCTGTTGGCAAGGTAGCATGTAAAAATTAAATAACTTTACAAAATCCGTCATAACTGCACTATTCACAACCGACATGTTTATTTTACATTTGTTTACTAGATTTTTTTTCTACATCAGTTTCTACAATTAGTTAAAATCCAGTGAGGTTGTCTTTCCAATGTATGCCTAAATTATGTTATGAACGAAAGTGTAATGCAAGGCAATATAATAAAATATAAATGACTAGAAATAGAATAGTACGTAAAAATGCTTAAGTTTACCACTTGTACAGTAAACACAACTTTGCTTGGTCATTCACGTACTTCTATCTCAAAAAATACGATATTTCAGCATCCAATTGAAGTCGGCATTAATATTAATTAAAACATGTAATTTCACTTGACTTATTCCAGCTTACGAGACTTCCATCTATTCCCTTTTAAGGAAAGCACCCAAATGTTATTGCCCCGGTGTCTGATTATCCTGGTCAAGCTCAGAGTCCCTTGTGATAGATATATCTAATGATCAGTAAGTGTAATCTTCCGTTATCTCAGGAACAGTTCACTTCACATCACATTACTGCCAGTTTCCAACACAAATCTTTCAGGATTCTTGGCTAATGAGGCATCTGGAGTATTACAAACAGCAAGACATTGATACAATCGACATCTTCGTCAGTCAAAAAGAGCAATGAAAAGCACAACAGGTGATGGGAAATCCAATCAGTCTCTCGACAGCGATGCAGGAGAAGTCGGTGAAAGGAATAAGGTCGAAACGCAGTTCCCGTGTGAGATCTCTTATTAATCGTAATGAAAGTTCAAGCCCTGCGTCTAATATGGTTAAGCACCGTCTTTCAACATGTAGGCTAAATCATTCATCATGCATTTAAAAGCCAGTAGCCTTTTATTAATAATCATTACCAAGGGTTTAAAGTGATTTCAGAATAAGTTAAGTTACGGGTGTCTCTGGTTGTGATCTGTTATCACATTTTTCTTTTGTCAAATCAACTTAGATAATTTATGTGGTTCAGATAACATAATATTTTGAGTTTCTGTTGATTAAATCTGCTTTATTGTATTAACTAAATGCTTTAATTTGAATGAACTTAAAATTATAAGACAACCAGATTTCTAACTTTTTTAAGTTAAAACAAGAATATTTTTTTTTTTTTAGTGTACTGACCATATTCCTTCAATCCCTGTTGGAAAAAACAACAACAGCCTAAACTGTTTTGTTGGTTCAAGGCCCTGGCAAAGTTATTTTCCATTCTTCGCTTAAGCCTAGTTCACACTACATGATTTTAAGCCCGATTTAAGCCCGATTTGCAAATCGTTGAGCTCGCCGACAGGTCAGGGTGTTATTGCGTGCAAATCGCGGAGGATTAGCGGGCGATGAACGCTCGCCAATCTGTTAGAATGAAAGAGCCAACAACGCATCAAAGACCCTCGCAGACGCCTCGCAGACGCGTCGCCGAGCCTAGAAAAATATCTAGCATGCTAGATATCCAGAGCTGTCGCACGACTCAATCTCACTGATGTCATGAGCAACAGCCAATCACAGCAAGGCATGAGTTGAGGTCACCGGGTAAATACGTGATTTTTGCTGTCAGCTAAACATAAACATGCAGCTACATGTCCGATATAAACATACTGTACTCACCTCCAACTCTCTCTGTAGCACAGACCTGCTCTTCCCGTTTGCAGATCCACTCTTTCGCCCATACTCTCTTATTTTTTATTTTTTTGCGTTTTTTTCTCAGAACAAATGATCGCGCAAACAGTTTGCAGCACTGGTTTCTGTCTGACGTCCATATTCGCGTGTTGTGTTGTTCTTCGCTGTGTATTGGCGCGCGTGTTGTTTCGCGTCAAGATAGACATTAGACAGATAGATTTGTAGACTAGATAGAATCATTGGGTGACAGAGTTGTTGTCAACTCGTGTAGTGGGTTACCTCCTGTTGCGGATCAATCACGCTGTGTCGTGTGGTGTGAACAGCTCAACAACTTGAACACTCCTGATTTCTCAGAGAGCAAGTCATGTAGTGTGAACGGACAGTTCAGCCCGACGTTTTAAAATCATGTAGTGTGAACTAGGCTTTAGGGGGAAAAATAAGTTTAAAATATGTATCTGCACTGTAAACCCGAATAAGTTGGCAAAACTCAAAAAATGTAAGGCAATCAATTGCCAAAAAATTTTTAAGTTAAGAAATTCAAAGTTTAAGTAAGCAGAACTGGCAGATTTTTATTTTGTATTTATACATTCTAACTGTTCTTAACTTGAAATGTGTCAGTACACTAATTCATACATTTAACTTCAAAATTTCATGTAATCTCAATGTGATCACTTTTATTAGTATGAACTTAGCTAGCTTTAACAAGCTAGTTTGCTAACATACTAACTTGTTAACATGATAACAATAGTATGTTATACAGTAGCACTTATATCAATATAAAGATTTTATTTGCTCTCAAATCAAGCTCATGCACCACTTGTCTCCATGATGTAACTGTCCTAAAACCAACATTAACAGAAATTCTTCTAAACTAGCATAACAAAACATGAATCACTACTAAATCACCCACTTAACATTAATCTTGCACAAAAAAACCCCATTATATTACACTTAATTTCAGCATTTACTCTCCCTTTCGAGAGCTATCAGCAAAGCATGCTGGAAAATAGACATCCCAGCCGTTTCAGTTAAACTTAAGTTCGTCTAAATTAAAAGAAATCATTTCATTAAACTCAAAACAATGAAACAGTTCAGTTTACTCAAAATATATCCATTCTGTAAACTTGAAAGAAAAAGAAAGTGCTAAATACACATAAAAGTTAATTTGACTGAACTAATTAGTTTAATTTAAGTTTGTCCTACTCAAACCAATTAATTATTTTGAGTGTTAGGGTTTACAGTGAGCGATATACTATTAGCTAAACTCTGCTGAAAGCAACATTTAGATGAATATGCAAATATGTGCTGTGCTTTTCTTTCAAAAACAAAATAAACACATCAAAATTCCAGCGGTGAGAACACAGCAGTTCAGAAAGCATCAGATTATAGAGATGTGGATTTGTTTGCACGAGCTCTGCAGTTCAGTACTAGTAAAGTCACGTCACGTTTATTTATATCGCATGTTATACTGCTTTAGTTTAAATCAAGCAACTTTACAGTGTCAGTATTTTTTTTTTATTATAATTATAACGTCAGTGTGGCGAGGGAGGTGTGGTTTAGCGGAGTCTGTAGCAGAGAGAGAGGGCGGAGCCGAGCGGTAGGTAAGTAGGTAAAGTGCAAAATGACGATCACCTGTTTCTGATTGCAGTAATTGCCGTGGGGAGATCGCATAAAAGCCGGCTGGAGTGAGAGAACGAAGAGAGAGAGAAGGACAGGGAGCTTGTGCACGGAAAAAGGACAGAGAAACAAATGGACTGAGATAATTTAATAGTGGAAAGAGTGTTTGAACGTTGCTATAGAGTGTTCTATGGTGAAGGGGCACCCCGCGCACATTTCCTGTTCAAAACGCTCTGTTTATAAAATCGTGTACGAGTCCCAGTTACGCCGACCCTTGTCTTCATTCAATCACACCCACACTGAACCAACACTACAGTCAGTTTATACTCTAAAGCAGCTCTCCAGTGTGTTCATGTGTTTACTTGAACAGGAGAAGATTCACACACCAAAGAAGGCGGAGTCTCAGAGCCACGCCTACTTATTACATCATCATCACGGACCAATGGTAGTTCAATGTTTACCAGCCAGAGCATACTTTTATGGAAAGCTATTTTGAACTCCTGAAACGAACTTTGTTTTGGCCTGATTTTGTTAGCAATGACGTCACACATACCCCTTTTCCACCAAAGCATTTTGAGAGCCGGTTCGGAGCCGGTGCTTACTCGCGAACCGGTTCTTTGTGTTTCGACAGCCAAAGAACCGGTTCTCGGCCAGGAAAACTGGTTCCAAAGCGGCACCAACTCTTTGCTGGACTAGAACCAGAGAACCGTTCTTTTACCACCGTGTCATGCTTACGTCGGGACTGGAGGCGGGTTTAGATGTGTCCTAAACATATTTTATGACCGCAAAGCCAGGAGAAACATTTGCAGCACCACGATGTAGTCCACCATTGTAATTATTATGCTTGAAGTTGGCGCAAGCGTTTCTAGCTTTTTTTAAATTTTATTTTTTTATATAAAACATTATGTAAGCAAAGAAGAAAACAGTCAAAATATAGAACAAATAAACGGAAAGAAAAAAAGACACAAGACAGAGGTACATAACTAATCAGAAATGATTACATATCAAAGGAAAAGATTAAAAGACTTACTTATTTCAATTGTTTTTAAAGCCTTCATGGTACACAAGTTAGAGATAATCCCAAAATAATGTACTTGCTAGCGTTTCTGTATGGCGACGTACACAGTGACGTAACGACGTCGTTCGTTGGGCGCTCTAGTCAGTGGGAAAACAAACCGGTTCTGAGAAGGTTCGCAAGTTGAACCAACTCCGAACTAACTTTGAACCAGCACCAGTTCCGAACCAGTTCTTTTTTGGTGGAAAAGGGGTATATGTGAATATATAGTAAAGTGTAATTTATTCCTGTGATCAAAGCTGAATTTTCAGCATCATTACTCCAGTCTTCAGTGTCACATGATCCTTCAGAAATCAGTATAATATGATGATTTGATGCTCAAGAAACATTTATGATTATTATCAATGTTGAAAACGTTTTGTATGTTTGTGGAAACCATGATTCATTTGATTTCTCAGGATCCTTTGAGTAATAGAAAGTTCTAAAGAACAGCGTTTATTTGAAGTAGAATCTTTTATAAATGTCTTTACTTTAATGTGTCCTTGCTGGAAATATATACTGTATATATATATATATTGTTATTTTTTATTTTTGTAACTGACCTCATACTTTTGAACAGTAGTGAAGTATCTAAACTAACGTATCCAAGGATCAAAGTATCTAATCCTAAAATTTCCATAGCACACACATATTTATAGATAGTCCATTTGACTTGATTTCCTCACAAAGTTTAGTAGAAGAGCTGGAATCTGCGGACAGATTTAATTCAGTGATTTTGCAGCACTACAATGCTCTGTTCTTTACTGGTTGAGAACACACTGTTTCTCTTCTGTCATTATCCTAAACTAATGGCTTATTTCTGTCCATTATAACATATAATACAAACAGAATGCAATTCATAATGTTGCCGTGAGTGGCATTAAACTAATGGATCAACAATAATCATGTTGAGCAGCAATCTCACTGAGCGAGTTAATTAAACTCTGCAGTCTTTATATTATAACACACCTGGCTTAATGTTACAGATATTTGAAGGAAACTATCATCCTCTAAAGGTCTGAAGTTTAAAATGCCACAGAAACATCAGGACTGAACACTTGAAAGAAATAAAAGGAAGATCCGGATACAAAACAGTTTTTTTAGAGGTGAAAAACATTTGTTTGTTTCTTTTAAATGAGGTTTGGGATGATCAGCACGCTTCCAGGCGCCAGACTCATTCACTGCATAATCTCATGCTGAAGGAAAACAATAAAGGGTGGAAATCTCAAAACGACAGCGTGTTTTAAAGAGTTCTGCCCAAAACAGCAGAGCAGCTTCACTGATTTACAAAGTCCACGTCATTTTAACAAGAAACGATGCTTCTAACCACAGGTCGAGGTTATGAGAACCACGTTCTCAACTATGGTTTCGAGAAATGCATAATCATTCAACTGTGTTTATTACGGCGGATCTTGCGGCCATAGATGACTAACGATGCTTTTGGGAAACCGCTTAGTTACAGATAAAGAGTTATTCTGAAATGAATTTATTTCCTAGTGTGCAGAACATTTTTATAAACTAAAAAGCTTTTTCCACTACACTCTTAAAATAATCTTTAACATCCATGGAATCTTTCCATTGCACTAGAGGTTCTTTATCGTGGAAAAAGGTTCTTCAGGTTGTAGGGTCTCAGCTCAGGTGAGGGGAATGTATAATCAATAAGTAATAATTCACAATTAATAACTGATCATACGGGTTATGAGGCAATATTACCTACCATTTTAAATCGCCCAAAAAGGGAATATATAATACAACAATTAAGGATTAAGAATGGTTGTATTCTGATGCTGGAGTGGACATTAACTACCTGTGTGTGTGTGTGTGTGTGTGTGTGTGTGTGTATACATACTGATTTGTACATTTCTTGATAATTATTACGTATTATTAGCCTAAACAATAAATCAGGTAATCTGGCTTTCATAACTCAGTGCCTAGCCTCTTTAAGACATCACCGCGTGCACTGGTATACAGGAATATATTTTACCCTTGTCAGAACTACTTATTTCTGGATTCATTTGTGAAGAATGTCTATGTGTGTGTGTGTGTGTGTGTGTGTGTGTGTGTGTGTGTGTGTGTGTGTGTCTGTGTGTGTGTGTGTGTGTGTGTGTGTGTGTGTGTGTTGGTCGCCTTCATTCCTTGGAATTCTTTCTCGCCGGAAAGCATACCTGTCAAGTTTTGGATTTGAAAATAAGGGAAATTTTTCGGCTCCCACCACCCCAAACCAAGCTCCAGTAACGTTATCCCTTACATTTTAAGACAAGTGTTATAGCTTAAATGAAAACACAAAAGGGTATATATGAAGAGCATTTATTTTAAAGGCTTATTTGCATATTTTCTGTTCATTTAACATTGCTTGTCTCATTTACATTTTATTTTCATTCCACACATTCTTTTAATTTCATATTGCTTTTCTTTTACAGCTTTTCTTTACATCTCACATAACTTTTATTTACTCTTTTAGTGAGTTGTTGTTCAAATTTGTTGCAGACTTTGCATTCTTTAACCTGTTAGGCTGCAACCCCACTTTTGAAAAATCCTCAGAAATGGCGTTCCCAAACTGAAACAGATAGCCTACAGTTCATAAACACTTTGCACTAAAACCACAAGTATGATCTCATTTGAAAGCTGACACCTGGCAGTTTATTGTAAATGTAGAATTAATTATTGTCATAATGAAAAAATAGTTATTAATAGCTACAAAGTTTTGTAAAGTTATTAGAAATGTATTTTGTATGAAACATCTTCAAAGTTTCTGAGAATACAATAGTGGTCAAATATTGAAACTTGAGTGTTATATCTTGTTAATGATGTATAGTTTGTCAAGGTAATAACATTAAATCTGATAGTAACTTTGAACTATTTAAACAAACACAAAAAACGCTTCAGTGTGTCGGCGGACTGGCAACGGTTAACAGGTTTTAAGATGCTAAAGTCGCAGTTACAAAACGCGTGACTGTCCCCTACCCTGCTCCTTTTCAGAAAAGTAAATTCGCTGTCCCATTGATCGCGGTATTTACATGCCTTCCGTCTCTGTCTTAGCGTCCACCATCCGTCTCCGATTTTTTTCTTTTTCCCCCCCGCGTTGTCACTCATCATCTGACCTCACACACTAACCTCGCGACAACTGCCACCTACAGTACCCACAGTACCCACAGTACCCACAGTACCCACAGTACCCGTAGTAGGCTACTGCAGTTGGCAGTTTTCGCGTGGCTAGTGACAGAGCTCAGATTGGGGATGTTTTTTTTTTATCCGCCCGGGCCATTATTATTTTTTAATAGCGCAGGTTAAAATACGGGAGATTTACGGGAAAATACTAATACGGGAGGACGGCGGGAAAGAAGGGTTAAATACGGGACTTTCCCGGCCAAAACGGGATACTTGACAGGTATGCCGGAAAGTGGGGTTTTGAGGATGATAACTATCTGTTTGAGCTCGCTTATCGCTGGTTTTATGGCTGTTTGTTTAACTCGTGCAGCCACAAAAGTGTCAATGGACGCAATTAGATGCAGACTTTTTGGTGCTAGGCTGGTGAGTTATCGGACAAAAATCAAGGGTTACAAGCTTTCCCAAAACTCAGAATGGTTAAGTCATTTGAGACTGTCCAGATACGCTAAAAGGTTATTAGATTGTTCTTCACAACAATAAAAACGAGTTATTTTAAGAACTGATCGCTGAAAAGGTTCTTTGGGGAACCGAAAATGGTTATTTTATGACATCATTGCAACAAAACAAAAAAAAAAAGCTTTATTTCTATTAGTGTAATACCTTTTGTGCAAGAGAAGGATTGCATGTTAAAGTTTCTTCATGCAAAACCTTATTTCTAAGAGTCGTGGCTAGTTTTAGCGGGCCAGAGACTGGCTTAAACTAAATAAACCCTAAAGGCCCTGAAATACTTCAAGGGAAACTGAAGAACGAACTGTATAGAAAACAGCTGATTTACATTGGAATAATATTTAAAAAATGTTTTACTGTATTTTTGATCAAATAAATGTAGCCTTGGTGAGCAGAAGATACTTCTTTCAGAAACATTAAAAACAAGTCTAAATATAAAGGTCAAGGTCAAAGAGTCCCAAAATTGTTCTTCAGCATTTTTAACTGATATTTCTGATATCAAATCTGTAATACAATCTGAATTGATCACTTTTTATATAATGAAATTGCTGCTCCAATAATTAAACTCTTTATGATGCTTTATTTGGGACAACAGTGAAAGACTATTTATATTACGGTTTTACTGAGCGGCTAATGTATTAAATGTCGCGATTATCAGATGGGCAAAATAATTCAGCACCTCTTATGTACATCTGTTTCTCTTATTCTCTTTATTCATAGTGCAATTTGAGAGGTAGTTTATTCCAGGAGAACAAAGAGAAAATTGGCGATGAATGAACTGTTTAGAGTTTAGAGTTATATATGAAAATGGATTGTGCTTGAATGGTTTGATGGTTTATTATCTGTATTAAAGGCAATGGAGGTTCATGAGGTGACATCGTGTAAGTGTGTCCCTTTGGTTATTAGTGCCTTTGTTGTGTTGTGTTTTTTTGTCCATTCCATAATTGCATCCCTTGCGTTTACAGCATCAGTATCATCAAGATGCATGCAAAACAAAGAGAATAAATATCTATATATATCCATGTGCTTATTCAAAATTCAGCACTGGTATTATTGCTTTCAAAAACATCTAAAACAAAAGGCTTCTGATGATTAACCTGTTGAATAGTTTTAAACTGCTTTTGATACTATAATCTTCCTCTGGACGAGCGTTTTTGTAAATTCTCTTTGAAAGAAATGAACCTGTTTGGAATTAATGAAATTCTGCTAATGTTGATGTTGTGGGATTTGACAGATGGCGGCGGGTTATGGACAAACGAAGGCGCAAAAAACATTATCTGTCCTGTAAACAAGCATGAAATCAAGACAATTTAATCTTTGTCTTATTCTATTTGCGCATTATTTTTCTCGTCTGTGAGTGTTTTCTGAGGGTTTTGTTTGGACTGAGCACAGCTGTGATTATTCCTCCATCATTAACAGGCAGAAACTGAAGGTGTTCCTTCATTCCTGAGACTCAAAAGGAGACAGTTTGAATATGAGGAATAATAAGATTTGAGTCTTGCAAATATGTATTCCTGTAGCTCAATCAGCAAGGTCGTGGGTTCGATTCACAGGATTGCATTAACTGATAAAATGCAACCGATTTGAATATGTCAAATGCATAAATGCTTTTCTCTAAAAAAAAAATCTCATAATTTAGGCTACTCACTTTTATATTCCAAACTAAGTGAACGACAAAAGGTCAGTTATGAAAAGCAAGTCAATAATGAAAAATGCAAAAAGGCAGTCACCACACACACACACACACACACACACACACACACACACACACACACACACAAACACACACACACACACACACACACACACACACACACACACACACACACACACACACACACACACACACACACACACACACACACACACAACTGTCCTTATACCTCTCCGTAAACAGCTGTAGAGTGTCTGACAGAATCCTGCACACACACTCGGCCTCCGTCAAGTAAGAGTTTGATCAATAGTGACACGAGACGAGAGTCCCACGCGCCCGCGCGCTCAGACTGCGCGTGCCTTTGCGCGCGCGCTGTGTGTTTAAGAGCGGTCAGCATGACGTCATAAACGGAGGAGACAGACACATTAACATGCGATCAATATCCGGAGGTTGTCCACATACTCATTGAAAAGACAAGTGTGAACGCGTTTCTGGTCGGAATGTTTTTGGTCCGGAGAGAGTCGAGGACGCATTGTGATCGGATCTCAGTAACATTCACGAGAGGACGTCAGAAAAAACCTCTGATAACAACGCATTCACATGTCTTTAAATAAAGCAAACACAAACAGTATCATAAAAACCTGATGATCATGTTGGGATTGATTTGAGACGATCCGAAGAAAATCTGACCGTCAATACAAAGAATCACATGATCATTTATGCTCATTTAAGTAGAAATAGTGCAGAATATAAAATATTATATTTATAAAAATAAATTAAAGCTATACGGAAATTTTTAAAGGACAAGTTCGGTATTTTACACTTCAAGCCCTGTTTTAAGATCGTTTCTGATGAAATAGAACGGTTAAGATTGAAATGTGGACAAATGCTGCTGTCCCGAGAATTTTCGGTTTCTGTGTTAGCAAACAAACAAACAATAACAAATGTGGGCGGGGCTTGATTGTGTCTGTGGGGAATTGATTGGATTTTTGTGGTTTGCTATTGGCTGATCTCATGTGAGTGACAGGTTGCCCCGCCCACATCATCAGAGAAGAGATGCTGCAAGAGGAACTTATTCTCATTCAATATCACCAGGAAAATTATTTTAAAACAATAATGATGTCGAGAGATAAATCGTTTAGCATAAATACTGCAATATTCCACAAAAAGAAAAGGATTTCCAATTTTATTTGATTGTAAAAGTGCACATGTAAAAGTTAGCCCGTCGTTATTACAGTAGTTCAATAGCTCACCCTTCACATTTACATTCAGTGTCTGCTTCGAGTAAATGATGACAGCATCTATTCATGTAAACAGCAACCTGAGAGAAAAACATGTTGCACGTAAATCATGTGAACCAAAGAACGACTTGACAATATCATGTCATGCTGAATCAATAAACTCGGCTGTAGGACTGATTAATAATGCTCCAATGGCACGGTGTGAGTGGTCTTGTCATATTGATGTCTAGATTCCTTCACGCTGTCTTTCCAGCTGTAATTGGTCCCGACTGGAGTTGTGTGACGCTCATGATGTCCACTCAGCGTTTGATTACGCTAAGATCTCGCAGACGAACATCAAGCCCTCAGGACACACAAACCAGACGCCAAAACCTGCTTTACATTTTCCAGAAACTATTTCAACATCCTTCAACGCCGTATCAGATGCTTCTCCTGAAACGAGGAGCAATAAAACTGACCCAAATGAGTCTCGGAGATATAAACGATTTGATCTTTTGGGGATTTAGGTTGGTGTTATGAACTATTTCATAACACCAACCTATTTTCATAACACCAACCTAAATCACCAAAAGGTCAAATCGTTTATATCTCGAGACTCATTTGGGTCAGTTTTATTGCTCCTCGTTTCAGGAGAAGCATCTGAGGATGTTGAAGGATGTTGAAATAGTTAAAAAAAAGGTTGCATCATGTTGAGGTGATTTTTCCAAACGTTTGAAATGTCTGACTTTATTACATCTTTGTATCGGTATTTGAGACGACACAGGGTCAAAAGGTCGAGGTTTGTTGTCCCTGAATCAACATTAAAAGGATGTTTCATTGACCGGCACTTTGAAAAAAAAAAAGGCAAAATGAATTGTTGCAATACAGGAGGCACAGAGGAAAAGGTCACAAAATAAAAATCATTTGATATTCTCAAGGTTTTTTTGGGTAATCAATAGTTTTAGACTATTTTAGAAAACCTCTAGTAATGAAATCCCTGAATAGTGTTACGGGAACAGCTCTTCGTTTATATTTTGTTCTCAGAAATTTAATTTGATTCGTTGCTGATTGAAAACCGGATCATAAATCTAAAGGGATTCACTCACATTCACTATAACATCAGGCTGAAACAAACACATATAATAAAGATCCTGTGTTTTGCACAGACCATGATGGTAATAATTTTGTATGCTCGTCCATACAAAAGAATAAAAAAACAAGGACAACAACAATCTTATAAGATTTTTATAATCTTAAACTTTTGTATTCATGGAATATGAATACCATGATATATGAATATGGTAATATCAAGCTTGAAATGCACACAAAATTTGCAAGTGACAGTTTCTGTTTCTACTTAAAAACATTTTACGATTTTTAAGCTTTTGACTGCAATGCAATAAGCTCGTTGCAAAAAAAATATGTGTTGATTATAATTATTTTTAAATATTGAAGATGACATCTAAAATAGTTTAAATGGACTATTTTACCCAATATTTGTGTGCAACATTTTTTTAAACGTTACTAGTTTCGGAACGTTCAGAGAACATTCAAAAGTAACATTCCCATTAATGTCAGCAAAATTCTAAAATGGAATGTTTTCTTAATGTTCACATAAGCAAGAAAAAAAACTTTTTAAAACATTTAAAAACCTGGACATTTTGAACATTAAGAAATAATGTTATTACATCATTCCTAAATTAGAACATTAGCAAAATGTTCCTATAGAACAAAAAATATTCAGACACCAGATATAATTTTTTATATTGTTTCACTAGTGTGTGCAGGACACTATAGTTCATTTATGTAAGTGAGGAGAGCAAAATAAAGTAAATGTGACATATTACACACAATAATTCTTCATACAGTGACTACCAGTAAAACATTAGGAGCAAAAAAGATTGGGACACTTTGATCTGATCATGTTTTACTGAAGTGTTTTTTCTTTAATAACTAATGCACCTTTTTACACCACAGACTGAACAACATGAAGCATTGCTTGGTGATTGTTTGAGCTAAACTGGTATTATCTAATTGTGTAGTTAAATTTAACAGCTGACAGATATTCAACATAATTCATGTGTGAGACAGTCTAACAGAAGGACGGACAAAACCAGTGAAATAGTTATTGTAATGTTTTATTACCATTTTCTAAACTATAGTGAATAAACTGTGATAATGTGAGAAATGTTGAAGGTGTCTGAATGCAGTTTGGTTGTCTGTACAGTATTTGAAGCTTCTAGGATCAGCTATGAGATGATTCAGTATCTCACCACAGGGTTCGGCTGGTTTACTGGTCTCCGTTCTCCTCCCATCGTTCCCTGTGGAATAAATGGCAGGCCAATTTCAACCTTTGTGCATCTCCCACCACCTGCGGTGAAAAATGACCCGTTTGCTTGCTGATTCTTTGTCACCATCCACTTTGTCCTTGACCTGCCATTTTCCAAAAGAGAGGACGCGTGGGAAATTACTAAAGCGCAACAGGCTGTCATGATGTGACAAAAGACTATTAACCTTTGAGCTGAAATGGATGTTTCTTCATTCAGGCGCCAGCAGGAGTTCCCGGCATGAGGGATAAGACTCGCTCATGTGGGAGAGCGATGGTCTTCGTGTCCCGTCATTGACCTATCAGCAGCAGACCCAATCAAACTCTTATCGCAAATTGATTTAACAACCATAATGGATATTAAAGCACCTTACAATTCATAACAACAGCGGAAAATGACGAAAATTACGTAATTGGCCAATCTGGGGACTGTGTCTGTCAGACCTATGACCTATAGGAAAAATAAAAATAATGATAATTCTTTATTATTAACTACTCTCTGCACAACACGATGACTTTAGTGTTTATAAGTGCGAATGTTACATGAAGTTCTAGTAGGGAAAGATATAAAAAAATATATAACTTCACTGCATATAACTGTCGCCTTTTTCACCTTTCTTCGCCTTTGGCGCCATTGCCTTTAGAATCGCTTAATTGGGGACATTTAATTTTAGAGTTAACAATATTATTACAACATTATTTTCCTGTTATCTCTGTAAAGCTGCTTTGAAACAATCTGTATTGTAAAAAGTGCCATATAAATAAAGGTGACTTGACTTAAAATTTCCTCAAAATGAAGAATATGAAGTTCAAGCACACAATACAACACTAACACATCAACAGTTTATAAAACATAAACCCTAGAACTTTTCAGAAATCAGGGAATTTATAATAAATTTGAGTTGTTTATTACATTTAACTTACCTAATAACATACTTATTGCTCTTCAAAGATAATTAAACTGCCGTAAAGTCAAAGAAACAAAATGATTTTACTTCTGTTAAAAAGTACGACATTGCAACAATATCTAAGCTCTGACACTGATTAATAAAGAGATCACTGTCTCTAGGGTTGTACATGCATAAAACATTAGAGAAGATGGAACTAATACATTCAAAAAAACATAATTTCAAGTCATAATCCAGCTAACAGGGAACGTTCTCTCAAAGTTATGAGCAAACGTTCTTCCAGTAACATTAGTTCAAAGTTAACTGGTCTTTAATAATGCTCTCAAAACATGAGCACAAAACATTCAGAAACATTTTAGTTGGACGTTCATCTAATGTTTTTGAAATGTTGCTACTTGTTTCAGAACGTTCAGAGAACATTCCAAAGTAACGTTTCCATAATGTTTGAAGAATGATACATTGGAATGTTTCCTTAAAGTTCACGTACTACGGTACGGTGGCCGAGAGAGGTCTACGTGCTGCAACTGAAGAAAACACATTCAAATAGAAAAAAACACATGCAAATTAAAAACAACACACGTGTGCTCCAAATACTCACAACACAAAAAAAAAAAAAAAAAAAAAAAACGTGCTGCAAATACTCACAACACAACCAAATACAGAAACGCACCGCAAACAACACAGACCACAATGGAAATGTTTCCTGGGGAACCAAATAAGCGACGAACCTGGATGCGATTTTTTCCATTTGCATGTGTTTTCTTCAGTTGCAGCACGTTGAGCTCTCTCAGCCACCGTACTTAGTCAAGAAAAAAAAAAAACGTTTAGAACTTTCAGCAAACATTAATGAAAATATACTGTGAACATTATGATCTTAGAACATATTTTGTAAGGTGCATGATGCTTTCTGAGAGAAACAGATCAAATCAAATCTTAAGTCTCATTGTCATGTCTTGTTCATATTCATGTTTCATGTCCTTTGTTCTGAAGGTTTCCCATGGTCTTGTTCCTGGTTTTACCATGTGCTCCCCTTGTCATGTGACCTATGTTGTCATTGGGTAATTGTATTGATTATTGTTTACAGGTTTTTTTATTTAGTCTTTGTGTATTTAAGCCCTCATGTTTGCCCTGATACTTTGTCGTTTATTGAAGTAAGTATGCCGTTCCATGTTTCCATTTGTCAGGTTAATACTCAAGTTTTGTTCAAGATGTTTTGGATTTTGTTTATACTTTATGTTACATGTTTTTCTATCTTTGGACACTGTAAATAAACTGCACTTGGGCTCTCTTCACCATCGTCTTCGTCTGCTTCCATGTCAGCAACGATATTTATGCTTTTGCATATTTCAACTTAAAATTCGGGTCTTTATACAAACTATCATTTGACTCATATGTCATATTGACTACTTTATGATAATTCATGGTTTCCTCAGGTGATTTTTTGAACATCAAGGAGTTCAACATGCCCAATGACTGTATGTTTTCGCTGTATGGAAAAAAGAAAAGAGATATAGGTGTGGAATGACATAAAGGATGACCTTTAATGGATTATAATCTTTGTTTTATTCTTTACTATAGTCTTGGTTTAACCCTTGTGCATCCTTATGGACATTTTTTACTTTTTCAGGTTTTTTGTTTATCACTTTGCCTTTGTTAATGCTGACTGCATAAAATTTGGCACAGGTCTGTATTTTTGTTGGAATTTAACTATTTAACTGCCATTTCCTTTAAAAAATCTATTTTGCACTAGTAACACAAAATACTCCCTCTCAGCGCCTTTTGGACAAAAATGTCCCCATTGAAACCCATTAAAACTGCAATTTTTAATCCCAGGGCGATTTAACTATAAAATGATGCAATCTTTGTTAAGAGGCTTTCATTCTGTTGGAAAGGCTTCAAAATTAAAATTTTTACTATTTTTTACCAGATGGTGCCATTTTTCCAGGTTTGGCCTATAAAGCAAATACTCGCTTCATTCCTGTTTCCTGCTTCGGCATATTATAGAGCCAATTGGATAAATTATGCAACGATATTTGTGTGGGTGTGTTCAACGCTATCCCACGACCAATTCGTACGAATTTGTACGAATGATTAAAAAGTGCCGAATTCGTATGAATATGTACGACCTCAGGGGTAGGTCATTCGTACAAATTCATACGAATTTGGCAACTCATAAAATATGTACGGTTTAGCAAAAATCGACTAAATCGTACGAATGAGATCGTATGAATTCAAACGAATTAGCCACCTCGTAAAATTCGTATGAATTGCCATGAGATCGGGCTGGTGTGTTGGTATGGATGTCAGTGTGTGGTTAGTATGTGTCTTGTAAAAAAATGGGTGTGTATTTGTGTGTTTGTTAATTGAGAGAGAAAAGCGCAACTGCAAAATAACAAATCCAATCACTGTGTGACTGAAGTTTTGCTGCACCCAATGGGGAAAATCTGTTACTGCGCCCAAACAAAATCTCACCGAAAGCTAATTTTTTGAGATATCAACCTCAAATTAGGAACACAATTTATTTAGATTTATGGCTTTGACTTTCTAGCCGTTTTAGAGTTCAACTTGTTTCATAAAATATATATTTGATATAAAATAATTTTTATAAATAATTTTCATAAACTTAAACCTATATAACTTTTTTTTGGATTTACTTATTTTTCTTTTTTTTTTGTTACTTCAGCAATTATCTGCCAATGGTCTTCTTTAAAATGATAACAAAGTCTGTGCTCCCAAGATTCAACCGTTTTTTGGTGTGGACATTTTTGTCCTCTATGTGTAACTCTTTTTAATTGATGCACAATGGTTACGTTCTAAAGGTTGAATAACTATCCAGCACTTGATCAGTTCAGTGTTGCATGGCGGTCAATCACTTCTGGATCAAAATGTCACAATCTTCCCATCCGGAAATGTCCAAGAAATGCCAGAAACCCATTTTCTGCTTTATTCTTCTCGCTGTGTCCAGATGTGTCCCTGAATTGAGCTTCACCAACACGTAACGGCTTCACACTCAGAAATAAATGGCAGGGTTGGAAATACACACTGCAACCAAGACGGCATACAGAGGAAAATTGCAGAAATCCAGGCATGGAGAGGATGAAAGCCAGCGCTCGTCTTCCCCGGATCTCAGCGACTGCTCGTCGTCTCCCAGCGGATCGTGTGTGTGTGTTCACCCAACAACATCAAACAGCAGATGCTCAGCCTAGAAAATCCTTCGGAGAAATCAGTCGTCTTCCAGCGTGCCAAGATAGGCAAAAATGGGGGGGTGGGGGATGGGGGGCCATGGGTGGGGGCCCAGAAATGTACACATAACATAATCCTCTTATACTGTAATATTCACTGGACATGCAGAAACATCACAGCTCTCAAACTTAAAGCAAATGTCTTACATAAACAAAAGTAGACTTTTACACGTGCATTTTGAAGGAGAGTTATGGCTATTTAACAATCACACTTCTCCTCAAAAACACACATGATTTGAGGAATCGTTCATGCACAAACGTTTCATGCATGCAACTTTCAAGAATACAAGTTGTTTATGCATCGTTAGGTGACACTAGTTTCCATGGTGACTCAGCAAGTGGATGGGATTTTTGCTGAGGATATTTTAACCTTGACTATCAGGAGCATTTCTAACGTCTTGATTTATTTCTCACCTGACTGGAGTTTTAGTTAGCGTTGCAAAACGTGACGGATTAAAACTTGGAAAGTCAATCAGTGAATCGTTTTGATCTGAAATTGCATCTCTGAAATTGGTCCCAACCAAAAGTAAATTGGCAGACTTGATTATATTTTCATTCTTCTCAGAACATCTTCACAGATTAAATAAGTTCTGGGCCGAGAGATAAAACTAGTGAGGTCAAAATAAGCAGAACAAATCATGTTATCAAATTAATTTACAATACTTTGCTTAATCATTAAATGTCTGTGTATCTATCTATCTATCTATCTATCTATCTATCTATCTATCTATCTATCTATCTATCTATCTATCTATCTATCTATCTATCTATCTATCTATCTATCTATCTATCTATCTATCTATCTTCTATCTATCCATCCATCCATCCATCCATCCATCCATCCATCCATCCATCCATCCATCCATCCATCCATCCATCCATCTAAAGAACACACATTGCATAAGAGTGATATTAAATGTAGACATGTTCCTCACAAAAGCACATTTTTTAACCACTCTGTAATGCAGTCTGTATGTAGTATTTGCACAATTTGTCAACAGTTTCGTAATTATAAGCGTCCCGTTATCAGCGTCGCTCATGAATTGAGGTGCACACTCCACATGATCTGGTTTTTTTAGGCATATATAGCGAACGGTCTTCTACTGGCGGATTCTGCAAACATTTATTAAGCCCTTCAGTGACCCGACTAATAGCACACGGCTCCAGTAAACACACGCCGTTCCAACAAGAACATGTCCATCAAAGTCACAGAGAATTCTAATGGAATTCTCAACTCATGCCTCTCAAAAGTTAAAACGAATTCAAAGAGAAGTTTGAAAGGGAGTAGCATGTCAAATATAATATGAAAAATTATATGACGATCATAAATTTGAACTGAAAGTGTAAGGTTTACTTTCAATAAATTAATTTTAATTAGTAGACTGTGTTCTTTAAGTCACAGGATATTCTCAGAGACACTTTATCTGAACTGATGAAGCAGCATTTGATTCCTCAGGCCCTTTAACATGGTGTGTGTGAGAGAGACTGTGAATCAGCTCCGGTTCGTTTCTATATTGACACAATGACACCAAAGCATCTGAACAGTTTGACTGAGAGACATAAATAGGACAGAGGGACATCACAGAGACATTCCCACACTCCAGGGTGAAGTGCATGATAGGATTGATAGAATAGGGTCAGTCTGAGAAGACGCAAAAGTCTAGTAATGGACGCTTGAGAAACTGAAGATGAGTTTTACACACTCCTAAAGATTTTTACTTCAAAAATATGATGGTATCAGTGTTTTGGGTCCTGCATAGCAACACCCTGGCAACCAGCCACAGCACCCTAGAGTCATGGCAGTGGAGTTTTGCAACTACGACTACAACTTGATCTCAATTCACTATAAGTACTAGTAATAGTGAACCTAGTAAACATTACTAATGATTAAACAGCATTAAGAGAACAGCTCTGATTGATTCAGTCTTATACACAGGTTCTTCTCAGCTCTCATGTGAATATCAAAAGCTCAGATCACAAATTCTTTCATCTGGTTGTTAAGCAGGAGCTGTTCGGTACAATACATTTATAAATGTAATTATATATTGAACACCCTAGCAACCACCCAGAACACCATAGCAACCACCTAGCAACACCATTGTAATCACCCAAAACACTCTAGCAACTGCATAGCAACAACACAGAGCAGCCTAGCAATGACCAAGCAATCTCCCAGAATAAAATAACTGCCACTGTCACACCCTAGCAACAACCTACAGCACCATATATATATATACAGGTGATTACAGGAGTGTATTTATTTGATTAAAAATACAGTAAAAACTGAAGGATCATGTGACACTGAAGACTGGAGTAATGATGATGAAAATTCAGGTTTTATCACAGCAATAAATTAGTGTACTACATATTTACATATAAATCAGTTGTTTTAAATTGTTAAAATATTTCACAATGTTTCTGTTTTTACTGTATTTTTGACCAAATAAATACATCCTTGGTGAGCAGAAGAGACTTCTTTCAAAAACATTTAAAAAATCTTAATGTTTTCAAACTTTTGATTGCTATAGTGTGTGTATGTGTGTGTGTGTGTGTGTGTGTATATATGAGTAGTAAAACAAGGGTGTGTGGCGTACAACAAAAAAAACTTGTGAAATAAAATTTAAATTAGTCTTTTGTGTATAATACAGCATGTGGGTATATTTTGTTTTTTTTCTGATGCTCCTGTCACTCCACTTCTCATGTCGTCATACATCTCCCACAGACATGGAGACCTCCTGCTGTCGGCCACATAATGTCCACAAGCATCCTGGGTTAAGCCTCCTCTGAAAGCAATGCCTGCCCTTAAAGTAAATCTCTCTCCTTGGAGCATCAGATTGGAGGGAAATTCACCCAGGTCAGAGTCAATCCACAGAACGTCACCCAGACTGTACCTGTGAGAAACCTTCCCTGCACAGAGCACTTTTCCAGAGCTATCTGTCTTCAATACTGTGACGGACTTTGGATCGGCCTGAGGCAGGGGGCCTTTCTCAATCTGTGTTCTTGTCTTTACTTGTGTTCTTGTGAAACGTCATCTTTTTTGGCCCAAGTACTGTCCCAATACACAAGTTTGCATTTTTGCAAGAACGGTTAAAAATCCTGGAAGTGTTTTTGAGACACGCCTATTTTACAGAGGATGCATCGGTTGGTAACTTGTGTGAACTTGACTGCAGAAATATCCCAGCATTCATTTCGGCAAGAACACATCGTCTCAAACTGTCAGCAGCGTTCTGTGTGCTCGTCAACTTGTAAGTTCATTCTTCCAAGAACAACTAGCAAGAGCGTTCTCCCCAAGAACACAAGTCCGTTCTTTGCATTCTTGGTTTGGAGAAACACCCAGGGACTCCCCAGAGTAGGAAGCATCCATTTCTGGATTTCATCTACACTGGAGGTTGTGGACAGTGCTTGAACGGGGGGGAAAAAGGTGCCGGTACTCTCGTGCACTGGCAAATCATGACATTTGAGTTTTCTACAGTGAAAAACAAAACTTGGGGATATTGATAGTACAACAACAATTTATGGTAACACTTTATTTCGATAGTCCGCTTTAGACATTCTACTAACTATAAGTAACTTTGCAGCTACATGTCAAGTAACTGTCATTAGATTATTAGTAGACTGTCTGCTTAATATCTGCTAACACTTTATTTTGTTGGTCCCCACATAGACATTCTACTGACTATAAGTAACTTGGCAACTACAAGTCAACTTGTTCTCCTAACCCGAACACTAACACCTAACCATAACCCAACAGTCTACTGCAAATCATTTTTGTGATTTGCAAAATGCCTATCATAGCCTACATCACATATCACACGGTGACCAGACAGTCCCTGTTTTTGGTTGCCTGTCCCTGGCTAAATACAGAAAAAAACTCTGAATAGAAGTAATAGTATTAATTTAAAATAGAAAAAATTTGATAGTCAAACTGGAAGTGTCTTGGACATCTGGTCACTTTATATCATTAATCAGAATATTCTATTACTGTTAAGCCCACTATGAATATAAAAATACGCCGAACCATGTGTCCTGTATCATAGCTAAATGAATGAGCAAAAAAACCCGCGTGAAAATCAGTTCGGTATTCAGTGAGGTATGATTAATTAAATGCGCTGACAGCTCATTGTAACCTGTCAAACAGATAACACTGAGTGGAGCGGGTGACCTGTCTAAGATGGCGGCGTCCGCGCCAGTAGGCAGTAGCGGTCGATAGGGCGTCTATCTCTATACATGTCTATTAGTGATGCGCGGGTCGTCTCATAACCCGCGGGTCGGGGAAAGAAATTGTCACTTTATTTGCGGGGCGGGTTAGTGCGGGTCATTAAAATCTTATATTTTCTTTAAATCCATGTATGTTGTGTACGATTTCAAGCCTATATTAAATATTTAGGAATATCTATTTTCATATTTTATTATGTTCTTTGATAAGGTTACAATACGAAGGCCGTAGCAACGTAACTTGTAGCCTGGGAAAACCCACACGAACTTGAGGCAAATTTAGATTTGCTCTGCAAGTTAGTCTGGCGAAGAGCCCATTCAAGTTCATTTCCAATCTTTCCAAATCGAGGCACCAATCACAAACGTTGAGGCGGGCTTTACAAGATGACGATCGATCTGATTGTTTTTTAGGCATTTGAGCGACGTCCGTTGGAGACGCCCCTTTGGAAATGAGATGTGAATGAACCTTCCCCAGACCCTAACTCAGTTACGACTGAGAAGGGTCTGGTTTTAACCAGGCTACGTAACTTGCGTGATGTCCCCAAACCTTTGGTGTCACGTGACACGTCACAAAAGTGGTGCGCCAAGCAGCTCCCACATTCATGCTCATATTCAAAATTGTCTGTTGTTGCCAGTTTACAGGGCGATGTTTCCAAGCACATTACAATGCCTAGTATGTCTATTTAATGGTTGCGGGTGCGGGGCGGGTTGTAAAAATAGATACAGTGGTGCGGGGCGGGCAAAATAATTTCATAAAAGCGGGACCCGCGGGTTGGAAAAAAAGCCGACCCGCGCATCACTAATGTCTTTGTGCGCACGCAGTCACTGGCCAAACAGAAAAACCCGTTGATAGACGAACGTTCGTATGCTGGTGAAAGATCCTCGAGACATCGAGTAAAAACAGACATTTTGGGCGACGCGCAAATAATCCGGAAACAGATATGCCGACTTCTGGCGACAGCGGATGTTCGTCACTACGCTTGTGCACGTAGCCTATGAAATAAAAGTATTGAAAGAAATCTTCATAATCATTTTTAATATGGCAATACTGTCAAACATATATTCTAACTATAAACAAAAAGCATAGTAACTCATGTATTTGCACAGCAGGATAATTAGTTACCAAAAATTTATGTTAAGAATCGTTTTGGGAATCGGATCGTTACTCCCAGAATCGGACTCGGATTGGATAGTTAAGTGCCTTAGGATTCCCACCCCTAACCTGCACGTATCCATTCTTTCAGCCGATGTGTTATTGCTTTAACATCATGTTTCTCTGATAGGATTTGCACCACTAGGACACTTGAGCCTTCATGAATTCTGCCAGGACACCCTGATATAGGAATATATGGCCAGACTTGCCATTTGGTTTCTGTAGTTTCCTCACCACTGAGCCAGTTGCATCAAATCTCACAGCAGGGTTATAATAGATGTCTTGTACATATACATTTTGTGTTCGACTCCAATAGTGACAGAAAAAATTGTCCAGTCCAATGACTTTAATGGTACCACTGTGAGGTGCACTGTATTTTAACATCTGCAGTGACAAAAATAGGATCCCTGTCGCCTAATTCTATATAATTACTCTCTTGCTTTGCTGTGCCAATTTAGGCAGATGACGTGGCTCAGGATCTCCAAAATCCATCAGTTTTGCTGCATTTGATGCGCTCCATACATGGGGTTTTACCCTCACACAGTTCTTTGGATATCTGCATATCGCATGCTTGGAACAGCCAGTGTGCAGGAATTCATCAGTGTTTTTAATTAAACACTTGAGCACCATTGAGCTGTTCATTTCAGGCTCTTTGTCACATTTTATATGATGTTTTGTTAACAAAGTTCGCGAGGAGCACGTCCAAATAATTGATCCAATTATCCCATCATTCCAACCAGCTGTCGACAATCAGTAATCAACATGTCTATCCAAACAGCATGAGTGGAGACCTATATATACTCATCTGACTCACCAATTTTCCTCCACAGTTTTTCCGCATCCCCGTCTCCTCAAACTCGTTTGATTAATTCCTAACCAGCATTACAGGGGGAGTACTCTGGGTTCAGGCCCAATATCCAAGCTCGGAGATTGTGCATAATATGCACGCCAAATATGCATCCCGTTTATTCCATCTAACTTATTTGTACTTATAATGTGGGACGATTCGTTCTCTCTGACAGGATCCTACAGGCTGCTATTAGACTTAATTACAGTAAGCAGAGGAACGCATGCGGGGTAATTATTGAGGTGCTGATGTCAGAGGGGCATCTCTCAACTTAACGACCCCACAGCAACGTTGGTTAAGCGTGTGAGGCTACAGCGTGACCGACTGCTCAATAATGTGGTCAGTGACCACAAACAAACCAGACAGCGTTTGGACACTTGCGTCAAACTTTATTTTGTATTGTGTTGTATTGTGACTGACTGATGGAACCACAAGACATATTTTAATGATTTACATTGCAAAAAATGCTTTTCTTACTTAGTATTTTTGTCTTGTTTCCAGTTCAAAGATCCATTTACTAGATGAGTAAAATGACATAAGATATTATGTCCTGTTTTCCGGGGGAATTAATCAAAATTAAGTGAGTTGATGCTTAAAAAAAGGAAAATCATCTGCCAATGGGGTCAGAAAAATCATGTTAATACAAACAGAAACAAGCGTATTTTTCTTACCCCATTGGCAGACAATTTTGCTTGTTTTAAGCAAAAACTCACTTAATTTTAATGTATTTAGCCAGAAAACAAGACTTAATATCTTATGTCATTTTACTACTTTAGTAAATGCATCTTGATTTAAGAAATGTTTCATATTTGGACAGGAAACAAGACAAAAATACTAAGTAAGAAAAGCATTTTTTTTTTGCAGTGTATCGATTTAAACCTAAAATTCACTTTTAAAATACAGAAATGTAATAATCAGATGTAAAATAACACTGCATAGTCTTATCCATATAAATTAAACAGAGACAAATCTTTATTAAAGTTACAAAAGTTATACAGTAACACAGACAGCAACAGGCATATTAGGCTACTGTCACTTTAAGAGTGAATGCACGGATCCAATATAATGATACACATGCATTTACTTTCTCAACTGTTTACGTTCCCTTAAGACATAAAGGACTTTGTTTACCAGAGATGGGCATTTTTGGCAATTTTATATGAATATGTCCATTCAAGCACAAGAAGACGTTAAAAAGAGCTTAATTCAGCATTCGCACACTGTCTGAGACGTGGCTTTTCTGGGTAACATGCAACACGTTTGAATATTTAAACATTTACTGTACCCAGAGTTATTCACATTCGATTATGTTCATTTTCTCACAAATTTGCATTGTTAGAATTCATAAAAACGTTTCATATACTCGCCAACGCCGATTTTTACTAGTCAACTCAGCTGTAAATCTATAGCCAGGGCCTAAAATTAACACTCGCTAAGCGCCAAAATGCAAATGACATTCAGATATTTCTAAGTGTGACTGAAGTGTTTAAATATTCTGTAAGCTGATCACCAGAAGTATTTCTAGTTATTCTCTGTGTGTGTGTGAGAAGCAGCGAGCTTCTGGACAGCTCTATTGATTTGTTCCAGTGTTTCTTGGCAGACTGATGCCTGAACTCCTGAGAAATAACAAACAAGAGCAGCAGAAGCGTTCGCTCAGCTAAACAAACACACACACACACCTCTCTTGGACACAAAGAAATCCTTCACCATCTTGTTACTATGCTTTTTTTAAAAAAAAGTAAAACATCCATCAGAGTTTAGCTTTAAGAGTGAGAGACAGTCATTTCAGAAGATGACTGATAAATGTCTTTGATTGTGTTTCTTTGTGGCGAATCTGTGATTAATATTCTTTGAAATGCACAATTCTGTATCAATCAAATGAGCATTTGACTTTAATCTGGCTTGATGTTTTGCAGAAACGCTCTATTTCCGACGACACACCGCTGCATTTGGCCTATTTTGTGCTGGAATAGCAATGTGAGATTGGATTGGGATCCGAGGGAACGCAGAACTAACATGTAATCCTGGAAGACGCATGGAGGTAAAAACAATTAAGCTGAAGGCTTTTATTAGCGATCGACGGCTGTGTGCGAGCATGTGCGCGTGTTCTCAAGTCAAGTCACTTTTTTCATCTTTAGTTATTTAGCACTTTTTATAATAATAATAAGTTTAATTGGAATAGCACCTTTCCCAAGCTCAAGGACGCTTCACAGTAACAGTAAAGAACAAGTACATTTATCTGACACTTTTATCCAAAGCGACTAACAATTGCTATATGTCAGAGGTCGCACGCCTCTGGAGTAACTAGGGGTTAAGTGTCTTGCTCAGGGACACATTGGTGTCTCACAGTGGATTCGAACCCGGGTCTCTCACACCAAAGACATGTGTCTTATCCACTGCGCCATCACCAGCTGATCACTCCTCCATAGGCTTCTGAGGCATTGACACTTGTTCCCCGAAAAGTTATTAAAGACATCGTTAAAATAGTCCAAGTGACTACAGTGGCTCAATCTTTTTTTTAAAAAGTTTATCAAGTGAAGAGAATACTTTTTGTGCGCAAAAACAAACAAAAATAACGACTTTATTTCAACTATTCATTTCCTTCTCTGTGGGCCTTTAGTCAGTTAGCGTAGTGTAATAGCGTAGTGTGATAGCGTAGTGTGATGGCGTAGTGTGATGACGTAGTGTGATGGCGTAGTGTGATGGCGTAGTGTGATGGCGTAGTGTGATGGCGTAGTGTGATAGCGTATTGTAATAGCGTAGTGTGATGGCGTAGTGTGATGGCGTAGTGTAATGGCGTAGTGTGATAGCGTAGTGTGATGGCGTAGTGTGATGACGTTGTGTAATAGCGTAGTGTGATAGCGTAGTGTGATAGCGTAGTGTGATAGCGTAGTGTGATGACGTAGTGTAATAGCGTAGTGTGATGGCGTAGTGTGATAGCGTAGTGTGATAGCGTAGTGTGATGACGTAGTGTGATGACGTAGTGTAATAGCATAGTGTGATAGCGTAGTGTGATACCGTAGTGTGATAGCGTAGTGTAATAGCGTAGTGTGATGGCGTAGTGTGATGGCGTAGTGTGATGGAGTAGTGTGATGGCGTAGTGTGATGGCGTAGTGTAATGGCGTAGTGTGATGGCGTAGTGTGATAGCGTAGTGTGATACCGTAGTGTTATGGCGTAGTGTGATGGCGTAGTGTGATGGCTTAGTGTGATGGCGTAGTGTGATGGCGTAGTGTGATGGCGTAGTGTGATGGCGTAGTGTGATGGCGTAGTGTGATGGCGTAGTGTGATGGCGTAGTGTGATGGCGTAGTGTGATGGCGTAGTGTGATAGCGTAGTGTGATAGCGTAGTGTGATAGCGTAGTGTGATGACGTAGTGTGATAGCGTAGTGTGATGACGTAGTGTGATAGCGTAGTGTGATGGCGTAGTGTGATGGCGTAGTGTGATGGCGTAGTGTGATAGCGTAGTGTGATGACGTAGTGTGATGGCGTAGTGTGATGGCGTAGTGTGATGGCGTAGTGTGATGGCGTAGTGTGATAGCGTAGTGTGATAGCGTAGTGTGATAGCGTAGTGTGATGGCGTAGTGTGATGGCGTAGTGTGATGGCGTAGTGTGATGACGTAGTGTGATAGCGTAGTGTGATAGCGCAGTGTGATAGCGTAGTGTAATAGCGTAGTGTGATAACGTAGTGTGATAGCGTAGTGTGATAGCGCAGTGTGATGGCGCAGTGTGATGGCGTAGTGTGATGGCGTAGTGTGATAGCGTAGTGTGATAGCGTAGTGTGATAACGTAGTGTGATGGCGTAGTGTGATAGCGTAGTGTGATAGCGTAGTGTGATAGCGTAGTGTGATAGCGTAGTGTGATGACGTAGTGTGATGACGTAGTGTAATAGCGTAGTGTAATAGCGTAGTGTGATGGCGTAGTGTGATGGTGTAGTGTGATGGCGTAGTGTGATGGCGTAGTGTGATGGCGTAGTGTGATGACGTAGTCTGATAGCGTAGTGTGATAGCGCAGTGTGATAGCGCAGTGTGATGACGTAGTGTAATAGCGTAGTGTGATGGCGTAGTGTGATAGCGTAGTGTGATAGCGTAGTGTGATGACGTAGTGTGATGACGTAGTGTAATAGCATAGTGTGATAGCGTAGTGTGATACCGTAGTGTGATAGCGTAGTGTAATAGCGTAGTGTGATGGCGTAGTGTGATGGCGTAGTGTGATGGAGTAGTGTGATGGCGTAGTGTGATGGCGTAGTGTAATGGCGTAGTGTGATGGCGTAGTGTGATAGCGTAGTGTGATACCGTAGTGTTATGGCGTAGTGTGATGGCGTAGTGTGATGGCTTAGTGTGATGGCGTAGTGTGATGGCGTAGTGTGATAGCGTAGTGTGATGACGTAGTGTAATGGCGTAGTGTGATGGCGTAGTGTGATGGCGTAGTGTGATGGCGTAGTGTGATAGCGTAGTGTGATAGCGTAGTGTGATGGCGTAGTGTGATGGTGTAGTGTGATGGCGTAGTGTGATGACGTAGTGTGATAGCGTAGTGTGATAGCGCAGTGTGATAGCGTAGTGTAATAGCGTAGTGTGATAACGTAGTGTGATAGCGTAGTGTGATAGCGCAGTGTGATAGCGTAGTGTGATGGCGTAGTGTGATGGCGTAGTGTGATAGCGTAGTGTGATAGCGTAGTGTGATAACGTAGTGTGATGGCGTAGTGTGATAGCGTAGTGTGATAGCGTAGTGTGATAGCGTAGTGTGATAGCGTAGTGTGATGACGTAGTGTGATGACGTAGTGTAATAGCGTAGTGTAATAGCGTAGTGTGATGGCGTAGTGTGATGGTGTAGTGTGATGGCGTAGTGTGATGGCGTAGTGTGATGGCGTAGTGTGATGACGTAGTCTGATAGCGTAGTGTGATAGCGCAGTGTGATAGCGCAGTGTGATAGCGTAGTGTGATAGCGTAGTGTGATAGCGTAGTGTGATAACGTAGTGTGATTGCGTAGTGTGATGGCGTAGTGTGATTGCGTAGTGTGATGGCGTAGTGTGATGGCGTAGTGTGATGCGGTGTGATGGCGTAGTGTGACGGAGCAGTGTGATGACGTAGTGTGATAGCGTAGTGTAATAGCGCAGTGTGATAGCGTAGTGTGATAGCGTAGTGTGATAGCGTAGTGTGATAACGTAGTGTGATTGCGTAGTGTGATGGCGTAGTGTGATTGCGTAGTGTGATGGCGTAGTGTGATGGCGTAGTGTGATGCGGTGTGATGGCGTAGTGTGACGGAGCAGTGTGATGACGTAGTGTGATAGCGTAGTGTGATAGCGTAGTGTGATAGCGTAGTGTGATGACGTAGTGTGATGGCGTAGTGTGATGGCGTAGTGTGATGGCGTAGTGTGATGACGTAGTGTGATAGCGTAGTGTTATGACGTAGTGTAATGGCGTAGTGTGATGGCGTAGTGTGATGGCGTAGTGTGATGGCGTAGTGTGATAGCGTAGTGTGATAGCGTAGTGTGATAGCGTAGTGTGATAGCGTAGTGTGATGGCGTAGTGTGATGACGTAGTGTGATAGCGTAGTGTGATAGCGCAGTGTGATAGCGTAGTGTAATAGCGTAGTGTGATAACGTAGTGTAATGGCGTAGTGTGATGGTGTAGTGTGATGGCGTAGTGTGATGGCGTAGTGTGATGACGTAGTGTGATAGCGTAGTGTGATGGCGTAGTGTGATAGCGTAGTGTGATGACGTAGTGTAATGGCGTAGTGTGATGGTGTAGTGTGATGGCGTAGTGTGATGGCGTAGTGTGATAGCGTAGTGTGATAGCGCAGTGTGATAGCGTAGTGTGATAGCGTAGTGTAATAGCGTAGTGTGATGGCGTAGTGTAATGGCGTAGTGTGATGGCGTAGTGTGATGGCGTAGTGTGATGACGTAGTGTGATAGCGTAGTGTGATAGCGCAGTGTGATAGCGTAGTGTAATAGCGTAGTGTGATAACGTAGTGTGATGACGTAGTGTGATGACGTAGTGTAATAGCGTAGTGTAATAGCGTAGTGTGATGGCGTAGTGTGATGGCGTAGTGTGATGGCGTAGTGTGATGGTGTAGTGTGATAGCGTAGTGTGATAGCGTAGTGTAATAGCGTAGTGTGATAGCGTAGTGTAATGGCGTAGTGTGATGGCGTAGTGTGATGGCGTAGTGTGATGACGTAGTGTGATAGCGTAGTGTGATAGCGCAGTGTGATAGCGTAGTGTGATAGCGTAGTGTAATAGCGTAGTGTGATAGCGTAGTGTAATGGCGTAGTGTGATGGCGTAGTGTGATGGCGTAGTGTGATGACGTAGTGTGATAGCGTAGTGTGATAGCGCAGTGTGATAGCGTAGTGTGATAGCGTAGTGTGATAGCGTAGTGTGATGGCGTAGTGTGATGACGTAGTGTGATAGCGTAGTGTGATAGCGCAGTGTGATAGCGTAGTGTAATAGCGTAGTGTGATAACGTAGTGTAATGGCGTAGTGTGATGGTGTAGTGTGATGGCGTAGTGTGATGGCGTAGTGTGATGACGTAGTGTGATAGCGTAGTGTGATGGCGTAGTGTGATAGCGTAGTGTGATGACGTAGTGTAATGGCGTAGTGTGATGGTGTAGTGTGATGGCGTAGTGTGATGGCGTAGTGTGATAGCGTAGTGTGATAGCGCAGTGTGATAGCGTAGTGTGATAGCGTAGTGTAATAGCGTAGTGTGATGGCGTAGTGTAATGGCGTAGTGTGATGGCGTAGTGTGATGGCGTAGTGTGATGACGTAGTGTGATAGCGTAGTGTGATAGCGCAGTGTGATAGCGTAGTGTAATAGCGTAGTGTGATAACGTAGTGTGATGACGTAGTGTGATGACGTAGTGTAATAGCGTAGTGTAATAGCGTAGTGTGATGGCGTAGTGTGATGGCGTAGTGTGATGGCGTAGTGTGATGGTGTAGTGTGATAGCGTAGTGTGATAGCGTAGTGTAATAGCGTAGTGTGATAGCGTAGTGTAATGGCGTAGTGTGATGGCGTAGTGTGATGGCGTAGTGTGATGACGTAGTGTGATAGCGTAGTGTGATAGCGCAGTGTGATAGCGTAGTGTGATAGCGTAGTGTAATAGCGTAGTGTGATAGCGTAGTGTGATGGCGTAGTGTGATGGCGTAGTGTGATGGTGTAGTGTGATGGCGTAGTGTGATGCGGTGTGATGGCGTAGTGTGACGGAGCAGTGTGATGACGTAGTGTGATAGCGCAGTGTGATAGCGTAGTGTGATAGCGTAGTGTGATAGCGTAGTGTGATGACGTAGTGTGATGACGTAGTGTAATAGCGTAGTGTAATAGCGTAGTGTGATGGCGTAGTGTGATGGTGTAGTGTGATGGCGTAGTGTGATGGCGTAGTGTGATGGCGTAGTGTGATGACGTAGTCTGATAGCGTAGTGTGATAGCGCAGTGTGATAGCGCAGTGTGATAGCGTAGTGTGATAGCGTAGTGTGATAACGTAGTGTGATTGCGTAGTGTGATGGCGTAGTGTGATTGCGTAGTGTGATGGCGTAGTGTGATGGCGTAGTGTGATGCGGTGTGATGGCGTAGTGTGACGGAGCAGTGTGATAACGTAGTGTGATTGCGTAGTGTGATAGCGTAGTGTGATTACGTAGTGTGATTGCGTAGTGTGATGGCGTAGTGTGATGGCGTAGTGTGATGGCGTAGTGTGATGGCGTAATGTGACAGCGTAGTGTGATGGCGTAGTGTGATTGCGTAGTGTGATAGCGTAGAGCTACGTCACACGCAGGCTCACTATTGGCCGACGCTGGTCATGTGTGTGTGATGCGTGTGACGTACAACACAGAAGCACTGCGCTGTTACACTAGTGAACTCACTCGAGCCCACAGAGAAGGACATGAATAGTTGAAATAAAGTCGTTATTTTTGTTTGTTTTGTGCACAAAAAGTATTCTCGTCGCTTGATAAACTTAAGATTGAGCCACTGTAGTCACTTGGACTATTTTAACGATGTCTTTAATAACAATTTCCTGGGAACAAGTTTCAATCCCTTAGAAGCCTATGGAGGAGTGATCCAGCTCTCAGATTTAATCACAAATATCTTAATTTGTGTTCTGAAGATGAACGAAGGTCTTACGGGGTTGAACAACATGAGGGCGAGTAAATACTGACAGAATTTACATTTTTGGGTGAACTATCCCTTTAAGTGAGTTCAGTGATGGTTCATTTCTGTTGTAGAAAAGTTAGTAATTTAGTTAATTTATCTATATAGCCCCTCAGGAGAAAAGCTCAGTTCAGTTCTCATATAGGCCTAATGGTGTCAATGCAGGCAGATCAATAATATTGTTGAATATTATTGTTCACAGACATTGCAATTAGGGCATAGTATTGATCAGTGTAATGTGATTTTTAATTCTGCAACTTCAAAGTGAGCACAGAGTTCTCGATATGCAGTTCTGCTTGAGCCCAATAAAGTGATTACACTGAACATCTCTAGGAAAAACAGAGCAGAAATTGAACAAAACCGTCTTTTCTGGTTTCCATCGCTAATGAGTTTCATTGAATGCAGCCAGTGAGCCAGAGAGAATATCTGCCGTTCATAATGATGCGAACAAAAGATAACTTCAAAGTGTGTGGAGCTCGCAGGACCAGGTCACACAAGTCCGTAGATTTAATGATGGCGTTTCGGCTTCCTTCGCCATCAGTGCTTTCTGAAGTCATGTGGACAGAACAGAGGTAAAACTATCCTCCTTCTTATAGGGTTTGTCTTCTTCTCCATCTCGAGGAGGAATCTGTTTCTCGTCTGGTTAATGACATGTGAATACAGAAAAATTATAATACAGAAAATTATAAATGTCTTTAATTTAATATGAACTTGTTGAAAAGAAGTTTTAATTCACGTAAAAAAACAACAACATTTGAATGCAAAAAAACAAAAATTCTAATCAAAAGTAGTATTGATGCAAATAAATGAGGGTTGGCCCCTGGTGATTAAACACTGACATTTTCAGGATCTGGCAGAAAACTAACTTGGATTGGCACCAAAAGCTCTATTCTGTAAGCATCCTAAAGTCAATCGTTTTCTGACCCATTAAAAGCAGCAGATCTGTATTCATCCATCATTAAAGCTGAATCACTTCAGTCTCAGTCACTCACAGCTGGTTGAAGGTTTCGTCCGCTGGGCAATAGATGGCTCTGTCACACTCATCCCGACGGGGCGTCTGACCCCGAGCCCTCGTGTGAGTCTGATGGAGACCGGTCTGATAGAGAAGAGTCTGGACACTGCCACTGACCTGAGACCAGTGTGTATGTAAACAATACTGGCAAAGCATCAATGCAAAATACAAAAATAATGACAGAAATGTTGCTGCGAGAAGCGATTATCGCTTATAGGCCTTGTAAAAGGTATTGTTTTATTTAGCATGCATGTAATTAGATCATAGATGGAAAATCCATCTATTATTAGATCATAGATGGACATTTTATAGCCAATACAGGAAGTTTACTAAGGAAAATACATAGTTTTCAAGCCTTTTTTCACCTTTATAACAGTTAAAGCGACAGCTATGGCATGATGTCCATAAAAGTTGCTTCTTTAGAAAAAAAAAGTTCTACACAAATTAGGCAGGAAGAGGGCCATTTTCAGCCATCTAATGGGATTTGCCATAGAAATACAGCATTTTTACACCTTTTTAACAGTTATAGACCCACTTATGGGCCGATCTCCATAAAAGAAGATCTGAGTTTTCATTTAGGAATGATTGGCTTTTGGGTAGACTTGGCCATGCCACGAACCCAGCTTATAGCTATCCAACGGCCAAAGTTGAACAATTCTTTTAATAATTATTGACCTGGAGATTCCTGATTTTTGTCCCGCAGCGGTTTTATCGAGGTGAAGCCAAAAACCTAGGACTAATTTGCGAAAGTTGTTTTTTGCAAAGCAAAGCAATGCAATGCAATTCAATGCAAAGTAATACAAAGCAATGCAGTTCAACGCAAAGCAATGCAGTTCAATGCAAAGCAATGCAGTTCAATGCAAAGCAATGCAGTTCAATGCAAAGCAATGCAATTCAATGTAAAGCAATGCAAAGCAATGTAATTCAATGCAAAGCAATGCAATTCAATGTAAAGCAATGCAAAGCAATGTAATTCAATGCAAAGCAATGCAATTCAATGTAAAGCAATGCAAAACAATGTAATTCAATGCAAAGCAATGCAATTCAATGCAAAGCAATGCAATTCAATGCAAAGCAATGCAAAACATGCAAAGCAAAGCATAGCAAAGCAAAGCAAAGCAAAGTAAAGCAATGAAATTCAATGCAAAGCAAAGCAAAGCAAAGCAAAGGAATGCAATTCAAAGCAAAGCAAAGCAAAGCAAAGCAATGCAATGCAATTCAATGCAATTCAATGCAACACAATGCAATTCAATGCAAAGCAATGCAAAGCAATGCAATGCAAAGCAAAGCAAAGCAAAGCAAAGCATAGCAATTTAGCAGAATCAAATACAATATATTTTAAAACATTCAGTGAATAGTTTTGAGACATACAAATATCATATGACTTCAGAAAATATTAAAATGCACAAGTTCTGTGGACTAATATCATGATACTTTTGTTTAACTCTATTTCAATGTCTTGGATTGCTTCCTTCATTCCTCATTGAGCTGATTCTTCTTTTTCACAGGATGTTCATCTATTTCTGTAGAATAACAAGAGAAAACAGCGTGAATGAGTGAGACAAAGCACTTAAACAAATTAGTATGTGTACAGACACACTGTAAAACTACAACACAAACACACTGGCATACATCATCACATAAATCACAAAATCTATAACATCTCTGGGTTCTGCTACTCATGTCCTGTAAATGCTTTAAACATCATAAATGGGACACAAAATCATGCTTATGCTTTCAGTGATAACTGAACCATTCATGTTCCTGACATACTTGAAAAAGAGAAAAATAACAAATGAATAAATCAGTGATTAATATTATCTAGGTACAGTACATTTCAACTAATTAAATTTGTGATAAAATACAGCTGGATACAGATCAAAAAAATTATAACGAGTCTGAAATATGAAATAATGACAGTTTTTTTTCCTCTGCATGAGTCTCTAAAAATGAAAAGTGTATTCCTCATTTCCAGCAATTAGGTCTGTCCATAATCCCCAAAGAGGCTAATTAATTCTGCATTAAACTATTTAGCGAATATAAAGAGAAAAGTGTGCTTTAGTCCAAATCCATCTTTATCCAAACTTCACGTTTCTCTCTCATAACGGTTCATCAAGAGGGCCGTTGCTCCATTTGTGTGTCTTAAGTGCTTCACGAGCGTCTCGGACAAACCTGGGTTTAGTAAACAAAGATTTTCAATCCTTGAGGCTTTTTATTTAATTTTACACCTGTTAGATTAGCAAAATTATTTATATTTTGTCTTAGATAATAAGGCTTTTCATATCTTAAGACCTTCATTAGCCCTCCATTGCAATTTAATTTGACAAATTTATTCTTCTGATTTTGGTGTCATGATGATGGAAACTTTCAGCTACACAACCAGCCAGCCAAGGCAAAGGTTTGGAATAATTAAGAGGTTCTTGAAAGAAGTCTCTTCTGCTCACCAAGGCTGCATTTATTTGATAAAAAAAATACAGTAAAAACTGTGAAATATTATTACAATTAAAACAGCTGTTTTCTATGTGAATATAGTAAAATCGAATTTATTCCTGTGATCAAAGCTGAATTTTCAGCATCATTACTCCAGTCTTCAGTGTCACATGATCCTTCAGAAATCAGTATAATATGATGATTTGATCCTCAAGAAACATTTACAGTATGATTATTATCAGTGTTGAAAACAGTTGTGCTGTTCTTGTTGCTATGCAGTTGCTAAGATGTCCTGAGACAACTTTCATGTAGTTTAAGAGCATTATTAAAAGTGATGCTTAACTTGACAAACATAACCAAATATTTAAAATAGGCCTAATTAAATTTTTTTTTGAAATATTTTAAAACTATTTTGAATATATATATATATGTATATATATAATATGTTTTTTTTGTTGTTGACAAAAACAGTTATCCTCTTCGTTTATAGGTCTTATATAATTGAGAGCACAGACAGGCTATAAACTTTCATTGTAAACCCTTTGGGCTGAACAATAACAGCGTCCATTTAACATTCAAACATTTTGAGCGTATTTCGTCTGAGGGCTTTTCATTCCCGCTGTACAGCTCGTGATGAGGTCATAATTCCTCCTTAATGGCTCCGTCTCCAATGTTGTGTGATTGATGGACCCTCTTCAGGAGCTCCAGTGGGCTTAATGGACACAACTCTGTCCAAACTGCACTCAAGAGCTTCTGGACGAGACCAAATGCAACGTGGACAGATGCCAAACTACGGCAGGTCTTTAGACCTTTACAGGACGGCACGTGATAAATACTGTGAACTGGAGTTACGTTTGACCGCGAGCGGATCGACACGGCAATATATGCAGATGTAGAGCAGTAATCTGACCATCCTTCACTTCAAATCTCAGGCTGAATCGCTGACACTCGTAATATCTTTAGACACTAAGGTTTCTTTAGAGATGGAAACAGGGCTCTCAAGTTTTATCAAAAGTTTAGAGTGAGATTTAGGGGAGTAGCCACCCAAATATTTGCAGCAGCGCTCCCTCGACCCAACCAAATTCGCTTCAATTTTTGCTAGCAGTTCAATTTTGCCTATTGTTCATAATTGACCAGCACAAATGGAAATTATAACAATTGTTAAATCTGATAAAAAGACAAATTCATCCAAATAAAATGAATAGTTATATTTAAAAAATACAAATTTATTGAAAAATAAAAATAAATTTGACCCCAAACAAGCCAAATGAACATCAGTGCTCAATGTACATAACATTGTGTCATAACAACTTGCCCTGAGCATGTATGTCAAGACCCAAACCGGTGACCTTTACATGGGTCATCGGATGCCCATTTTCCACAAGTTGGTATGATTCTTTTGGGTCTTCATGTAAAGTTTGTAACATACTTTGGTTAAAATTTCTCAATGGTTGTGTAAAACAACACCCTTTTTACCTCTTCAAAAACAGCTCTGTTCACAGTGACCCGTTTCGGTGCATGTCTCTTTAAATGATAATGAGCAACAACTTTTTGGCTTTTTGAGGATTAAAAAAAAGTGATTGGATTTTTTTCATTGCATGGTGATTTTGTCCACACACTGCAAAGACACATTTATTTGTAAATACCATATAAAAGTGTATTTTGCATCCGATGACCCCTTTAAAAGCAGTTGGAGAGTTTTTGAATGCATCAAAAATAATTCAGCACGAATTTGGCTATACTCCTCAACATCAGCTCTCACTGTCTTAGATCACACGCAAGAGATATCGTCCAGGAATCGTAAAATCAAAATGCTAAAAATAAATAAAAAATAAATGAAGATGTCCGCAAACCGCATTCATCAGATCGTGCTCTTTCAACTTCCACTCCGTGTGTGCGCGTGTTGTCTAGTAACGAACGTGCTTGCAGCGGGAACACATAATCTACCCGGAAACAACTAATTCTAATTTCTGATTGACTGGTGGCTAGGATTTAACTCTGTATAACTCGAGACAGACGCTATGAACTCGGCAGAGAACTTCCCTCCGTTTGCCTGCGCCTCGTCCATTAATTGTATAGCGGGACAAGTTCCCTTACTCCTCAGCGTGAGAAATACAAGGTGTGGCGTGTGAACGGGTTGAAATGCGTGTGTCTCACGCCCAATGCGTGAGACTTGAGAGCCCTGTGGAAAAGAAGAAAGAGGATGCTTTGAAAGCGCTTCTCTTCCACATATGCACAGTAAATTTGGAAAATCTGTACAACACTCATAACACCCGAGTAACAGCATAGCAACATGATAAACAACACTCAAAACAACCTAGCAACCGCAAATCAACATTAAAAACACTCAAAACACCCTAGGAACTACATAGCAACATGACAAACAACACTCAAAATACCCAAGCAACGGCAGAGCAACATGATAAACAACACTCCAAACACCCTAGCAACTGCATAGCAACACGATAAACAACACTCAAAACACCCTAGCAACTGCAGAGCAACACGATAAACAACACTCAAAACACCCTAGCAAACGCATAGCAACATGATAAAAAGTCAAAACACCCTGACAACCACATAGCAACATGATAAACAACACTCAAAACACCCTAGCAACTGCATAGCAACATGATAAACAACAGTCAAAACACCTTGTAGCAACATGATAAGGGTAAGGGTTTACACCCTCCAGCTGTGTCCAGGTAAGGGTTTACACCGTCCAGCTGTGTCCAGGTAAGGGTTAACACCCTCCAGCTGTGTCCAGGTAAGGGTTTACACCGTCCAGCTGTGTCCAGGTAAGGGTTAACACCCTCCAGCTGTGTCCAGGTAAGGGTTAACACCCTCCAGCTGTGTCCAGGTAAGGGTTAACACCCTCCAGCTGTGTCCAGGTAAGGGTTCTCACCCTCCAGCTGTGTCCAGGTAAGGGTTAACACCCTCCAGCTGTGTCCAGGTAAGGGTTCACACCCTCCAGCTGTGTCCAGGTAAGGGTTTACACCGTCCAGCTGTGTCCAGGTAAGGGTTAACACCCTCCAGCTGTGTCCAGGTAAGGGTTAACACCCTCCAGCTGTGTCCAGGTAAGGGTTAACACCCTCCAGCTGTGTCCAGGTAAGGGTTCACACCCTCCAGCTGTTTCCAGGTTAGGGTTAACACCCACCAGCTGTGTCCAGGTAAGGGTTAACACTCCTCCAGCTGTGTCCAGGTAAGGGTTAACACCCTCCAGCTGTGTCCAGGTAAGGGTTAACACCCTCCAGCTGTGTCCAGGTAAGGGTTAACACCCTCCAGCTGTGTCCAGGTAAGGGTTCACACCCTCCAGCTGTGTCCAGGTAAGGGTTAACACCCTCCAGCTGTGTCCAGGTAAGGGTTAACACCCTCCAGCTGTGTCCAGGTAAGGGTTCACACCCTCCAGCTGTTTCCAGGTAAGGGTTAACACCCACCAGCTGTGTCCAGGTAAGGGTTAACACTCCTCCAGCTGTGTCCAGGTAAGGGTTAACACCCTCCAGCTGTTTCCAGGCAAGGGTTAACACTCCTCCAGCTGTGTCCAGGTAAGGGTTAACACCCTCCAGCTGTGTCCAGGTAAGGGTTTACAATCTCCAGCTGTGTCCAGGTAAGGGTTAACATCCTCCAGCTGTGTCCAGGTAAGGGTTAACCCCCTCCAGCTGTGTCAAGGTAAGGGTTAACACCCTCCAGCTGTTTCCAGGTAAGGGTTAACATCCTCCAGCTGTGTCCAGGTAAGGGTTAACACTCCTCCAGCTGTGTCCAGGTAAGGGTTAACACCCTCCAGCTGTGTCCAGGTAAGGGTTAACACCCTCCAACTGTGTCCAGGTAAGGGTAAAAACCCTTCAACTGTGTCCAGGTAAGGGTTAAAAGCCTCCATTTGTGTCCAGGTAAGGGTTTACACCCTCCAGCTGTGTCCAGGTAAGGGTTAACACCCTCCAGCTGTGTCAAGGTAAGGGTTAACATCCTCCAGCTGTGTCCAGGTAAGGGTTTACACCCTCCAGCTGTGTCCAGGTAAGGGTTAACACCCTCCAGCTGTGTCCAGGTAAGGGTTTACACCCTCCAGCTGTGTCAAGGTAAGGGTTAACACCCTCCAGCTGTGTCCAGGTAAGGGTTAACACCCTCCAGCTGTGTCCAGGTAAGGGTTAACACCCTCCAGCTGTGTCCAGGTAAGGGTTAACACCCTCCAGCTGTGTCAAGGTAAGGGTTAACACCCTCCAGCTGTGTCCAGGTAAGGGTTAACACCCTCCAGCTGTGTCCAGGTAAGGGTTTACACCCTCCAGCTGTGTCAAGGTAAGGGTTAACACCCTCCAGCTGTGTCAAGGTAAGGGTTAACACCCTCCAGCTGTGTCCAGGTAAGGGTTAACACCCTCCAGCTGTGTCCAGGTAAGGGTTAACACCCTCCAGCTGTGTCCAGGTAAGGGTTAACACCCTCCAGCTGTGTCCAGGTAACGGTTCACACCCTCCAGCTGTTTCCAGGTAAGGGTTAACACCCACCAGCTGTGTCCAGGTAAGGGTTAACACTCCTCCAGCTGTGTCCAGGTAAGGGTTAACACCCTCCAGCTGTGTCCAGGTAAGGGTTAACACCCTCCAGCTGTTTCCAGGCAAGGGTTAACACTCCTCCAGCTGTGTCCAGGTAAGGGTTAACACCCTCCAGCTGTGTCCAGGTAAGGGTTTACAATCTCCAGCTGTGTCCAGGTAAGGGTTAACATCCTCCAGCTGTGTCCAGGTAAGGGTTAACCCCCTCCAGCTGTGTCAAGGTAAGGGTTAACACCCTCCAGCTGTTTCCAGGTAAGGGTTAACACCCTCCAGCTGTGTCCAGGTAAGGGTTAACACTCCTCCAGCTGTGTCCAGGTAAGGGTTAACACCCTCCAGCTGTGTCCAGGTAAGGGTTAACACCCTCCAACTGTGTCCAGGTAAGGGTTAACACCCTCCAACTGTGTCCAGGTAAGGGTTAAAACCCTCCAGCTGTGTCCAGGTAAGGGTTAAACCTCCTCCAGCTGTGTCCAGGTAAGGCTTAGCACCCTCCAGCTGTTTCCAGGTATGGGTTAACACCCTCCAGCTGTGTCCAGGTAAGGGCTAACACTCCTCCAGCTGTGTCCGGGTAAGGGTTAACACCCTCCAGCTGTGTCCAGGTAACGGTTAACACTCCTCCAGCTGTGTCCAGGTAAGGCTTAGCACCCTCCAGCTGTTTCCAGGTAAGGGTTAACACCCTCCAGCTGTGTCCAGGTAACGGTTAACACTCCTCCAGCTGTGTCCAGGTAAGGCTTAGCACCCTCCAGCTGTTTCCAGGTATGGGTTAACACCCTCCAGCTGTGTCCAGGTAAGGGTTAACACCCTCCAGCTGTTTCCAGGTATGGGTTAACACCCTCCAGCTGTGTCCAGGTAAGGGTTAACACCCTCCAGCTGTGTCCAGGTAAAGGTTAACACTCCTCCTGCTGTGTCCAGGTAAGGCTTAGTACCCTCCAGCTGTTTCCAGGTAAGGGTTAACACCCTCCAGCTGTGTCCAGGTAACGGTTAACACTCCTCCAGCTGTGTCCAGGTAAGGCTTAGCACCCTCCAGCTGTTTCCAGGTATGGGTTAACACCCTCCAGCTGTGTCCAGGTAAGGGTTAACACCCTCCAGCTGTGTCCAGGTAAGGGTTAACACTCCTCCAGCTGTGTCCAGGTAAGGGTTAACACCCTCCAGCTGTGTCCAGGTAAGGGTTAACACCCTCCAGCTGTGTCCAGGTAAGGGTTAACACCCTCCAGCTGTGTCCAGGTAAGGGTTAACACCCTCCAGCTGTGTCCAGGTAAGGGTTAACACTCCTCCAGCTGTGTCCAGGTAAGGGTTAACACCCTCCAGCTGTGTCCAGGTAAGGGTTAACACTCCTCCAGCTGTGTCCAGGTAAGGGTTAACACCCTCCAGCTGTGTCCAGGTAAGGGTTAACACTCCTCCAGCTGTGTCCAGGTAAGGGTTAACACCCTCCAGCTGTGTCCAGGTAAGGGTTTACAATCTCCAGCTGTGTCCAGGTAAGGGTTAACATCCTCCAGCTGTGTCCAGGTAAGGGTTAACACCCTCCAGCTGTGTCCAGGTAAGGGTTAAAAGCCTCCATTTGTGTCCAGGTAAGGGTTTACACCCTCCAGCTGTGTCCAGGTAAGGGTTAACACCCTCCAGCTGTGTCAAGGTAAGGGTTAACATCCTCCAGCTGTGTCCAGGTAAGGGTTTACACCCTCCAGCTGTGTCCAGGTAAGGGTTAACACCCTCCAGCTGTGTCCAGGTAAGGGTTTACACCCTCCAGCTGTGTCAAGGTAAGGGTTAACACCCTCCAGCTGTGTCCAGGTAAGGGTTAACACCCTCCAGCTGTGTCCAGGTAAGGGTTAACACCCTCCAGCTGTGTCCAGGTAAGGGTTAACACCCTCCAGCTGTGTCAAGGTAAGGGTTAACACCCTCCAGCTGTGTCCAGGTAAGGGTTAACACCCTCCAGCTGTGTCCAGGTAAGGGTTTACACCCTCCAGCTGTGTCAAGGTAAGGGTTAACACCCTCCAGCTGTGTCAAGGTAAGGGTTAACACCCTCCAGCTGTGTCCAGGTAAGGGTTAACACCCTCCAGCTGTGTCCAGGTAAGGGTTAACACCCTCCAGCTGTGTCCAGGTAAGGGTTAACACCCTCCAGCTGTGTCCAGGTAACGGTTCACACCCTCCAGCTGTTTCCAGGTAAGGGTTAACACCCACCAGCTGTGTCCAGGTAAGGGTTAACACTCCTCCAGCTGTGTCCAGGTAAGGGTTAACACCCTCCAGCTGTTTCCAGGCAAGGGTTAACACTCCTCCAGCTGTGTCCAGGTAAGGGTTAACACCCTCCAGCTGTGTCCAGGTAAGGGTTTACAATCTCCAGCTGTGTCCAGGTAAGGGTTAACATCCTCCAGCTGTGTCCAGGTAAGGGTTAACCCCCTCCAGCTGTGTCAAGGTAAGGGTTAACACCCTCCAGCTGTTTCCAGGTAAGGGTTAACACCCTCCAGCTGTGTCCAGGTAAGGGTTAACACTCCTCCAGCTGTGTCCAGGTAAGGGTTAACACCCTCCAGCTGTGTCCAGGTAAGGGTTAACACCCTCCAGCTGTGTCCAGGTAAGGGTTAACACCCTCCAGCTGTGTCCAGGTAAGGGTTAACACCCTCCAGCTGTGTCCAGGTAAGGGTTAACACTCCTCCAGCTGTGTCCAGGTAAGGGTTAACACCCTCCAGCTGTGTCCAGGTAAGGGTTAACACTCCTCCAGCTGTGTCCAGGTAAGGGTTAACACCCTCCAGCTGTGTCCAGGTAAGGGTTAACACTCCTCCAGCTGTGTCCAGGTAAGGGTTAACACCCTCCAGCTGTGTCCAGGTAAGGGTTTACAATCTCCAGCTGTGTCCAGGTAAGGGTTAACATCCTCCAGCTGTGTCCAGGTAAGGGTTAACACCCTCCAGCTGTGTCCAGGTAAGGGTTAAAAGCCTCCATTTGTGTCCAGGTAAGGGTTTACACCCTCCAGCTGTGTCCAGGTAAGGGTTAACACCCTCCAGCTGTGTCAAGGTAAGGGTTAACATCCTCCAGCTGTGTCCAGGTAAGGGTTTACACCCTCCAGCTGTGTCCAGGTAAGGGTTAACACCCTCCAGCTGTGTCCAGGTAAGGGTTTACACCCTCCAGCTGTGTCAAGGTAAGGGTTAACACCCTCCAGCTGTGTCCAGGTAAGGGTTAACACCCTCCAGCTGTGTCCAGGTAAGGGTTAACACCCTCCAGCTGTGTCCAGGTAAGGGTTAACACCCTCCAGCTGTGTCAAGGTAAGGGTTAACACCCTCCAGCTGTGTCCAGGTAAGGGTTAACACCCTCCAGCTGTGTCCAGGTAAGGGTTTACACCCTCCAGCTGTGTCAAGGTAAGGGTTAACACCCTCCAGCTGTGTCAAGGTAAGGGTTAACACCCTCCAGCTGTGTCCAGGTAAGGGTTAACACCCTCCAGCTGTGTCCAGGTAAGGGTTAACACCCTCCAGCTGTGTCCAGGTAAGGGTTAACACCCTCCAGCTGTGTCCAGGTAACGGTTCACACCCTCCAGCTGTTTCCAGGTAAGGGTTAACACCCACCAGCTGTGTCCAGGTAAGGGTTAACACTCCTCCAGCTGTGTCCAGGTAAGGGTTAACACCCTCCAGCTGTGTCCAGGTAAGGGTTAACACCCTCCAGCTGTTTCCAGGCAAGGGTTAACACTCCTCCAGCTGTGTCCAGGTAAGGGTTAACACCCTCCAGCTGTGTCCAGGTAAGGGTTTACAATCTCCAGCTGTGTCCAGGTAAGGGTTAACATCCTCCAGCTGTGTCCAGGTAAGGGTTAACCCCCTCCAGCTGTGTCAAGGTAAGGGTTAACACCCTCCAGCTGTTTCCAGGTAAGGGTTAACACCCTCCAGCTGTGTCCAGGTAAGGGTTAACACTCCTCCAGCTGTGTCCAGGTAAGGGTTAACACCCTCCAGCTGTGTCCAGGTAAGGGTTAACACCCTCCAACTGTGTCCAGGTAAGGGTTAACACCCTCCAACTGTGTCCAGGTAAGGGTTAAAACCCTCCAGCTGTGTCCAGGTAAGGGTTAAACCTCCTCCAGCTGTGTCCAGGTAAGGCTTAGCACCCTCCAGCTGTTTCCAGGTATGGGTTAACACCCTCCAGCTGTGTCCAGGTAAGGGCTAACACTCCTCCAGCTGTGTCCGGGTAAGGGTTAACACCCTCCAGCTGTGTCCAGGTAACGGTTAACACTCCTCCAGCTGTGTCCAGGTAAGGCTTAGCACCCTCCAGCTGTTTCCAGGTAAGGGTTAACACCCTCCAGCTGTGTCCAGGTAACGGTTAACACTCCTCCAGCTGTGTCCAGGTAAGGCTTAGCACCCTCCAGCTGTTTCCAGGTATGGGTTAACACCCTCCAGCTGTGTCCAGGTAAGGGTTAACACCCTCCAGCTGTTTCCAGGTATGGGTTAACACCCTCCAGCTGTGTCCAGGTAAGGGTTAACACCCTCCAGCTGTGTCCAGGTAAAGGTTAACACTCCTCCTGCTGTGTCCAGGTAAGGCTTAGTACCCTCCAGCTGTTTCCAGGTAAGGGTTAACACCCTCCAGCTGTGTCCAGGTAACGGTTAACACTCCTCCAGCTGTGTCCAGGTAAGGCTTAGCACCCTCCAGCTGTTTCCAGGTATGGGTTAACACCCTCCAGCTGTGTCCAGGTAAGGGTTAACACCCTCCAGCTGTGTCCAGGTAAGGGTTAACACTCCTCCAGCTGTGTCCAGGTAAGGGTTAACACCCTCCAGCTGTGTCCAGGTAAGGGTTAACACCCTCCAGCTGTGTCCAGGTAAGGGTTAACACCCTCCAGCTGTGTCCAGGTAAGGGTTAACACCCTCCAGCTGTGTCCAGGTAAGGGTTAACACTCCTCCAGCTGTGTCCAGGTAAGGGTTAACACCCTCCAGCTGTGTCCAGGTAAGGGTTAACACTCCTCCAGCTGTGTCCAGGTAAGGGTTAACACCCTCCAGCTGTGTCCAGGTAAGGGTTAACACCCTCCAGCTGTGTCCAGGTAAGGGTTAACACCCTCCAGCTGTGTCCAGGTAAGGGTTAACACTCCTCCAGCTGTGTCCAGGTAAGGGTTAACAGTAACACCCTCCAGGTCTGACCCGTGAAGCCCACCACAAGGATTACACAACATATCTGTGCTCGCACAAGCTTCAGGTCTCGGCTAAAGGGATTGAATCTTCCTCGCTAACAGTGCCGTTCAAACTCTCTAATCCATTTCGTGGCCTTTCCTGGGATCAAAGTGAGGATCAAGTGGTGAAGCGTCTCCACGGGGGATTTATGGTCATCCATTCGGGATTCTGGTCCAGAACAACGGGATGCATCAAATCTCTGACGATTCAGGATGTCGTAATTTATTAAAGTTACATTGCATTCGAATCAGTGCACTGTAAAAAAGGATATGATCAGTAAGTCATGGCAACTTGTTTTTGAAAAAAGATTTTAAAAAATATACAAGATTCAACTTAATTTTGTAAGTATAATTTAAGTTGAAATTTGATTATATAAACTTAAAAATGTAAATGAAACAGGTGTTAACTTCAAATTAACTTTTTATCATTTTATATTTTCAGATTTCATTCTAATTTTAGTTAATTTTCTGGTATGTACTTTTGTCATATGTATTAGTCTTTACCATAATCTATTACACCTCCATTTATTTCATATCAGTGTTGATTTATTATTTATATACTATTACATTTTTTATAATATTTTCAGATTAACTCAGGTTTATATTATTAGTTTTCATTTTAATTTGTTATTTCTTACATTTTGATCTGTTTTTGTCTTTTTTTATTATTTTTGTCATAATTTATTAAAAAATGCTTTCAGTTTTCATTTTAATTTGTAAATGTTTTTGTAATTTAATAATGTGCCTTTGTCATTTTTTATTTTTAAATATTTATCAATAGTTTTAATCAACTAGCACTAATTTTGATTCTTATTTTACATTTTAAAATTGTATTTAGTTTAAGATTTTAAGATTTTCAATATTGATTTTACTTAATTTCAGATTTATTTAAATTAACAAAAAGGTTTTCTTTGAATAGTTTTGGTTAACGATAACAACCCTGGTTGCACGTGATTTTAATTGCATTAAAGATATTTATGGCAACAGCGTAAAGCTGTTTATGAGGAGAAATCCAGCATTTCTTGAATGGGATGCAGAATTATGATAGCATGCAACAACAGCCAAACAAGCTTGTTTACAACTTCCTGTATATTCAGACACTTTAAATCCTTCAACATGTGCAAAAAAATTAATAAAAAATAACCTGCTTAATTAATTCTCACTTTCAGCAGGGAATTACAAGAAGACCTTCATCTAGAAACAACCTTTAACTTTATTATCAGGAGATTCCACGTCATTGTTTATTAATCTATTCCTTTTTATTACAAATGACCTTTCATACCTGTAATATCTTAATTACCTAATTGCATTGGCCTATAAACCTGCAACAGAAAGCAATATAATTAAAGATCATTTCTGCTGCCTTTTCGTTCCTTTCCTTTTCTTTTTAGGCTTAAATCCTAAACCACTTCGCCTCAGGAGGAGATGAGCTTCTCTGTGGAAAATCTCCCAACCAGATTAGAATATTATATAAAAACTTTATGCAAGTTTTTTTTATGCTTCCTCCTATTATAGTGAAGTTTCAGACACAAATCGACCAATAAATCAAGAGGCCACAGAAGAGATTCGACTCCAATGACCTCTAGATGATTTATTCAAAATCTGTTCTAATAACTAATGTGATAAATGCGATATTCATAACTTCTGCTTCATATGCAAGTCCACGTTCATATCTAGGCCTAATCAGAAAAAAAAAGCATGATGGCAACCCATAATGCACCTCTATCTGTCACCTTCAGATGGGTTTACGACTCAAAGGAACAGTTATGTGCTAATCGCTGTGTGTTTAGGTGTAATTGATGGTTTTAACCCCCCGGAGGAGTGTGTTATTGCCACTGTGTGCTTTAATGAAGAATCCGATGTGTGCATGCTGAACATGTTCTGAAGGCATTGTCCCGAAACGCCACACAAACGCAATCCAAAGGCATCGAGCGCCTTGAGAATGAGGCCAATTTACATCAACAGCACTGAATGAAACATGCTTTTGTTTAATTAGTCATTTCTTCATTTCTGGGAAACTAACGAGCATCAGCTGACGGTGCTGGAATAGGAATTTTATAACGTAATTCACTTCCGCTATGAATATAAATGTAATTCACGCAATCAGTTCAATTTTACAGCCAAGATTAATCAAAAGCAACTAGTCATGCAGCAGAGCCAAAAGTGGAAACTGACAACTTCCGTCTTTATTTAAACGTTAAGAATGCATAATGCATATTTTAATGCACAATGTGCTTGGAGTTGTGCCGACTCTATGTATTTTGACCAGGCTATTACATGCAAAAATAAGAGGACCAACAAAATATTAATAATTGCAGTCAATGTTTGCTTTTCCCTGTCAACTTTTAGTTTTTCTATGCATTTATTTTATGCATATAAATCTGCTGCTGTAGTTTGCCTTAGTTTAGTTAAGTGTTTTACCTTATATTTAAAATATTAATAATATTTTTTTATTATTTTAAATGAACTTATAGGGTCATTAAAACATATTTTTTGATAAAAAAAAATTAAAAAATATATATTTTGTTATGGCAATTAAGTGAAATATAAGAGATTTAAGATGAAGTACTAAAATAGCTAAATATAAAAATAATAATAAAAAAGGAGAAGCACATGATAAACTTACAAAAAACGGCAAAAATATAAAAACCAAGGCTAATTCAACATATTAATACATTTCTTTAAAGTGAAATAACTATGTATTTTGACCAGGCTGTTACATGCAAAAACACGGGAACCAACACAATATTAATAATTGCAGTCAATGTTTGCTTTTCCCTGTCAACTTTTAGTTTTTCTATGCATTTATTTTATGCATATAAACCTGCAGCTGTAGTTTGCCTTAGTTCAGTTAAGTTTAGTGTTTTGTTGTTGCCTTATATCTAAAATATTAATAATATATTTTTTAATTATTTTAAATGACCTTATAGGGTAATTAAAAAATCATCTGTACAAGATCACACATTTTCCAGTGGGAAAAAAACTGACGCTGAGAGAATGTTTTACAAGCACCATTTTATACTAGTACACATTTATTTACAGCGGTAAATTACAGTGTTAACATGTGTTGAGATCAGGATTCAGAAGTTCTTCATGAACTAAAGACCTGCGACACACGAAAGGAAATGAGCTTTAATAACCCAGAACAACAGAGCAAACGTCTTTTCTGATTATGCATAGAGTATCTGAACATCTGAATAAGAAAAATGATTTTCACTGAAACTCAATAATGATCCGAGAAGCAGCTGGAAACATGATCAATTACTAAACCTTCAGATTTACCTTAAAAAATAAAAAAAAATAAAAGTCATTTCTTTTTATCGTCTTAATGCAATAAATATTTCACACGTGCGTCACCACATGGAGTCCTGCAGAAAATAATATAATGTTGTACTTTCATGCTTCGAGTAGCAACAGATGTTTTCTATCCCGATGGTTCGTATGTCTTCAGTTTCAATCACACACTTCACTTAGAGAGAAAAATAAGTGGAGGTACAAATGAATGGAGCTTTTTTTTTTTGCAGCTCCATAAGCATTGACATAATACAGGCTTTACAAACACTTTACAAAAACTGATTTGGTAGATAATGCCCCTGCTGGAAAACCCTCAGTCGAGACTCACCTCATTCCCAATGATACAGTAAGATTACATCATACTCATGTATGTACAAACAGCTGCGAACCATAGTAAAGTATATCAAATATAAGAACTAAAGCGGCAAACGTTGCCTTTATCCAGAACAACATCGGACAGAATCACACACTACACAAATACAGATGCGAATGATTGACAGGTGCATCAGAAGGTCATGTGATCTTTCGAGAAGAAACCTGCAGTGTTGTTATTGTTACCTATTAAAACTGTTAATAAATGTTGTTAATTTGAATGAAGCTGAAATTATGAAATGAAACATTTTAAAGAAACTTATTAGAAATAGTTTAAGATGAAGTACTAAAATGACAAACTAAAACTGGAATAAAAGTAAATTAAAGCTAAAAATACGAAAACTAAAAAAAAGCACATTATAGAAATTACAAAAAAAACTAAAGTTAAAATAAAAACTGATAATATGTATTCAATTTTGTTCAAATGAAATAAAAAAATATTATGTGGAAATTGTTAATTAAAAAACCTTAAAAAATATACATTTTGTTTAGGCAATATAAGAAAATAAATAAAAAATGACAAGCACATGATAAAATTATAAAAAACTGCAAAAATATAAAAACCTAAGCTAATTCAAAATATTAATACATTTCGTTAAGGTGAAATAAAATTTAAATACGTATCAATCTCAGCAAATAAGTGAAAAAAAAATAAAAAAAAATTAATAAACCTGACAAAAAGCACATAATAAATGTACACAAACTTAAACTAAGATCAAAGTGGAAAGTGAAAATATAAAAATAAAAGCAAAATCAAAATATTAATAACTACTATTTAAATAATAAATAGTAAAATAAAATGAGTAAAATAACACCGGACTCCAGGGGGCGACAGAGGATGGACTAACCGTTAAAAGATAAACTGTTCACAACAGTTAGCTGAATAATAACAACACACCTGGTTTGAGATATTTCCTGGAAACTCTAGCGCCCTCCTGAGGTCTGGAGACACACATTCAGTGCAGGTACAATCCAGCTGCGCTTACGAAGCGTCGGGCAAACATTCGCAGTGTATTAGTGTAGAACACGTCAAGCCATTCTCACACACACTCACACATTAATTATTTAACATAAATTAAGAAGAGCATTTCATCTGGCATCATGGCAGTTGAGGAAATCGAAACTACAAAGTGACTTTACTACAAAGTTTTGCCTGGTTTCTTTTGAGAAGCGAGCTGGGAAATACAAACCGATGTTCACATATATGAGCTGCGCCATCTCAAAAGCGCAAAGGACATGCCTGGAAAAATAATCCAAAGGTTGAGAAATCCACTGGGATTCTGGGAAAAGTCCTACGAAAACATCGAAAGAGCCAAAAAACGATGAAGCCTTGAACACATTTAGATGAGAAGCACAGAGTCTGAAATCACTGCAATAAAAAACATAATGTTCTTCCTTGTTTTCCAGCACAAACATCGAAACTTTCTTAAATCAAGATACATTTATTAAAGAAGCAAAATGACTGAAGATATTAAGTCGTGTTTACTAAATAAAAACTATTTGCGAGCATTTTTTTAAAAATTCAAAACAAAACGTTTGCGAATTATTTGTCTTCGAAACGAGTGTGATTTGAAATTTCATTGGTTGGCCTCTATGATCTCTGTGAACCCGTGTCAGTGTCGCTATATATGATTTTTACCTGATCTCACATCAATTTTATACATTTGTAGACATTACAATTACAATAAGAGAATATCACATATTCATATTTAATGGTATTAGATGGTTTTTATGCATGTTTTCGCTGCATTTACACTGTTCTAACGATTCAAAACAGTAAATCATCTTGCAAAGCAATTGGTTCATTTGATTCAAAATTTCAAAAAGACTTGTTTCTCCTGTCACTAATAATAATGTAAACCACACTTACATAAAGGAGAACTGACAAAGAACTACTATAACAGAGACAACTAAACTAGACACAGGTGAAACTAATGGGTAACTATAGAAACAGAACAAAGACAATATAAGAGTCAATTGAATGGAATATAATAAATAGTTAATTTAATGCTTAAAACAAGAAACAATATAAATATATATATTTTTTCTTCTACCTGTTTTAATTATAAACTCACTTAACTTTAATGAATGTTTCAGTAAACGAGTCATGTTTCTTCTCTAGTAACTGTATCTTGATTTAGAGGCGCACTATGCAGGATTTCCGTTTTTGTCAAACAGCGCCCCCTAGAGTTGCTGTAGAGTACTTGTATTTAACGTTACTGTCGTAAATACAACTCACGCAGAGCGTCTCTGCACTTTATAATAATAAAGTAGCCTACCGCGTTTGATGGCTTATAACGTTTTTACATGATTGCAGCTAAATTAGGTAAATAGCCTATATCCTATAGGCCTACTGTATAATTTCATTTGTGTTTTTTGAGTGTAATGTAAACATTACAAAATGCCAGATTTTGACGCATACTTAGAACCCCAAGTGTGTAATCCATCAGCCGGAAACTGAAGCCTCGCGGGCGCCGCCATTGTAGCAGAACTTCACCTGCTGTTAGCATTCCATTGACTCCCATTCATTTTGGCGTCACTTTGACAGCGAATAACTTTACATCTGAGGCGTCCAAAGACTTCATTTGTCCATTATTTATTTCTAAAGAAACACGACAATGTACAAAAGGCTCCATTACTTTGTATCTTACGTTATGGCCCCGTAGAAGCCGTTTTTGTAAAAATAGGCTAACGATTGCGTCATAACCACACGACTCTCTGTCGCACAGTAGAGAAATTACCGTATAGACAGGAGGAGATCCGCATGCAATCTTTTACTGTCTATGAGGCGATCGGGGGACATAGAGGGATAAAGTCAAGGAGAAGCCCATAGATAGAGAGTCCATAAAAGCAACGGGACAAAATATTTCAACAACCTGTTTGAGGAATTAGGTGATTCAGATTTGTCTTGGCACAGCTACTAGAAGATTTACAGCTGTCAGACTGTCGTCACGCTCAGTTTGAGCCCGCAGTCGCTCAGCCATCAGACAGGAAGTGCAATAATCGGGCTTCAGTCTTCTCCGTTGAAATTAATGGGGTCGCTGTGTCCATTTCTTTTACTGTCTATGACAGAACCCCAAGGCGACATCTAGTGTATATATCTATGCCGGATGGGGGCTTGCGTGTGCAGTGCCGTAAAGCAATTCGTCACATCGCGAGAGCTGATATCAAGTGATACTTCCTGACGCTGAGGCCGGCGGCCCAAAGTTAAAAAAAGTGCGGTTTTTCAACTAACGGCCACCATTCAACCCGAAAAAAGTCATATAACCATTGCAATAACTCAGAAGCTGTTCAGTTAAGCTAACAAAAACGGCATACTTCCCCTTTAAGAATGTTTAGATATTTGTGCTGGTAAACGAGACAGAAACATGATTTTTTTGCAGTTTATGCCACAATACGACGTCCCGCTGAGCAGAAATCGGACTCAACGAGCCTGATCAGTTCTGGGAATCCATCGGGTCATTTCTGAGAGATCCTCCAAAACAGCGAGATGGAAACAGAAGTGCTGGAGCCGTCGCGAATAGAAAGAACAGTAGATTTATCACAAAAAAAACTCTGTTTATATTTGAACATATTTACATTGGTGAAGAAGATTGATTTCTTTTCTTTTTTTCTTCTCTTTTCTTTTCTCTTTTGTGGTATTGTTTGTGGTTGACTCATTACGCTTTGCTGTCGTCCTGTTTTGTGTGCAGGCTGTTGTCCGAGTGGACCTTAATCTCGATCAGATCCGGCTTCAGAACCTCTTTCCCGTTCTCCTCCTTCAGCGGGAGCTTTCTGCGTCACAAGAGCAAACACTCGGGTTTAAACACACACACACACACACAGACCTGATGACGTCATGCATCTCATTAGCATGCTAGACAGAAGTCACATGACAAACTGATCACAGCGATACAAAAAAACATCTAACTTCAGATATTCTACTATAGAAACAGAACAAAGACAAAATAAGAGTCAATTGAATGGATGTAATAAATAGTTAATTTATGCTTAAAACAAGAAACAATATATATATATATACTTTTTTTCTTCTCCCTGTTTTAAGTATAAAAGTATAAAATTGATCTTTTCAACTACATGTCAACTTATTCTAATAACCCGAACCCAAAAGACTATTAATACTGTTAATTCGCATGTAGCCGCAAAGTTACTTATAGTTAGTAGAAGGATGTCTAAAGTGGACTATCGAAATACAGTCAAAACAAAACACTATCTGAGAAATTAATTATAAAAGTGACCCAAACCATAGAGTTATTTCTGATTCTATTAACTGTTTGATTACTATAACGATTTGAGTACTATAACTATTCAACTACCTCACAGATTAATAGCTAAGGGCCGTTCACAGCAAATATCATAACTATAACGATATATATAAGATCAAATATATAAGAAAAGGGAAGTGGCAAAGGAACAATAAATACAAATAAATGAAAACTAATTGAAAAACAATATAAAAAGACTAAACAAAACAATTACAAAAGCAGATAAAAAAAATCTTTTCGTTACATTTTTTTTTTCACTGAAGTAAAATATAAATATTGTTTTTTTTTAAAAACTTAAACAAAAACTAGTAATATTGCCTTAGAAACTAAGTGAAATGAAATAAGTTTGTTTAAGCTGAAGCACTTAAATCACAAAAAAAGAAATAAACCTGAAATGAAGACAAATAAAAGCAAAATTAAAAAGAAATCCAAAACTAATAAAAATGACAAAAGCGCAATAAAATTAAAATGAAAACTGAAAATATAAAAATTTCCCTAATTAAAAATATTATTAAATTGCATTAAATTGAAATGAAATATTAGATGAAGTTATATATACCTGTATTAGATGACAATTTTAAAACACAAAATGTAAAAAACTTAAACAAAAATGACCAAGTGAAATGAAATAAGTTTAAGCTGAAGTACTAAAATAAAAAAATTAAACTGAAATAAAAATAAATAAAAGAAAAATAAAAAACCTCCAAAACTCATAAAAATGACATATGATAAAATTATAAAAATTCTAAATAAAAAAAAATATGAAAGAAATAAGCAATGCTGCCTTATGAAATCAGTCTACATATATACATGTCTATTAAACGCAGTTTTAGTATAATTTCTTCTTCATGGAATGAAAAATGAATCTAAATCTCCAGAGGTTTTTATTCTGACTTCTGTCTCAATGCTCATCACACTGTCTGTGTGTGAAATAATATAGCAGAAAAAATGTGACATAAGAAACTTCAGATGATGGTAAATCCACTGACGCTGGACAAACAGAGCAATAGCATTAGCAAATGAATCTCGTGAGATCTGGCTAATGCTAAACCAAACTAAAGCATCATTTACTGAACTCACACAGCAGAACCTTATTAAACCAGCAGATTAATGCATATGTGCATATTATCAACAGCGCTTAATAGTAATGGGAAATTATGAAATAATTGAAATTCAATCCGCATCATTAGATAATTACTGTCAGTTTCTATCAATCATCAGATCCCGAGAATGATCACATATTCACTAATGAAAGTTAATTCACAAATGAAAGTTAAAGCTAATTGAAATGATCTACTTGCAAACACTTCAGTCTTACAAAGGCAACGTCATTCAAACGTTTTCCGTGACCATTTTAACCTCGATTCTGTAAAGTTTCAATGATATTTTGACCTTGCTAGCTTGAGTTTTAGTTTGATTAAGAGTATTAAATTAAATTAATTAGTATTAAATGAAGAATTTCAGTGCATTGCTAAGCATTTGTTGGGTTGCTCTCGTAAAACGTGTTTTAAAGTCTCTTCTGTTCAACAAGGCTGCATTTATTTGATCAAAAATACAGTACAAATACTGAAGAAAAATGATTACAATTCAAATTAATAGTTTTCTATGTGAATATATAGTAAAGTGTAATTTATATCATGTGATCAAAGCTGAATTTACAGCATCATTACTCCAGTCTTCAGTGTCACATGATCCTTCAGAAATCACTATAATATGATGATTTGATGCTCAAGAAACATGTATGATTATTATCAATGTTGAAAACCGTTGTTAAACTGATACATTTTATTTGATGAACAGAAAGTTCATAAGAAAAGCATTTATTTGAAATAGAATCCTTTCTAACATTATAAAAGTAACTTTTGATCAATTTAATGCATTCTTGCTGAATAAAAGTATTAATTTCCCTCAAACTACTTTAAACGGCAGTGATGTTTTCATTGTGAGACTGAAAAAACAACCATGTGACCAGCCAGAAAATACAGTCAAACCAAAAATGATATAAATATCAAAAATTATATTTTTTTCACTAGTGTGTGCAGGACACTATAGTTCATTTATGTAAGTGAGGAGAGCAAAATAAAGTAAATGTGACATATTATACACAATAATTCTTCATACAGTGACTACCAGTAAACATATGAGACCAAAAATGATTGGGACACTTTGATCTGATCATGTTTTGCTGAAGTGTTTTTTCTTTAATAACTAATGCACCTTTTTACACCACAGACTGAACAACATGAAGCATTGCTTGGTGATTGGTTGAGCTAAACTGGTATTATCTAATTGTGTAGTTAAATTTAACAGCTGACAGATATTCATCATAATTCATGTGTGAGAGTCTAACAGCCGGACGGACAAAACCAGTGAAATATCAACTGATCTGATAACGTCATATATTTTTTTACCATTTTCTAAACTATAGCGAATAAACTGTGATAATGTGAGAAATGTTGAATGTGTCTGAATAAACTTTGGTTTGACTGTAGTTCTGAAATCCTCACACTCCACACACGACACACACACTCACGCTAACGCAGACGCATGCGTCACATGAAGCGAGAGAGAGCGAGAGATGGACGAGTCACTCACAGGTACGCCGCTTTGCCCTCCTCCAGCTCTTTGCTCTTGCCGCTGGTCGTGGTTTTCTTGCTGCAGAGTTTGCGGCTGATGAACATGAGGAGACCACAGTGTCTGAAGAAGAAGCAGCCGACGTCCACCAGAACCAGCAGCAGAAGAAGAGCCGCCAGTCCGAGACCCACAACAGCGCCGAGACCCAGACCACTGAACAGAGAATCTGCTGAGACCAGAGAACACACACACTCAACGACTGCACTGATCACACACACACACACACACACACACACACTCAACGACTGCACTGATCACACACACACACACACACACACACACACACACACACACACACACACACACACACACACACACACACACACACACACACACACACACACACACACACACACACTCAACGACTGCACTGATCACACACACAATCACATACACACTTAACGACTGCACTGATCACACACACACACACACACACACACACACACACACACACACACACACACACACACACACACACACACACACACACACACGCACACTTAACGACTAGGCTGATCACACACACAATCACATACACACTTAACGACTGCACTGATCACACACACACACACACACACACACACACACACACACACACACACACACACACACACACACACACACACACACACACACACAAACACACACACACACACACACACTCAACGACTGCACTGATCACACACACACACACACACACACACACACACACACTCAAAGACTGCACTGATCACACACAAACACACACACTCAACGACTGCACTGATCACACACACAATCACATACACACTTAACGACTGCACTGATCACACACACACACACACACACACACACACACACACACACACACACACACACACACACTCAACGACTGCACTGATCACACACACACACACACACACACACACACACACACACACACACACACACACACACACACACACACACACACTCAACGACTGCACTGATACCACACACACACACACACACACACACTTAATGACTGCACTGATCACACACACACACACACACACACACACACACACACACACACACACTCAACGACTGCACTGATACCACACACACACACACACTCAACGACTGCACTGATACCACACACACACACACACACACACTCAACGACTGCACTGATCACACACACACACACACTCAACGACTGCACTGATCACACACACACACACACACACACACACACACACACACACACACACACACACACACACACTCAACGACTGCACTGATCACACACACACACACTCAACGACTGCACTGATACCACACACACACTCAACGACTGCACTGATCACACACACACACACACACACACACACACACTCAATGACTGCACTGATCACACACACACACACACACACACACACACACACACACACACACACACTCAACGACTGCACTGATCACACACACACACTCAACGACTGCACTGATCACACACACACACACACACACTCAACGACTGCACTGATCACACACACACACTCAACGACTGCACTGATCACACACACACACACACTCAACAACTGCACAGATCCCGCACACACACACAAACACTCAACGACTGCACTGATCCCTCACACACACACACACTCAACGAATGCACTGATCCCGGACACACACACAAACACACACACACTCAACGACTGAACTGATCCCTCACACACACACACACACACACACACACACACACTCAACGACTGCACAGATCCCTCACACACACACACACACTCACACAATTCAGCTGGTTTGTGTCTGAGAGTCTACTAGTCAAATCTCCCGCTATAGTCAATCATTTTATCCCTTAAAACTCATCTTTGATCACCAAAATGACATATTTAAAAAAAGAAAAATGTTGAAAAACAATTAGTCATGCCTTAAAATATCTTGAATGTAACTCGACACCCTTGCCTCATTTAGTATGCGCGGTTCTATGAATATGCAAATGAGCCCCGCCTCCACTCACTCACTCACTCACTCAGAGATCCACTCGTTGACGATCACACGTTGATCTGATTGGTTACAAGGTAGTTTGTGACGTCAGAAACACCAGCGATTTCAAAGCGTGTTTTTGAGACTGTCTTTGGTTCACTGCAGTTTTAAGCAGAAAATACTCAGCAATGCTGTCGACTTATGAATTTACACATGGTTTGTCTTAACAGTTTTTTACAGTCGATACGACACAGTTCTGAATACTTAGGTCACTTTTTCTTCACTCTTCACACACAACAGAAGTGTATGTGGGCTAAACTGTGGATCATTTATCATTGCTTTGGCACAAAATGCATTCAATGACTACATCTATCAAATTACATTAATTCTTTTCTCACTTCGACACAACAACCACCAAAACTCTGTGTACTTACAGGCCAATTTGCACATGCTTACATACTGTTATCAAAACTTATGTTCAAAACAATAACATAATACAAAACTGAATATGACAGCAATTTGCTAAATTTCTACAGTAATATTGTAATGAAATATATTTCGAATCTAAAAATGAAATGCTATAAAAACAATTGGACCAACCACATCTGATTCCTACAGTATCTGTATCGGTGATTGGTGTGTGTACAAATTCTTGTATTTTGTAATTAGCCTGTGCAACAAAAAAAAAAAGACATAAAATATATTGAAGCACTGCATCATGTCTGATTCATTCCAGTAACATATATTGCAGTGAATTCTAAACAGTAGAGAGGTGTGCTTGTTTTACAGAAGAAAACATTGTATAATGCTCCTGTTGTTAGTGTTTTTTAGGTCATTGTTTTGTGGTTGACAAAGTGTGTTTGTTTTCTGTCAACCTTTGCTAGTGTGATGGAAGAATATGTTGATCTGAGACATGTATGAAGTGAATTGGATTTTAGTGCATATTGAAAGTGAAATGAAAGTGAAATGAACTGCTGTGCCAAGCTAAAAGTTGGTTTGGAGAACTGTGTGAAGAGATCGGAGTTCCTAATATTGAGAGATGTGTCCTAGCGACTGTAAAAACTGTAAAGCATATTAAAAACACCACATAGACATATAAACAACATTAAAAGCTTGAGTTTCACCACAGGGGGACTTTAACATCTCAGTTTAACACTCATGTTGAGCTCTGATGATTTTGACCTGGAGATGATTTAAATTTTCCCCAAAAATGCTGAGAAATTTTATACATTTCCACCTTGTTATACTTGTGGTGTTTCAGGGTATAAAATGACCGGCCTACAAAAACATGCCGTTATTATCCTGTGTTAAATCTTTTTATCAACTTGTTTTCTTTCAATCAGCACATGTTTTGTTTCTCATTGATCTGAACTCGTGCATGTACGCTTTTTTATTTTTGAGGAGAATAAAACTGAGGCGCACAAGTGCAGATCAATGAGACCTACGATCAATCAGATACAAAAAGAAACACAAATCCTGTGCTGATTGAAAGAAAACAAGTTGACGAAAAGATTTAATCAAATATATCATGATAATTCACATTCATGCATTTGCCAGACGCTTTTATCCAAAGCCACTTACAGTACATTTCATTTCAAGGTACACATTTTTACATTCTTATCAGTTTTTGCTTTCCTTGGGAATCGAACCCGTGACCTTGGCGTTGCAAGCGCCAACACTCTACTGTTTGAGGTACAGGAAAGCTGTATAAGCTGTAATATTGTATAACTAGATATTTATAAGCCATTTAAAGGCCTCATGAATCGCATTGAAACGCGCAGCATTATTCAGTGTTGATGTAATTTCCACTGTAACAGGAAGAGGGCGGGGCATATCGATAAGCTCCGCCCCCTTTTTAAAATAGCCAATAGCGTTTGGTTTATATCACAGCTCAGAGCCGTTGATCTCAGTAAAGCTGCAGTTTCCTCCTAATCTCCTCAATATCGCTTTAAAATACTGATTATTGCAGGAGGGCTACAGTAGTTTGTCAAAACCGTCAGATGTGAGCGCAGACAGGTTGACCGAAATGTTTTTGTGTTGCTATTAACTATAGGCTAATGTATAGATTTGATGCAGTGAGATATGATGCCGAACAAGGCAATCATATCTCATCTGACCCTCCTTGTTAAAGTCTGGACTCCCCAAGTGTTTTATATACAGATTTCTAATACTCTCAATTTTATTTAAAGTCCCAATGAAGTGCATTGAAACTTGCAGCATTATTCAGTGTGTTGATGTAATTTCCACTGTAACAGGAAGAGGGCGGGGCATATCAAGCAGCTCCGCCCCTTTTTAAAATAGCCAATAGCGTTTAGTTTATATCACAGATCGGCCAGTCTCGTTGATCTCAGTAAAGCTGCAGTTTCTTCCTAATCTCTCACCGTTTCTCATCCTAATCTCCTCCATAACGCTTTTAAAATACAACATTCATAATTCAAATGTGTCTGATGCGTTTTCTAGTCTGTGGGACTCGATCACATGATCCGCTCTGTGTGTCGTGTTTCGTGACTTCATTCTCCCCGATGGAAAGCATATTCACACTGTCTGAATCGTTCCCAGTCCCCTATATAGTGCACTATGTGCCGTTCACCATGTAGGAAACAGTAAATGTGTGAACAAGTGACCGATTTCAGTCGCAACTATTTATAATGTAGGAGGCGTAATAATATAGTATTATATAATATATATATATATATATATATTATAATGACAATAAGTCTATTTGAAAGAGTCAGTTAAAAGATACAATCCAATAGTTCAAAAGAAATGACTAGATAATTAACCCGACTGAACGCTATCATTTGTACGGTTCTTGTACTGTCGTTGAACACAAAACAAACCTAAAAGATTTCTCAGTAATCAGAGGTTCAGGAATGTGATGTTTCTGTATCGATCTGAAGATACTCGAAGCTTTGAGGACATGATTCTGCAGAAGATGTTTTGATGCATTATGGATGAAAGCATCAAAGATCCACACATAACATGTTAGAAATATAGTCTGACATTCAGTTTCACATTACAGCTTATGGGGTGTGTAACCCGCGGCGTAAACACACCTGACTGAACATCTGAATGTCTATTAATGCGTCTGTCGACAACACCTAAAGCACCGATTGATTCAGAAAACTGTTAAATACGGGAAGCATTGAGTCGAATCTTCACAGGGTTTCAGTGATTCTTATCAAAGAGAGCCTCAAACACTTCCAAACCTTCACTTCAGCACACATAAAGTTAACTTCACGTCATAATATATGGAATTATTTTTGTTTCAAAAAGAATGAACGTAACTTTATAAAACTGAGCGTAACTTTTTCAGAAACGATCAAAAATATGCCATTACAAAAGAAGAAACACAATGAAAATGAAAAAGAATGAACTCAGTCGCAACAAATTTAACAGGCTCTTCAAATACGCTTCATTCTTTGTTAATGTTTTCAAATGTTTTCTGTATATCAAATCCTTATCTACCTCTTAACAAATAGGCTACTAAAACTTTGAATGTATGCAAAATTTTTGGCATTTTTGTATAATTATTATTATTTTACTTTTGTTTGTATTTATTTGTTTTTCTTTCTTCCTCTGAATCCAAATGTGATGTAATATCTAGTCCCTGAACCTCTGGCTCTCTTTTCTGCCTTATGGATCTTCATTTTTGTATTCTATAAGTAAATATTTAATAAAAAAAATAAAAATAAAAAAAAGCTCTCGATTTGTATGCAATACGTCGTGCTTTGTATTACTAAATATGTAAATAATATTTGACCTTCGATCGTCTCAGTCTGTAAAGATGAGAGAGACACGGAGACTCAGGAGAGACACGGAGCGGCATCATCTTCCTCCTCCTCTTGTCCTTCAAGGCAGCTTGAAGTAAGTTTGTGTTACTGAAGTAACCAATAACATCGATAAAAGTTTTATTCATGTACAGTGTGCACCATCCTGATTAAATAAGTAACCATCCTGATTAAATAATTGGCTAACCCGACTGATCCCAATCACCGCGAGAGCTTTCCAATATGCGCGCCACTGAGTGACGTCTGTACTTTCAAGTCAGAGAGCACCTGTCCATCAAAAGCTCACTATCCAATCAGAGTAGATCACTGTTTAGCCCCACCCCCACGAGAGGTTTGTCTCAAAACAGCAAACGAATAAACTGCGAAGCGCAAGCGAAATCTGTGGCAATGCATTCAGAATCCACGATTTGTGAAAATGAATCTTTGAAAAACATGAACAAAGAATGAAGCGTATTTGAAGAGCCTGTTAAATTTGTTGCGACTGAGTTCATTCTTTTTCATTTTCATTGTGTTTCTTCTTTTGTAATGGCATATTTTTGATAGTTTCTGAAAAAGTTACATTCAGTTTTATAAAGTTACGTTCATTCTTTTTGAAACAAAAATAATTCCATACATAATACCTGAATTAATCGACAGAATGAATACGTTTTCATTTAAAGACTCTGAAAGTTGTTATTTTAAGAGATCTGATGATGTTGCACGTCTCTTCGTTTTAATCAATAGCTGAATTACAGGTTTAATTATGCTTGATATTTGTAGAGGTTTATGTGCACGTGACTCATTCATCTAAAAAAAATAATAATCTGAAGTAATATGATATGATTTGATTGACAACCTGTTGATGTCGAAGTGTTAAACAAATTAAAACTATAACCAACCAGAAGATTAAACTGATTAAACTGAATTCCCACTATCCTCCCACATCTTCAATCGTTTTGAAGGGACGTGTGTGCCATATTATTGCAATAACATGCACAAGACACTTTATGCTATTTTTATTGTTTTTATTCCTTTGACTTATTGTTTTTATGTGTGTTGTAGGATGTGGGAAATATGGATGAATACAGTTGGGTTGGCCTAAAAAAGATCATACTCAGTGTTTGTGACTTATTTTCAAATACAAATATCTAAACATTCATAAAATCAAGATACATTTACTTGAGAAGCAAAATGACTGAATGTATTAAGTCTTATTTTCTGAAAAAGTTATCAAAATTATTGAGTTTTATGCTTAAAACAAGAAAAAAAAACGTCTCGGTTACGTATGTAACCCTAGTTCCCTGATAGGGAACGAGACGCTGCGTCAAACGCTGTGGGAACGCCCCTGCGTTGTGCGTCATGAAGCACGTATGGAATCAGCCCAATGGAGAGATGAAACGTCATAGGCGGGTGACGTCATCGACCAGGAAACTATAAAGCACCCCAAAAACACAAGCGCATTAGCTTCTGATAGGCTTGAAGGAAGCGCTAACGGGAGTGCCGGGAGTATGGCGGAGCGACGCAGCGTCTCGTTCCCTATCAGGGAACTAGGGTTACATACGTAACCGAGACGTTCCCTTTCAAGGGAACTTCGAGCTGCGTCAAACGCTGTGGGAACGCGAATACCCACGTCGCCATAGGACCAAATGACCGTCATGTGAGACTAGCGCACAGAGGACGAGAGCACCTGTGCCCCAGGGGTAGAGCTTAAGTCTAGGTCATAGAACTTAATAAAAGTATGCGGTGAAGACCATCCAGCCGCATCACAAACATCACTCAGGGAAACCCCCGACAAAAGAGCTTTAGAAGCAGCCATACTCCTGGTAGAGTGAGCTCGGACAACCAAAGGTGAAGGCTGGCCAGCCGACTCATAAGCAAGTGAGATAGCCTCAACCACCCACTTGCTCATTCTCTGTTTAGACGCCGGACACCCTTTCCTGGGTGGCCCGAAACATACAAAAAGTTGTTCTGATTTCCTCCACAGGGCAGCTCTGTGGACATAAGCGTCTAATGCCCTAACAGGGCAGAGTGAATTAAGTTTCTCCTGGTCCGATGACATAAATGGAGGAGGACAGAAAGCCTGCAGAACCGTAGGTCTAACAATATTAGTAGGAACCTTAGGAACGTAACCTGGTCTAGGATGCAGAAAAGCTTTAACCATGCCAGGTGCAAATTCCAGGCACGAGGGTGAAACCGACAGAGCCTGCAAATCTCCGATTCTTTTTAGTGAAGAGATAGCAAGCAAAAAGATAGTCTTAAAAGTGAGAAACTTCTCGGGAACTTCTTCGATAGGTTCAAAAGGAGCTAGGGAAAGACCTTCTAATACAATGGCCAGATCCCAAGTCGGCACCCTCGTACGAACTGCTGGCCTCAGCCTCAAAGTGCCACGGAGGAAACGAGTTATAAGCGGGTGTCTCCCAAGAGAAACTCCACTGAAAGGGACGTGGTAAGCAGCTAGTGCCGCCACATACACCTTTAGTGTGGAGGGGGATAACCCTGTGGAGAAGCGCTCCTGCAGGAATTCCAGCACTGCACCCACTGGGCAGTTAACTGGGTCCTGCAGGTGTTCTCCACACCAAGAAGTGAAAAGTTTCCACTTCAAGGCATAAAGCTTCCTCGTGGATGGAGCTCTGGAGTTAAGAATGGTCTCAACAACCTCGGTTGAGAGACCGGAGTCTATGAGCTGGGCCCCCTCAGAGGCCAAGCCCACAGTTTCCACAATTCTGGGCGGGGGTGAAGTATCGTGCCCCCCGCCTGGGAGAGTAGATCCCTCCTGACCGGGAGCTCCAAAGGAGAACCGTCCAGGAGAGAAATCAGGTCCGCAAACCATACTCGGGCCGGCCAGAACGGGGCTACTAGTAGTAGACTGACCCCGTCCCGGCGGACCCTCTCCAGAACTCCTGGTAACAGAGCAATCGGGGGAAAGGCGTACAGACGTGACCTCGGCCACGGCTGCACCATAGCATCCAACCCCAGGGGGGCTGGAAGAGTGATGGAGAACCACCGATGACAATGAGTGGTCTCCTTGGAAGCGAATAGGTCCACCTCGGCGCGACCGAAACTCAACCAAAGGAGCTCCACCACCTCGGGGTGGAGTCTCCATTCCCCTGGCCTCGGCCCCTGCCTCGACAGGGAGTCTGCTACCACATTCAAATACCCAGGGAGATACATTGCTCTCAGAGATAGTAGCTTCCCTTGGGACCACAGGAGGATCTGACGGGCCAACTTGTAAAGCCGGCGAGACCGCAGGCCCCCCTGATGATTTATATAAGAGACCACCGACGTGTTGTCTGATTGAACTAACACATGATGGCCTCTCAGGTCTGTTAGGAAGTGTTTCAGAGCCTGAAACACAGCCAACATCTCTAGACAATTTATGTGCCACGAAAGATGATGATCCTGCCACAGACCTTGGGCTGGGCGACCACTCATGACCGCCCCCCACCCTGTGAGGGAAGCATCCGTCGTTAGCGTTATGCGACGACAAAGAGCCCCCAGCACAGGACCTTTGGATAGGAACCAAGTTTCTCTCCACATGACCAGAGCACGAAGGCAGCGCCGCGTGACTTTGAACGTGCGGAGCGGATTTCCCCTCGGGGAGAATCCCTTGGTCCTGAGCCACCACTGTAGCGGTCTCATGTACAACAGGCCGCAAGGTATAACGTTGGACGCTGCTGCCATCAGACCCAACAGTCTCTGAAACTGCTTGACAGTGAGTAGCTGGCCTAGCTTCACTTGTTTCACAGCTGAGAGAATCGAAGCGATGCGGGTCGGAGAGAGTCGCGCCCGCATCGATACCGAATCCCAAACGACACCCAGAAAAGTGGTCTTCTGGGAAGGAGATAATACACTTTTCTTTGCGTTCAGCCTCAACCCCAACTTTCTGATATGAGCGAGGACGACATCTCGATGCCGAACCGCCATCTGCTCGGTCTGAGCTAAAATCAACCAATCGTCGATGTAATTGAGAATACGAATGCCCTGAAGCCTCAGAGGCACTAGTGCTGCATCCATGCATTTCGTGAAAGTGCGGGGAGATAAAGCTAGGCCAAACGGAAGAACCCTGTACTGGTACGCCTCGCCCCCGAAGGCGAACCTCAGGAACTTCCTGTGTTGTGGAAGGATGGACACATGGAAGTATGCGTCCTTCAGATCTATCGTGACAAACCAGTCCTCGGACCTGATTTGAGACACGATCTGCTTGATAGTGAGCATCTTGAATTTTAGCTTCCCTACCGAGCGATTCAATATGCGCAGGTCTAAAATTGGACGCAACCCCCCATCCTTCTTTGGAACGATGAAATATCGGCTGTAATAACCTGACTCCAAACTGGGAGGAGGAACCCGTTCTATAGCCTCTTTTTGAAGGAGCGTTTTCACCTCTTGTTCCAATACCAGAGCCTGCTCGGGGCCCACCACTGTGTGCAGAACCCCTCTGAATTTTGGTGGACGACACCTGAACTGGATAGCATAACCCTTTTCTACTGTCTGCAGGACCCAATGAGATATTTTTGGAAGGCTTTTCCACTCTGCCAGAAATTCTACTAAGGGTACCAGCCTCTCGAGACTGGCCTCTGGTGTAACTTGAGCAGCAGACGCAGCGCCCTGTAACGGCGCACCGGCAGGGAACAACTGGTCTGACCGCTCTGAGACCCTCCTCAGAGGGAGCGAGCGTCCCTCGGGAAAGCGCTCGCTGGGATCGTCTGTGCCCCGGCATAAAGGCGGGGTTGGCAGAACGAGCCCCTGAGGGCACCGAGGAGGAATGGGCACCGTAAAAAGAGGTGAACACCTTTCCGCCTCGGTGGGGACCACCCTCAGCATCCTGAACGGCTTGGCGTCAGGACTTCTTCTTAGCCGAAGCCTTCTTAGCCAATATAACTGTCCTCAGATCAGTTCTACTGGGAGAAGGCTTCGGCTGAGAGTGTCGCGGCTGAGCCCACTGTCCAGCAGGGGGAGCACGAGACGCGACACTCTGCCTCTGCTGCGCTCTATGTGATGAGCTCGAAGACGGCCGGGGCTGCTCCCGCCCAGCAGCCCCAGGGACATGAACTTTAAGGGGAAGAAACTTTTTAAAAGCTGCAGTTTGTTTCTTTTCTTCTTGGAATTTATCGATAACTGAATTCACAGCATCACCAAACAACCCCATGGGAGAAAGAGGAGCATCTAAAAGAAAAGCTTTTTCTCTCTCTTTAATATTAGTCTGATTTAACCACAAATGTCTTTCTGCGGCCACCAGAGCTGCCATAGAACGACCCATTAATTTGGCCGATTCTCTGGTGGCACGCAGGGATAAATCAGCAGCCTGACGCAGTTCGCGAACTACGTCAGTACTGACCTCCTCACTCTCACTCATGTCCCTTAGCAGATCAGCCTGGTATGCCTGCAAGATTGACATAGTATGCAGACATGACGCAGCCTGACCTGCTGCCGAATATGCTTTACCCACCAAAGCCGAAGTGTTTCTTAAAGGCTTGGTGGGTAATGCCGGTGCCTTAAAAGATGATGCTGCTTCGGGGGAGAGATGGCTCGCAAGCGTCTCTTCCACACGAGGCAACGCACCATAACCATGAGCCTTGGCTCCCATAATATTAGCGTATGTTGAAGTCTGGGGACTAAACACTCTATATGACACCGGTTTTCTCCATGATTTCGACACCTCGGTGTGGAGATCATGGAAAAACGGCAGGCACCGGCGTGGAGGCTGCACACGTGACGGCAAAAATCTCTCATCCAACTTTGATTTAGAAACAGACTCCTGTCTAGTCACTGGCCATTCAATATTAAGTTTTTCAACAGCTCTTGTTAACACCTCCATAAGCTCATCACTCTCAGGAGTGTGGGGTGGCGAATCCTCCACATCTCCCTCAACACTAACAACATCAAGTTCCTCAGAACTGGATAGCATTGGTGCCTCAGCCCGAGCGGAAGAAACCGCAGCGCGTGCTTCCGAACCCGGGACTGAGGCACTGGATCTCACAGGTGAAGGGAGAGATAAGGCAGAGCCCGTCTCAAACCCCGCTGTGAGATCCATCTGCGATCCCCACGATAAGCGCCGCCGCTCTGCCTCGGCAGAAGCGGGACCCGAACCGCGGGGAGCGCGCACCGAACCGCTCTCCTCAAAGAGCGACCGGCGGGAGCGGAGCGTCCTTAACGGCAAACGCTCGCAATGCTCACAGTCTGCTCCCTCGAGAGCAAACTGGGCATGCTGAACTCCCAAACAAACAACACAAAGATCATGTGTATCCCCGCTCGTTAAATAACGCGAGCAGGGAGGAACACACTTTCTAAACTGCTGTTCGTCCGCCATAATCTCTCAATATATATATATATAGGGATAAATTGTTTGTGTGGTGCAGGGTATGTAAGACAGACAATATCACACAGGGACAGATTCACATGTAGCGCGACTGAAAGCACAGAAGCTAATGCGCTTGTGTTTTTGGGGTGCTTTATAGTTTCCTGGTCGATGACGTCACCCGCCTATGACGTTTCATCTCTCCATTGGGCTGATTCCATACGTGCTTCATGACGCACAACGCAGGGGCGTTCCCACAGCGTTTGACGCAGCTCGAAGTTCCCTTGAAAGGGAACTTCCAATGGGGTCACAAAAATAACAATATAATATTGTGTATTATGATATAATACATATATAATGCATGCTAACTTAAATTATACATTTAATGTATATGTATATAAATATGACATTCAATTTAGTCTTGTTTTAAAAAAAAAAGTGAGTTTTTGGTTAAAATAAGAATAAAAAACTGTCAATGGGATCAGAAAAATAATATAATGTAATGAAAAATGATAACAATTAAGTGAATTTCTGCTTAAAACAAGAAAAAAAATTGCCAACGGGGTCAGAAAAATGACAATATAATATTGTGTATTATGATATAATACATATATAATATATGCTAACTTAAATTATACATTTAATGTACATGTATATAAATATGACATTCAATTTAGTCTTGTTTTCTAAAAAATAAATAAATAAATAAGTGAGTTTTTGCTTAAAATAAAAATAAAAAACTGTCAATGGGGTCAGAAAAATAATACTATAATATAATATAATATAATGAAAAATGATAACAATTAAGCGATTTTATGCTTAAAACAAGAAAAAAAATTGCCATTGGGGTCAGAAAAATGACAATAAAATATAATATAATGCATGTTAACTTGTAACTAATATACGTTAAATAATTTGTTTTATTATTTTAATATAACAACATTGCTATATTATATTGTAATATCTATTATAGTACATTATATTATATTATATATTAAACGACTTTAACCAGTAAAATGTATCTGTATGCGAGTGAGTTATTTTAATTTGAGGTCTTCAGTACGTTTGTGCGATCCTGAACACGTTCTATGAGAAACACACTCCCTTCGACAGGCATTGAGCTTCACTAACATTATCTGCCAATCGAGCGCTAAATGACTCACACAAACGTCCCCTAGTGCCACTGCACTGACGGTCCCGAATGAAGCATCACTATCATACAATATTATATGGAGGCAAATGTCCATATCATCATATTCATGCCCACGCAGCGTTTTACAGTCGCCATCAGGACCTTCAGAGCGTCTGATGACCTGAAACCAGTGATTCGTGTGTGTGTCGGCACAGACTGATGACTACTTCACCAGGAATACACTCTTTTATGCGATAAAAAAGAGTGTATGAACCCTTTTTGGAGAATAAAAAAAAGGTATAACACTGTAAACTTAACGTCTATAGTGAGGGAAAGAACTACACTCCCATATTATTGCAAAAAATGCATATTAAAATATTTAATTATTTTGAGTGTGTATTGACTCGATTAAGTCATTCGCAGTGCTTAATGGGAGTGGGTTGAGCTAATGAGATCTTTTGCTCGGTTCACGTCTGATTGGTGGAATTTTCTGAACAGCATCATGGGTAATGTAGTTTTTCACCATGAATTCCACTGTTAAACATGTTTATTTTAAAAATAAGCTGAAATAATGTGGACTGTCGGATTCAACAGAAGCAAATAACATTGATAAACAACCTCATAGCATAGGTTTCTCTTTTATGGTTTATGAGTTAATGTTAAAAATGATTTTCCCTATGGAGAAAATGAATGAATTTTTACTTAATTTCGGAAAATAATTGTTACAGTGTACATTTAGATAGATTTTAACCTAAAATCTATAATACAAATGAGTTAATATGGATATTGTTTAAATATTGATTGAAATCATAATTTGACATAAACACATTCTACTATCCTCAACAAGAATGTTTTACAAAAATTGTGATTTATATTTGAAACTTTATTTAAAAGCAGTAAAACATCCGTTTTGATGATCGTAGAATGTTTTGCTAAAAATGGTGATTTGTCTCAGAAAAAAACAATGAATTCAACATTCAAATGAGTAGATTTCTACATTGTCTACTAGAAATTAATAGAGTATTGTGATTTTATATCATATCTTTGAACAGCAAAGTGACTTAAACGATGTTAAAAGGATCAAAGACGCTCTCCAAATCAGTGTTATTTTAGTATAATAGTTTTTGTGAATATTTTGAATGTTTTTATTTATATAATTTCCATTTTCATTTCAATTGAAAGTTTTAGTAATTTTGCTCTGTTTTTGTCATTTATTTGCACTCAGATCATCAGATAAATACAGTAATGAAATGATGCTGTAATGGCGTCACATGACACTTAGTATGGAAGCTTGTTTCCGCCACTAAATAAATAAATAATAATAATAATTGCGACTTTTTATCTCACAATTCTGAATTTTTTTCTCACAATTGCGAGTTTACATCTCGCAATTCTCACTTTATTTCTCAGAATTGCGAGATATAAAGTCAGAATTGTGAGTTATAAAGTCAGAATTGCGAGATATAACATAGCAATTGCGTGATATAAAGTCAGAATTGTGAGATATAACATAGCAATTGCGTGTTATAAAGTCAGAATTGTGAGATATAAAGTCAGAATTGCGTGATATAAAGTCAGAATTGCTAGATATAAAGTCAGAATTGCGAGATATAAAGTCGGAATTACGTGATATAAAGTCAGAATTGCGAGATATAAAGTCAGAATTGCGTGATATAAAGTCAGAATTGCGTGATATAAAGGCAGAATTGCGTGATATAAAGTCAGAATTGCGTGATATAAAGTCAGAATTGCGTGATATAAAGTCAGAATTGCGAGATATAAAGTCAGAATTGCGAGATATAAAGTCGGAATTACGTGATATAAAGTCAGAATTGCGAGATATAAAGTCAGAATTGCGAGATATAAAGTCAGAATTGTGAGATATAAAGTCAGAATTGTGAGATATAAAGTCAGAATTGCAAGATATAAAGTCGCAATTGCATGTTATAAAGTCAGAATTGCGAGATATAACGTCGCAATTGCGTGTTATAAAGTCAGAATTGTGAGATATAAAGTCAGAATTGCATGATATAGTCAGAATTGCGTGATATAAAGTCAGAATTCCGTGATATAAAGTCAGAATTGCGAGATATAAAGTCAGAATTGCATGATATAGTCAGAATTGCGAGATATAAAGTCAGAATTGCATGATATAGTCAGAATTGCGTGATATAAAGTCAGAATTTGGTGATATAAAGTCAGAATTGCGTGATATAAAGTCAGAATTACGTAATATAAAGTCAGAATTGTGAGATATAAAGTCAGAATTGCGTGATATAAAGTCAGAATTGCGTGATATAAAGTCAGAATTGCGAGATATAAAGTCAGAATTGCGTGATATAAAGTCAGAATTGCGTGATATAAAGTCAGAATTGCGTGATATAAAGTCAGAATTGCGAGATATAAAGTCAGAATTGTGAGATATAAAGTCAGAATTGTGAGATATAAAGTCAGAATTGTGAGATATAAAGTCAGAATTGTGTTATATAAAGTCAGAATTGCGTGATATAAAGTCAGAATTGTGAGATATAAAGTCAGAATTGCGAGATATAAAGTCAGAATTGCATGATATAGTCAGAATTGCGTGATATAAAGTCAGAATTGCTAGATATAAAGTCAGAATTGCGAGATATAAAGTCAGAATTGCGTGATATAAAGTCAGAATTACGTAATATAAAGTCAGAATTGTGAGATATAAAGTCAGAATTGCGAGATATAAAGTCAGAATTGTGAGATATAAAGTCAGAATTGTGAGATATAAAGTCAGAATTGTGAGATATAAAGTCAGAATTACGTAATATAAAGTCAGAATTGTGAGATATAAAGTCAGAATTGCGAGATATAAAGTCAGAATTGTGAGATATACAGTCAGAATTGTGAGATATAAAGTCAGAATTGTGAGATATAAAGTCAGAATTGCGTGATATAAAGTCAGAATTGCGTGATATAAGGTCCCAATTGCGAGTTAAAAAAAATACAATAATGAGAATCACCATTTACCACCAAATTCTCATTACTGTAATGGGGAAAATTACAATATTAATTAAATATTTTATGGAATATTTAAATGGTAAAGTATTTACACACATTATTTGCTGCCCAATTTATGGTGTTTTAATTTAAAACACAATACTTTTAGTAAAACAAAGTGCTGTTATAGAATAAAGAAAATTATAAAAATAAAAGTTAAGGTAAAACATCTTGTCGGTCCTAAAACAGACATGCAAAATATAATGTCTTCATGCTTTCTTTGGATTTTGATGTAAAATATATATTTAACGAGATTCAGCCGCTTGCCTCCAGAAACCCTGGATAAGTGAGTAAAGCGCAGGTCGACATGTTCATCTGACCATCTCTTCTCTTCAAACGGCATCAGCCAATCAAAACAGAGCATTTGATCTTCCGCTCGGATCGGCTCTGGGACTCGGATCTCACCTCGCGCTCCCGGACTCCTGAGCCGTGACTTCTCTTTAACATTTCTGTTTTAATCTGACGCCAATCTCCCGCAGAGATCAGGAATACGGATGAGAAAAACTCTTGTTGTCCGAGATCTTTAAAGTTCTCCACATCACATGACCTTAATAAAACATGTTTGCTCACAAGGCTGAAGTTCACAAACTACAGTATGTACTCCGTAGGTGATGGGAAATACATACTTTAGCCTTCTGTATGTATTTATGCATGTGTGTTTTGTATTTTAGGCTTATTAGAGCACCACCTCTATTAGAGGTCATGATCTGATTGACCTGCTAACATGACCGGACTCAGTATCATTTTGATCAGTCCTTTGTGAATAGTGTTGTTATTGTAAATTACAACTATAATAATCATTCAAAGGGGGCCTATTATGGAAAATCCACTTTTACATGGTGATTGGAAACTAATCTAATGAACAACCACTCTATATTGGTAAAAATCCACCACCTCCTTTTTTATGTTCCTCATAAATAATAAACATGAGCCGTTCCTGTTTTTAATACATAGTGATGTCTCAATGTAACAGTATATCTGTTTCTGAGTATCTGAAGCATGAGCTGTAAAGGCTCCGCCCTCTTCTAGGAATGTGGGCGGGGAGAAGCAGCTCATTTGCATTTAAAGATACAAACATGAAAAGGGCATTTTGCGCTTGATATAATAAATGATTTGAGCTGAACATTCATACACACATCCTGTGGACAACTAAGACTTATATTACATATTGGAAAAAGATGCTTATCAGTGATCAGTGAGGGTGTGTGTGTGTGTGATGTGGATTATCAGTGAGGGTGTGTGTGTCTGTGATGTGGATTATCAGTGAGGGTGTGTGTGTGTGTGATGTGGATTATCAGTGAGGGTGTGTGTGTCTGTGATGTGGATTATCAGTGAGGGTGTGTGTGTCTGTGATGTGGATTATCAGTGAGGGTGTGTGTGTCTGTGATGTGGATTATCAGTGAGGGTGTGTGTGTCTGTGATGTGGATTATCAGTGAGGGTGTGTGTGTGTCTGTGATGTGGATTATCAGTGAGGGTGTGTGTGTCTGTGATGTGGATTATCAGCGAGGGTGTGTGTGTGTGATGTGGATTATCAGTGAGGGTGTGTGTGTCTGTGATGTGGATTATCAGTGAGGGTGTGTGTGTCTGTGATGTGGATTATCAGTGAGGGTGTGTGTGTCTTTGATGTGGATTATCAGTGAGGGTGTGTGTGTCTGTGATGTGGATTATCAGTGAGGGTGTGTGTGTGTGTGTGATGTGGATTATCAGCGAGGTTTGTGTGTCTGTGATGTGGATTATCAGCGAGGTGTGTGTGTCTGTGATGTGGATTATCAGTGAGGGTGTGTGTGTCTGTGATGTGGATTATCAGTGAGGGTGTGTGTGTCTGTGATGTGGATTATCAGCGAGGTGTGTGTGTCTGTGATGTGGATTATCAGTGAGGGTGTGTGTGTGTGTGTTTGTGATGTGGATTATCAGCGAGGTGTGTGTGTATACCTGTGATGTCGGGCTTCTGTGGCATGAGGAACTGGAAGAAGGTTGGCTCCGAGAGGCCCTTGACGTTGCGCGCCGTGATCTCCACGTTGTAGCGCGTGTTCCACTGAAGCGGCTGAAGAAGAGCGAAATCATTCATACCGGGAACCAGCTTCGTCATCCACTGCTCCTCTTTATCCTGCACACACACCACACACACATACACCAACGCTCTTTACTCATACATATTACCCGTCATCAATATTATTATTATCATATACAGTGGATAGTGTAAGTGAACACACCCATGCTAAAGTTGACTAAAAGGAGGAATAAAAAATCCTGTATTTTAAGGAAGAACATTTATTTATTTACGATACATTATTCATTCACTAAGAAAACTAGTGTCCTTAAAGATTGGATTTTACCTCATTTTTTTAAATTAAGGCATTAAGATCAATTTCCAAAAGATGATTTTTTATTCCTCTTTTTAGTCAACTTTAGCATGGGTGCGTTCATTTACGCTAGGCACTGTAGTTATCCACTGCTCCTCTTTATCCTGCACACACAACACACACACATCTACATTTAACAACATTCCCTAATGACTTCAGTTCGGGTCTGTTACTCAAACATATTACTCGTCATCAATATTATTATTATCATACTGTTACTCATCAGATGTAATGTTTCATGTATCTGAATACATGTATTGTATCATACTGTTACTCATCAATATTATTATTATCATAGTTTTAATTGTCAATATTATATTATCATCACACTGTTACTCATCAATATTATTATCATAGTGTTACTCATCAATATTATTATTATAGTGTTACTCATCAATATTATTATTATTATCATAGTTTTACTCATCAATATTATTATTATTATCATAGTGTTACTCATCAATATTATCATCATACTGTTACTCATCAATATTATCATCATAGTGTTACTCATCAATATTATCATCATACTGTTACTCATCAATATTATTATCATAGTGTTACTCATCAATATTATTATCATAGTGTTACTCATCAATATTATTATTATTATCATAGTTTTACTCATCAATATTATTATTATTATCATAGTGTTACTCATCAATATTATTATTATTATCATAGTTTTACTCATCAATATTATTATTATTATCATAGTTTTACTCATCAATATTATTATCATAGTGTTACTCATCAATATTATTATTATTATCATAGTGTTACTCATCAATATTATTATTATTATCATAGTGTTACTCATCAATATTATTATCATAGTGTTACTCATCAATATTATTATCATAGTGTTACTCATCAATATTATTATCATAGTGTTACTCATCAATATTATTATCATAGTGTTACTCATCAATATTATTATTATTATCATAGTGTTACTCATCAATATTATTATCATAGTTTTACTCATCAATATTATTATTATTATCATAGTTTTACTCATCAATATTATTATTATTATCATAGTTTTACTCATCAATATTATTATCATAGTTTTACTCATCAATATTATTATTATTATCATAGTGTTACTCATCAATATTATTATCATAGTGTTACTCATCAATATTATTATCATAGTGTTACTCATCAATATTATTATTATTATCATAGTGTTACTCATCAATATTATTATCATAGTGTTACTCATCAATATTATTATTATTATCATAGTGTTACTCATCAATATTATTATCATAGTTTTACTCATCAATATTATTATTATTATCATAGTGTTACTCATCAATATTATTATCATAGTGTTACTCATCAATATTATTATTATTATCATAGTGTTACTCATCAATATTATTATCATAGTTTTACTCATCAATATTATTATTATTATCATAGTGTTACTCATCAATATTATTATCATAGTGTTACTCATCAATATTATTATTATTATCATAGTGTTACTCATCAATATTATTATCATAGTGTTACTTATCAATATTATTATCATAGTGTTACTCATCAATATTATTATCATAGTTTTACTCATCAATATTATCATAGTGTTACTCATCAATATTATTATTATTATCATAGTGTTACTCATCAATATTATTATCATAGTTTTACTCATCAATATTATTATCATACTGTTACTCATCAATATTATTATTATTATCATAGTGTTACTCATCAATATTATTATCATAGTGTTACTCATCAATATTATTATCATAGTTTTACTCATCAATATTATCATAGTGTTACTCATCAATATTATTATTATTATCATAGTGTTACTCATCAATATTATTATCATAGTTTTACTCATCAATATTATTATCATACTGTTACTCATCAATATTATTATTATTATCATAGTGTTACTCATCAATATTATTATCATAGTGTTACTCATCAATATTATTATTATTATCATAGTTTTACTCATCAATATTATTATTATTATCATAGTGTTACTCATCAATATTATTATTATTATCATAGTTTTACTCATCAATATTATTATTATTATCATAGTGTTACTCATCAATATTATTATCATAGTTTTACTCATCAATATTATTATCATAGTGTTACTCATCAATATTATTATTATTATCATAGTTTTACTCATCAATATTATTATTATTATCATAGTGTTACTCATCAATATTATTATTATTATCATAGTTTTACTCATCAATATTATTATTATTATCATAGTTTTACTCCTCAATATTATTATCATACTGTTACTCATCAATATTATTATTATTATCATAGTTTTACTCATCAATATTATCATCATACTGTTACTCATCAATATTATTATCATACTGTTACTCATCAATATTATTATTATTATCATAGTTTTACTCATCAATATTATCATCATACTGTCACTCATCAATATTATTATCACACTTTTGTTCATCAATAATATTATCATACTGTCACTCATGAATATTATTATAATTATTATAATAGTGTTACTCATCAATATTATCATCTGTTGTAATGTCTGTCTGTGTTCCCCCGGTCTTTGTGCTTTTGGTTCAGTCCTGTTCAGTTTTCCCGCTCCTCGTTTGTGTTCATGTATACCACGCCCCCTTGTTATCTTGTTTAGCTTGTTTGGCCTTGTATTTAAGCCCTGTGTTTCAGTCCAGTCTTTGTGAGTTCTTGTTGTTGTACCTTGATGTTGGTGGTTCTGTTCCTGAGTCTTGTGCCCTAGCCAGAGTCTTTATGTAGTTTGAGTTTATTAAATAAAGTGTGCTGCAATTGGATCCTGCTTCCTCCTTGCTTCCACCTCATCGTGACAGAAGAACTCACCGCCAATGGATCCAGCAGTTGTTAGCAACCAGGCCTTAAGGAAATTCCTATCATCTCTGTCTCAAGATGGCCAGCCCTTGGAGAGGTATGTGAGGGACTTTTTGGCGTGTTGTCATCTGGGAGCGCTAAATGACGCCCAGCTCGTGGACCTGTTTTGTAGCGGGCTGGATTGGCACATCGCTCAAGTGATGCCGGAGGATCATACTGGCTGGACCCTGAAAGGGTTTGTTGATCTGGCCCTTTCCTTGGGCGGTTCGGCACTTGCAGAGCCTGAGTTTCTGACACCGGATCGGTCTATGGGCGTTCAGGGCTGATGTCCAGCTTGGCAGATTCCCCGCTAAGGTCCGTACGGTCTGCAAGGATCACCGTCCTGCCTGAATCTCGTCCTGTCAAACCAGTTCCAGAGCCCGTCCAGCCAGAGCCCGTCCAGCCAAAGCCCGTCCAGCCAGAGCCCGTCCAGCCAGAGCCCGTCCAGCCAGAGCCCGTCCAGCCAGAGCCCGTCCAGCCAGAGCCCGTCCAGCCAGAGACCGTCCAGCCAGAGACCGTCCAGCCAGAGACCGTCCAGAGAGAGACCGTCCAGAGAGAGACCGTCCAGAGAGAGACCGTCCAGAGAGAGACCGTCCAGCCAGAGACCGTCCAGCCAGAGACCGTCCAGCCAGAGACCGTCCAGCCAGGGACCGTCCAGCCAGGGACCGTCCAGCCAGGGACCGTCCAGCCAGAGACCGTCCAGCCAGAGACTGTTCTCGTCACGTCTTCCCAGTCAGAGACTGATCACGCCACGCATGCGCCGCCTGAGCCCTCAGTGACCGCAACACTAGCCATTATGGCCACAGCCATGTGGTGTGTGTGGGCTACGCACACACTTGAGCCGGTGTCCGCTGATCCTGCGCCAGAGCCCGCTGATCCTGCGCCAGAGCCCGCTGATCCTGCGCCAGAGCCCGCTGATCCTGCGCCAGAGCCCGCTGATCCTGCGCCAGAGCCCGCTGATCCTGCGCCAGAGCCCGCTGATCCTGCACCAGAGCCCGCTGATCCTGCGCCAGTCCTGTTCAGCCCAGAGTTTCCTTCACCGCTGGTCCTGCCCAGCCTAAAGCCCTCTTCACCGCTGGTTCTGCCTCTTTCTCCTGAGCCGGTGCCTTCTCCAGGCTACGACCCCGTAGCTACCCCCAAGAATTTTTTGGGGGGGGGGCAGTAGGCCACCACCATGGCCACCCGAAGGGTCCTCTCCAGCATGGCCGCCCGAAGGGTCTTCACCGCCGTGGCCGCCCGAAGGGTCTTCACCGCCGTGGCCGCCCGAAGGGTCTTCACCGCCGTGGCCGCCCGAGGGGTCTTCACCGCCGTGGCCGCCCGAAGGGTCTTCACCGCCGTGGCCGCCCGAAGGGTCTTCACCGCCGTGGCCGCCCGAGGGGTCTTCACCGCCGTGGCCGCCCGAAGGGTCTTCACCGCCGTGGCCGCCCGAGGGGTCTTCACCGCCGTGGCCGCCCGAGGGGTCTTCACCGCCCGAGGGTCCGACAGCTCCGCCCTGGACGCCCGAAGGGTCTGCTCCGCCCAGGACGCCCGAGGGTCCGACAGCTCCGCCCTGGACGCCCGAGGGTCCGACAGCTCCGCCCTGGACGCCCGAGGGTCCGACAGCTCCGCCCTGGACGCCCGAGGGTCCGACAGCTCCGCCCTGGACGCCCGAGGGTCCGACAGCTCCGCCCTGGACGCCCGAGGGTCCGACAGCTCCGCCCTGGACGCCCGAGGGTCCGACAGCTTCGCCCTGGATGCCCGAGGGTCCACAGCCTGCTCCGCCCTGGTCACGCCCTCAGCCTGCTCCGCCGTGGCCTCGCCCTCAGCCTGCTCCGTCGTGGACACGCCCACAGCCTGCTCCGCCCTGGCAGTCTGTTCGTACAGCTCCGCCCATGTTCCATGGCCCAGGTCCGCCATCGCAAGACCCCGGTCCCGTTCCCTGCACGGACCTGGCCCGCCATCCCTCCCCCGGGACCGCCTCCGCTCCACCACCCTCCCGAACTATGTCTCTAGTTTTGATGGGCGTCGGGAGCCGCCCATAGAGGGGGGGCTATGTTGTAATGTCTGTCTGTGTTCCCCCGGTCTTTGTGCTTTTGGTTCAGTCCTGTTCAGTTTTCCCGCTCCTCGTTTGTGTTCATGTATACCACGCCCCCTTGTTATCTTGTTTAGCTTGTTTGGCCTTGTATTTAAGCCCTGTGTTTCAGTCCAGTCTTTGTGAGTTCTTGTTGTTGTACCTTGATGTTGGTGGTTCTGTTCCTGAGTCTTGTGCCCTAGCCAGAGTCTTTATGTAGTTTGAGTTTATTAAATAAAGTGTGCTGCAATTGGATCCTGCTTCCACCTTGCTTCCACCTCATCGTGACATCATCATACTGTTACTCATCAATATTAAAGAAACAGTCTTCAAGATTCTTACTACTAAAATGACTTTGAATTCATTCACAAATTTGGGTGTTCCAAAGCGTGATATGACTTATTTTAGTATCATTGATTTACTATTTTAGTTTGTGTTAATATTTTGAATTAGAATTAATTTTAAAATATAAAAATTATTTATACATAGGATTATTTATAATAATTTAATATAATACTATTATATATTTAATATCTGTTCACACTTTAATTTTAAAGTTTTTAGTGATTTTGTTGTGTTTTTGTAAATTTTTGAAGTTCATCTATATAGTATTTATTAATTGTACTTTTTGTTTAATTAGTTTGAGTTATTTCAGTATTTTATTAAAACTAAACAAAGGAGAAATGTTGAAATGCTGAAATAAAATAAGTTTACTTTTTTTATACTTTAATTTATTTCAAGTAAGGTTTATTATATTTCAAGTAACACATTTTATTTTATTTTTATGATTTATGATAATAACCCTGCTTCAGAAGACTTGTAGATGTGGAACTTTATTATGGTGCTTTAATAGTGTTGTAGGGCATTTTTCAGTCTTCAAATGTTTCCCGCAGAACAAAGAAATATAAAATGACAGGCTGAACCTTTTTCACGCTAGTCTGATGGGCTGCACCAAAAACACAATATGAAATAGGGCAAATGACTAAGAATAAGATTCATAATGACTAAGAATAAGAACAAAGATTTAAAGAAGCAATAAAGGCAGAAAGTTTGGATGACGTTTGCAATCATCTCCATCCCGTTTCATCCTGACACTTCCCGAAAGCGCTTCCATCTAATATGTTTATTGTCTGGAAATATTTGATCTTCTTCAGTTCATCTGTTTTGTTTTTTTGTCGCCGTGTGTCTGCGGGATCCACAATCAGACGCTGCAATCTGCTTTTATAGTACTTTAGTAAAGCACTTTTAAGAGATTCCACTTCCTTTGTAGATCTTCAATCTCAAACAAACACCGGCAGTTTCTCCAGTTATTGATGGACACACGTTTTCATTGGCTGAGGGAGATAATAGCGTCCTTTAGTTTCTCTTTTGAGTGTTTTAGTCAGCCTGAAATGAAACTCCCAGAATGTGGCACATATGAAGGGCGAGACGTGATATTATTAATCGGGAATTGACTGGATCACGAAAAGAGGACTTTCCAGATGAAAAAAAGAAAGTTAAGAGGTTAAGGAAGTTTAAACAAAACAGCAGTATTTTTTAGTTTAGAATAATGTGCACTGATGAGTCTTTCACAATAAGAACATGAAAAGGACCTATTCTGCCCTTTTTCAAAGTCTTGATGTTGTTTTCAGGCTCTACTAGATCAGGTTTTCCTGCTTGAATGTTGATTATTTTCCTCATATTCTCCATTGTTGCGGCTCCTCTCTTCCCAGTCTGTCAGTAACGCTCTGTTTACTTCCTGTCTCTATGAAGCCCCTCCTTCTGAAAAGCACACTGTGCTCTGATTGGCTGCCTGGATCAGTGTGTTGTGATTGGTCGAGCGCTTCGAGTGTGTTTGGGAAATGTCCCGTCCCTTACCATAACCGCCAGTTTAACACACTACTAACTAACTCAACCAGGCCCCGCCCCTTTATTCTGCGTATTAATTATTATAATGAGGAATATTGTGACGTGTTCATTCCCGGAAGAAACTCAAGATACAATGGAGGCGTTTCAGGAGTTCAGAAACACTGACACTGATATAGAGAAGAACTCAGAGCTTTTTCATGCTCAAACTGCAACATTACTCACTAAACACAGATGATAAAAGCAGAATTTCAGGTTGACTTTAAGGTCAAACGTATATTGTTCACGTTCTGACACCAGTAGATGCAACATACGTCAGATATGTTTCTGACACTTTCATCTGTAATTAGAGATGATGGAAAACATGAAAACACACACTGACCCTGATGAGTATTTACTGAAAGGGTGAATCCCACAAATACAAGTCAGGGTTATGTGGATAAATGAGCTTCGTTGTAAAATAGCGTCTCACTCTTAATGCTCTTAAAACAGGCGTCACTATCTTTGTTCTTTGAGAGTCACTCAAAACCAGGAGAAAACTGCAGGTTTGTGGAGGTGTAACTGTGAGCATGTGTGTATTGAGCTCAGTTTGGCTCTTTTTGTTCGTTATATCCGTGAAGGAGAGGAAAACTCATGGCAAATCCCCCCCCGCAGTTTCTTTATGGGAAAGAGAAGGACTTCAAAGCGTCTCTCACGCATCCGTATTCTTTAAGCAAATGAGGCCACAGCGTGAGCGCGTTCAGTCTCACTGTACGCCGGACGGAGGAAAAGCAGGATTTTTTCCCTGCGAACATTACAGATTCAGCCACCCACACGACTCCAGGCGACGGGATTCCTCTGAAATCAGCTCGGATTAACGCACAGTGAATTAGGACAGTGTGCAAATGCAGACTATTCTGTTTCCCATCGTACAGTACAAACTCAACATGTATTTTTGCAGAAGTAATGAACCTCTTACGCAACGGTTTCCTTCAAAAATCACTGGCATTAAATCAGAAGTGTTATTATACAGGGTGTAAGCATGGCTTATGGTTACATAAACTTTAACTAATTAATCGTTGCATGACATCATTTTACCTGAAAAGAAGCGTGATAGTAGAAAAAGACAGAGAACAAAACATGTAGGTTACTTGCATATACAATGATTCTATGCATGCATAAAATGCCTAAAGCGTGAGCCACTATCTTTACATTAGTTGACTATAACCAGGGGTTAAAGTGGGCCGGAACGGTCCGGAACTGCGTTCCGGCACCTCAGATATATTATTAAATAAATAGATTCATTAATCTCAACGAATCCCGCTGGTCCCGAGATGGACCGACTGGCCGACCAACCTCCCTTCCTCCCCGCTGAACGCGGGTGATTATAAATGCGTTAAATGCACTCACGGTGGTTGAGCGCGGTAAAGTTCGTTTAATGTTCGATCTTTCGCCAGACATTGTTTTCCCTTGCCACTGTTCTATAGGGTCGGCAGTCTTACAAATATATCAATAGCAGGATTAGTTTTAATATTATGTAACCATTATCGACATTAAATATTCGTTCAACATAACCGTGCATTAATGGTGCATATTTATACCTGAGAATGCTTTGACGCGTTTCCACAACGCATGCCTGAGGGAACGTCTGCCAATTCCACTAACTGCGTTAAACGTAGCCTATAATTTGTATTATTTAAAATTACTTTTCAAATTCCAAAGCTTGTAGAAGGTTCCTAATGGCAATACTGATCTGGAAGCCTTGAGTAAATTAACTTATCTAAGAAAATGATTCATAAAACTCATCAGTTGAGCCTATGTTTACTTTCGTCACTGACACAGACGAAAATGAAAAGACTATCAGTCAAAGTTCAGCTTTAGGAGGGGAAGAAATACGGCAGGATAAGGAGACTGAGAGAAGAAAGATTAAGATGAGAGCAAATAATTTGCTCTGTAATGAATTGACAAATAATCTAATGCACACTGACATGGTTTTGAAGCTATTTATTATCCATTTTTTTTGGCCTTCAAAAGTCTTAAATTGCACATATGTAGGTCAGAGAAATCCAAAATTTCTCGGGGGAGCATGGCCCTGAACCCCCCTAACTACCTCACATTTGAATGCATGTGTCTGTGGGGGGTAATGTGGGCTGATGTGGCTACTGTTATGTACTGGCAGGAATGAAGCAGAGAGTGAATCCAATCGCAAGCACTTTATTTAACAAACTAGTAATCTCGAGGGAACTCAGAACAGGAACACGAAGACGAAGACAGGAATAGCAAACATAACAACATCAAGAACTCACAAGGACTGAACTAAAACACAGGGTTTAAATACAAGGGAACACAAGCTAAACAAGATAACGAGGGGGCGTGGTTAAACTGAAACACCTGGGAAGACTAATCAACATAACGGGGAACAGCTGAACATGGGACAAGACACATGGCAGGATCACATGACAAACAGGGAATCACATGACAGACAAGAACAAGGAACAAGACACAAAACCCACACCGTGACAGCTACAATGCCAGGGCTCAATTTTTGGCCCAGTGTTCAGCAATTTTAACATAATATCATCATCATATCAGTGTTGATGGACCAAAATAAAACCATTATAATATCAAGTAAATATGTATTGTGATATGTGGTGCCACAGTGACACTATTATCCCAAAAAGTATTGCTATACCACAATGCTCAATATGTTGTCCCACGGTGAGTCATTTTTCCCTGTTGCACCTACACAAAATTTGAGGGTTCCCCCACCTGCCAAATCCCACTTTAACCACTGACTATAACCATATAATATAGTTAAGATTAATATAACTTCACAGAATCATTCACAAGCATCTATTGTGTTGTGCATTTTAAGAGTTTTTTTACAGTTTTTGCATTGTGACATTAAGCACATCCACCCCACCCACAATTTAATTACTGCCGATTTTATTACAATTTTCAGTACAATAAATATTTTCATGTAATATAAATAAGTTTATATGTAAATTGATATTGAAATTGATTCCACGTCATAATCGTCATGGACCAATGGAAGTTTGAAGGTTTTTACCAGCCAGAGCGAACGTTTACAGAAAGCTAATCCGAACTCCTGAAACTAACTTCAATTTGGGCAGATTTTGTTTGAAATGAGGTCACACCAGTTCATTCTTTGATTTTGCTTTAAAGTCCCCCTTTTGTCAATACTTGTATCCCTTAAAACTAATCTTTGATCACCAAAATTACATATTTAAATGTTTATCGTGTTAAAAAAAAAATTCTTCATGTCTTAAAATAACTTGTAACTCGACACCCTTGCCTCATTTAGTATTCGCGGCTCTATGAATATGCAAATGAGCCCCGTGTCCACTCACTCACTCCCTCACTCAGAGATCCACTCGTTGACGATCACACGTTGATCTGATTGGTTACAAGGTAGTTTGTGACGTCAGAAACACCAGCGATTTCAAACCTTGTTTTTGAGACTGTCTTTGATTCACTGCAGTTTTAAGTAGAAAATACTCAGCAATGCTGTCGACTTATGAATTTACACAAGGTTTGTCTTAAAGCATATTAAAAACACCACATAGACATATTAAAAGCTGGATTTTCACCACAGATTTTCACCTAAGTATATTGCGACATTTAACGTTCGGATAGCCAAGAAAAAAAAACATTCAAAAAACTGAAATTATGAGGGTTCATGTTGTTGAGCGCACCCACCGTTTTATACTTCACGATGTACTCGACTATAGGCATCCCACCGTCGTCCTGTTTGATCAGTCCAAGTCTGTAGGCTTTCCCGACTCCTCTCTGTCCGTGAACCGTCGGAGGACTCGGCTCGCCTGCAGGAAAACACACACAAGCAGACCCAAGTGAAGTGTGACAGCTACTTTAAACTATAAAGATCCATGCAAACTAGAAGAAACAGCATTATAATGATGAAGGAGCTTAAAAACTTTGAAATCTACTGTGCAAGGTCTTATTGTCCTTGTTCTTAAACGCATAGTGACGGAGCGACAGCAACTGAACCAAAGCAGCATGGGAGTTTAAATACGTCCATCTGAGTGAGGAGGGATGAACAGAAGAGACACTGATGATGAAGTACTCACGGATGGCTAACGTCTGGAAGGATTCTGTGTGGCTGAAATCACCCTGACCCTTTCCGTTGACCGCCGCCACTCGCACCTCATACGTGGTGTTGGGCTCCAGACTGGCCAGGACTACTGTCGCTGAGAGACGGAGGAAAGGAGGAGAGAAGGAAGGAGGAAGGAAGGAAGGAAGGAAGGAGGGAGGAAGGAAAGATGAAGGAAGGAAGGAAGGAGGAGAGAAAGAAGGAAGGAAGGAAAGAAGGAAGGAAAGAAGAAAGGACAGAAGGAAGGAATGAGGAAGGAAGGAAGGAAGGAAGGAAGGAGGGAGGAAGGAAAGATGAAGGAAGGAGGAAGGAAGGAAGGAAGGAGGAAGGAAGGAAGGAAGGAGGAAGGAAGGAGGAGAGAAAGAAGGAAGGAAGGAAGGAGGAAGGAAGGAGGAGAGAAAGAAGGAAGGAAGGAAGGAAGGAAAGAAGGAAGGACAGAAGGAAGGAGGAGAGAAAGAAGGGAGGAAGGAGAGAAGGAAGGAAAGAAGGACAGAAGGAAGGAGGAGAGAAAGAAGGAAGAAAGGAGAGAAGGAAGGAAGGAGGAAGGAAGGAGGAGAGAAAGAAGGAAGCAAGGAAGCAAGGAAAGAAGGAAGGACAGAAGGAAGGAAAGAAGGAAAGAAGGAAGGACAGAAGGAAGGAGGAGAGAAGGAAGGAGAGAAGGAAGGAAAGAAGGACAGAAGGAAGGAGGAGAGAAAGAAGGAAGGAAGGAGAGAAGGAAGGAAAGAAGGAAGGACAGAAGGAAAGAAGGAAGGAGGAAGGAAGGAGGAGAGAAAGAAGGAAGGAGGAAGGAAGGAAGGAAGGAAGGAAGGAAGGAAGGAAGGAGGAAGGAACGAAGGAGGAGAGAAAGAAGGAAGGAAGGACAGAAGGAAGGAAGGACAGAAGGAAGGAGGAGAGAAAGAAGGAAGGAAGGAAGGAAAAGAAGGAAGGACAGAAGGAAGGAGGAGAGAAAGAAGGAAGGAAGGAAGGAGGAAGGAAAGAAGTAGGAGAGAAAGAGGGAAGGAAGGAAGGAAAGAAAGAAGGACAGAAGGAAGGAGGAGAGAAAGAAGGAAGGACAGAAGGAAGGAAGGAGGAGAGAAAGAAGGAAGGACAGAAGGAAGGAAGGAGGAGAGAAAGAAGGAAGGAAGGAAGGAAAGAAGGAAGGAGGAAGGAAGTAGGAGAGAAAGAGGGAAGGAAGGAAGGAAGGAAAGAAAGAAGGACAGAAGGAAGGAGGAGAGAAAGAAGGAAGGACAGAAGGAAGGAGGAGAGAAAGAAAGAACGAAGGAAGGAAGGAAGGAAAGAAGGAAGGAGGAAGGAAGTAGGAGAGAAAGAGGGAAGGAAGGAAGGAAGGAAAGAAGGAAGGACAGAAGGAAGGAGGAGAGAAAGAAAGAACGAAGGAAGGAAGGAAGGAAAGAAGGAAGGAAGGAGGAAGGAAGGAAGTAGGAGAGAAAGAGGGAAGGAAGGAAGGAAAGAAAGAAGGACAGAAGGAAGGAGGAGAGAAAGAAGGAAGGACAGAAGGAAGGAAAGAAGGAAGGAGGAGAGAAAGAAGGAAGGAAGGAAAGAAGGAAGGACAGAAGGAAGGAGGAGAGAAAGAAGGAAGGAGGAGAGAAAGAAGGAAGGAAGGAAAGAAGGAAGGAAGGAAGGAAGGGAGGAAGGAAAGAAGGAAGGACAGGAGGAAGTAGGAGAGAAAGAGGGAAGGAAGGAAAGAAGGAAGGACAGAAGGAAGGAGGAGAGAAAGAAGGAAGGAGGGGAGAAAGAAGGAAGGAAGGAAAGAAGGAAGGAAGGAAGGAAGGGAGGAAGGAAAGAAGGAAGGACAGAAGGAAGGAAGGAGGCGAGAAAGAAGGAAAGAAAGAAGGAAAGAAGGAAGGGAGGAAGGAAAGAAGGAAGGGAGGAAGGAAGGAAAGAAGGAAGGGAGGAAGGAAAGAAAGAAGGAAAGAAGGAAGGGAGGAAGGAAGGAAAGAAGGGAGGAAGGAAAGAAAGAAGGAAAGAAAGAAGGAAAGAAGGAAGGGAGGAAGGAAAGAAGGAAGGGAGGAAGGAAGGAAAGAAGGAAGGGAGGAAGGAAAGAAGGAAGGGAGGAAGGAAGGAGGAAGGAAGGAAGGAGGAAGGAAGGGAAAAAAGACAAGAAAATAACCAAAAAGAAACAATCAAAGAAAGATGTAATAAAAAAAATGTGAATAAGCTAAAATTTGAAAGTGTAACGCTGAAATTTAATTACTAAAGCCATAACAAAATTACAAAAATTTAAACGGAAAATATAAAACTAAAAGCTTACTATTACGAACATAATTAAAAAATAAAAAAAACATTTTAAATACTTTAATAGTGTAAAAAATATTATTAAATGGCTGTAATAATTTTGAAATAAGTCTAAGAGAATATGTATTTTTACATTAAAGTACTACTTTAGCAAATCGAGTCCTTGGCCGTTATAAATGACTGAATTCCTTAATTTACATGAGAAAGCACTAATAAAAGCGAGGCGACTCAATGAGCGCGGTTATTACTTAGTCAAAGAACATTGAGTTCTTAATTAAAAATCCACAAAGAGTCTGTGGACGTAATTGAAGTAATTACGCTCTATATTCGAGGTTGAGACCATGAAAAGAACATTATTAGACTGACTTCTCATTGAATCTGATCTTGAACTCGAAACACTCTCTGTTTTCCATTTCTGCAACGCAAAGTTGAGGAATATTACAGCTCGCTTCTATTTGTTTTTAGCGTTTTACATTACATTTAACACGATACACATTTTTTAAGGCCTAATGCACAGAATAAATCGCCAATTCTTGGACGAAAGTAAAAGCATTTTAATGAACAAACAGCTTGAAGCCATTATCGTTTCTTCTGTTGCTGCTTTAGCAAGTGAAAATGTGCATAAAACACCATCGGTTGACTGTCAACACATCCCGATCCTGCAAACACGGCTCGTTTCCAGAAGCGATAATGGCTTTCAGGAAAACTAGGAGACGGTAAACATGCATTCCCTTTGGTTAAATGATCTGTTTTTACTTGCAAAGCTTACCTTTGCTTTGAGGACAGAAGCATCTCAAATTAGATCTTTTTTTTAAAAATATTTTAGCTGTTTCTTCCACACAGAAATGACATTAAACGGAGAGCAAATGGAGTTGTTTTTTTCACAGACTCTATTAAAGTCACCATGAAGTCAAAATGACAATTCTTGTTTTTTAAAGGATTATTGCAGTGATTATTCTAAATGATTTATCAGTGCTCATCATTATTGTTTTCTTCTCTTCTCTGATGATGTGGGCGCCCCGCCTGCCCCAACCTGTCACTCACATGAGATCCACCAATCACTGCAAACCACAACCATCCTATCAATTCCCCACGAACAAAATCAAGCCCCGCCCACATTTGTTCTTGTTCCAGAAGCGTTTCACTCGGATATAAACTCCCAGTCAAAAGTTTGGGATCTGTAAGATTTTTTATGTTTTTAAAAGAAGTCTCTTCTGCTCACCAAGGCTGCATTTATTTGATTAAAAATACAAAAAAACAGTAATATTGTGAAATATCATTCCAATATAAAACAGCTGTTTTCTATGTGAATATATAGTAAAGTGTAATTTATTCCTGTGATCAAAGCTGAATTTTCAGCATCATTACTCCAGTCTTCATTGTCACATGATCCTTCAGAAATCACTATAATATGATGATCTGATGCTCAAGAAACATTTATGATTATTATCAATGTTTTTTTTTCAAGATTATTTGACGAATATAAAGTTCAAAAGAACAGCATTTATCTGAAAGCTTTTGTAACATTAAAGAGGGGCCAGTAAGAATTTTTATTTAAATAATAACCTAAATGAAAGAATACATGAAAGAAATCAATACTTTTATTCATCAAGAATTAATTAAATTGATCAAAATGTACAGTAAAAACAGTTAAAATGTAACAAAAAATTATATTTCAAATAAATGCTGTTCTTTTGAACTTTCTATTAAGAATCCTGAAAAAAATTTGAACTCTTCTCGAAGTCAGAATTTTGAGATAAAAAGTTGCAATTACCTTTTCTATTTTTTATTCTGTGGCAGAAACAAGCTTCCTTAGTTTACAACATTGATAATAATAATAATTGATCAAAAATGACAGTAAAGTCATTTCTAAAGAAACAATTACAATGTTACAATTCTATTTCAAATTTGATCTTTCTTTTCACCAAACAATAGTGAAAAATAAAATGTATCAGTTTCCATAAACATATGAACTGTTTTCAACACTGATAATAATCAGAAATGTTTCTTAAGCATCAAATCATCATATTATACTGATTTCTGAAGGATCATGTGACACTGAAGACTGGAGTAATGATGCTGAAAATTCAGCTTTGATTACAGGGATAAATTACACTTTACTATACACTCACCTAAAGGATTATTAGGAACACCATACTAATACTGTGTTTGACCCCCTTTCACCTTCAGAACTGCCTTAATTCTACATGGCACTGATTCAACAAGGTGCTGAAAGCATTCTTTAGAAATGTTGGCCCATATTGATAGGATAGCATCTTGCAGTTGATGGAGATTTGTGGGATGCACATCCAGGGCACGAAGCTCCCGTTCCACCACATCCCAAAGATGCTCTATTGGGTTGAGATCTGGTGACTGTGGGGGCCATTTTAGTACAGTGAACTCAATGTCATGTTCAAGAAACCAATTTGAAATGATTCGAGCTTCGTGACATGGTGCATTATCCTGCTGGAAGTAGCCATCAGAGGATGGGTACATGGTGGCCATAAAGGGATGGACATGGTCAGAAACAATGCTCAGGTAGGCCGTGGCATTTAAACGATGCCCAATTGGCACTAAGGGGCCTAAAGTGTGCCAAGAAAACATCCCCCACACCATTACACCACCACCACCAGCCTGCACAGTGGTAACAAGGCATGATGGATCCATGTTCTCATTCTGTTTACGCCAAATTCTGACTCTACCATCTGAATGTCTCAACAGAAATCGAGACTCATCAGACCAGGCAACATTTTTCCAGTCTTCAACTCTCCAATTTTGGTGAGCTCTTGCAAATTGTAGCCTCTTTTTCCTATTTGTAGTGGAGATGAGTGGTACCCGGTGGGGTCTTCTGCTGTTGTAGCCCATCCGCCTCAAGGTTGTGCGTGTTGTGGCTTCACAAATGCTTAGCTGCATACGTCGGTTGTAACGAGTGGTTATTTCAGTCAAAGTTGCTCTTCTATCAGCTTGAATCAGTCGGCCCATTCTCCTCTGACCTCTAGCATCAACGAGGCATTTTCGCCCACAGGACTGCTGCATACTGGATGTTTTTCCCTTTTCACACCATTATTTGTAAACCCTAGAAATGGTTGTGCGTGAAAATCCCAGAAACTGTGCAGATTGTGAAATACTCAGACCGGCCCGTCTGGCACCAACAACCATGCCACGCTCTAAATTGCTTAAATCACCTTTCTTTCCCATTCTGACATTCAGTTTGGAGTTCAGGAGATTGTCTTGACCAGGACCACAACCCTAAATGCATTCAAGCAACTGCCATGTGATTGGTTGATTAGATAATTGCATTAATGAGAAATTGAACAGGTGTTCCTAATGATCCTTTAGGTGAGTGTATATTCACATAGAAAACAGCTGTTTTACATTGTAATAATATTTCACAATATTAATGGGTTTGTTTTTGTATTTTTAATCAAATAAATGCAGTCTTGGTGAGCAGAAGACACTTCTTTTAAAACATAAAAAATCTTACAGATCCAAAACTTTTGACTGGTAGTGTATGGCACATCATGGAAGAAAAGACCAGCGCAAAGTTTTAAAGTTTGCAGTTGGTCACATGACACTCACTCTGAACACCATGTGATCTCACTGTCCTCCAATCCTGTGCGCTCGTGTCTTTGTAGTTGATGATGTAATAGCTGATGGGGACTCCGCCGTGCGAGTCGGGCTTCATGAAGGAGACGGTGGCGAGACGCTGGGAGACGGCAGTGAGACGTACGGAGTACGGGTTCGACGGGACATCTGAAACACAACACACATTCATAAACGCTTACAACCAGTGTTGGGTGTAACTCATTACAAGTATTTTGAGTTACGTAATCAGATTACTTTTTCAAGTAACTAGTAAAGTAACGTATTACTTTTTCAATTTATAACAAAATATCCAAGTGACTTTTTCAAATAAGCAACGCTAGTTACTTTTTCACATTTATTGACAGATCTCTTGTCCTCATATTGAGAGAAATAAAATGAGGTGTTGTGTGTGTGTGTGTGTGTGTGTGAACATGATGGTTATTGTAGTTCTAGACTAAATGTGAACATGCATTTACTCATCCCACTTGCACGAAAACATTCAGTATTCCGCAAAATGAATAAAAACAGTAAAATGCAATCTCAGAATTTTACGGAAAACTTTTATAATTAACTATATTAAATTACACATATATACTTTATGAATTTAATCTCACTTTATTAACCAACGTCTTTGCTGCTGACCTTCAATGATATAATACAACCATACTAATAAGCAAAAAAGACTTTAGATTATTGAGATTAGATTTAGAAATAAGAGTGTTGAACTGTATCCTATTGTTCTTTAATCCAGAATGGCTGAAAGGTTTGTTTGCGCAGCGCCCTCTACTGTACAGGAGTAAATATGCATTTCCTTCAGCCTGAGGCTCATTCACTTTACTTTTGATGTGAAAGGGCCTTAACATTAGTCAAAAATATAACTTTTTTTGTTGCTATTAAAATACAAACAAGCAAACCCAGCCCAGGTGAGAAAAAGTAGCGCAAAAGTAATGTAATGCATTACTTTTCATAAAAAGTAACTAAGTAACGCAATTAGTTACTATTTTTGGGAGTAACACAATATTGGGTAACAATGTTTTTACAATGTTCTTGTTACATGTAATTACCATAGTAATAACAGTACATTATGCCTAATTACATGCAATTGACCCTCAACCAAATCCTAATCCTACCCTAACCCTATAGTAAGTACATGCAGTTGCTTAATATTACTCAGTACTTAAATATATAATTACACTGTAACAATGACACCATAAATTAAAGTGTAACCCAATATTGTAATGCATTCCTTTTAAAAGTAACTTTCCCCAACACTGCTTACAACACTATTATTTTTCATCTTTATTGTAGATCGTAAAGTGCATGTGACCATCAGCTTCATTCATTTCTCACGATATAAAGAGGCAGATCGACTTTTCATCCTGCGATAAAGCGTGAATGCAGGATAAACACATGACAGAGCATCAGATAAACTGTGGAAACTCAGAATGATCTTTTGTGTTGGTGAGTGACGAGAGCCAATCACATCAACATTTAACAGGAGAAATGCCTCTCGTCACTGATGACATCTGTCAGTGTGTGAGTCAACTCTCCTATACACACATTTCTACTGTTTCAGCCATCGTCTACAAAAAAACTATACCAGATTAAAATATACAGTACATAAAAGCAATGTTTTGCAATGTGACTTTAGCCATTAAAAATATGCAAATCGGCATCATTAGATTAAATATGCAAACATATTTGCATATTACAATTTATAAAGAGTAACAGACCTGAGAGAAAACAACCCAACTGTTTTGTGATCAACATATCATAGCATTTTGTCAAAAGGTTGTTTAATAACAATATTTGCATTTAAATGAAGATGCTTTTGGCCTTTTAAGATGAAATGGCCCATAAAAACTCCACAGCCATTAACAAAAACACAAGATCAGGCAACAGATGAAAGTCGAGATTCTTTATGAAACCAAAGACATTGTGTTTCTGTACAAGCAAAATGACACGGTGTGTGTCTGTGTGCGTGTGAGAGAGTGTGTGTGAGTGAGTGTGTGTGCGTGTATGTGTGTGTCTATGTGTGTGAGTATATGTGTGTGTGTGTGTGTGTGTGTCTATGTGTGTATGTACAGTATATGTGAGTGTGTCTATGAATGTGAGTATATATGTGTGTGTGTGTGTGTGTGTGTGTATGTATGAGTGTGTGTAAGTTTTTCTGTGTGTACTGTACAAGTGAGTGTGTGTGTGTATGTATGAGTGAATGTGTGTATCTGTGTGTGAGTATATGTTTGTGTGTATGTGTGAGTGAGTTAGTAAGTGTGTATGTACGTGTGAGTGTGTGTGTGTGTGTGTATGTGTGTGTGTGAGTGTGTGTGAGAGAGTTTCTGTGTCGAGTATATGTGTATGTATTTGTGAGTGTGTCTATTCGAAAAAGCCATGTGTGCGTGTGTGTGTTTGTGTGAGAGTGAGTGTGTGTGTGTGTGTTTGTATGTGTGTTAGAGTATGTGTGTGTTTGAGTGTGTGTGTGTGTATTCTCTGGGGCTCAATGTAGTCCGCTCTGAAGTGAACTCAACCTCTTCATGGTATATTAAGCAGCTCTACAGTAAATGGAGACAGTTCTCTGCTATATTAGTGAGCTCTCTAGTAAATCACGCGGCACTACAGAAGATTAGCTTCAGTTCAATTAGCAATGGCCAGATGGGAAGGACATATTGTTATTGGAAAATTTTAAATATATATACCAATGCTTAGCACATCACTACAAGTTTAAATCAAATGCAAACCAGTTTCTCAGGTGAACCTTCTGCATTGTTTCAAACCAAACACTCTCAAATCCTTTCAAGTACATAATCATGAAATGCTTGCAGACAGTTAGTAAATACTTGCACAGACAGAAAACAAATCAGGATATACACAGACCCAAACAAAACGGTGAATATCTTTCCAAGATCAGGAACATGTATTAATAAATGATTCAAGAGAAGTTTAACATTTGAGGTAATTGGTAAACACACACCTGCCTGTGCTAATATAAACTCCTGGTATCGAGCGCCGATGTTGTTTCTGGCGGTGCAGTTGTAGCGTCCAAAATCCCTGTCTGACACTGGAGTGACCTGTGGATACAGACGAATGAAACGATGAACCCATCTGAAACTGTAGCAAACACAAGTCAGTAGAAGTTTGTGTGTAAATTTTCACTGGGTTCCAGCACTACAGCCCTGAAACTTACACTTTACACCACGAAAATACATTTCTACTCAGTGTTTCTGTCTTGTTTTTTTCAATATAAATATAACAAGATGCTTTTAGGTACGCAAGCTCACTTCAAATGTCACATTAAGTCAATTACTTAGCAATAAAGTAACATAATCACTTATTATGGTCAATTTTGACTACACTGTAAAAAAGCTGGTGCAGAAACAAAGTTCACTTATAAATTACTAGTGAATTTCACAATTAACTACAAAGAAACGGCAAGTAACACTAAATTAAACAAGAAATATTGAAGTAGAAAACTGTAATACTATTTTCTAGTAAAACATACTCCAGTTATCTATTTTGCAAGCAGAAAGTATTGAAAGCAGTGTGAGCTAACAATAACTTGCACAAATTCCCTTTTAAGGGAACTCGAGCTGCGTCAAAACACTGTGGGAACACAAACCTGTGTGATTGCGTCATGAAGCACGTATGAAACCCAGTCCAATGGCGCGACGGAACGTCATGTGACGTCATCAACCAGGAAACTATAAAGCACATCTGAACCAAACAGCGTCAGCTTCTATGTCTTCAGCAAGTGCTCTGTGAATCTATGTCCCTGGTGTTTTTTGTCAGCCTTAGAATTTGCTAGGCAGGAGTTTTCACCCATACATATATATTTACAAAAAAAAACTTTATAATGGCGAGCGAACAACATTTCACTAGTGTGTTCATCTCTACCCAATCTACATCACGGGTGGGGATACACATGAATTGTGTGTTGATCGTTTGGGAGTGCTGCACACTCAGTCAGCCCTCGAGGAGGCTGAATATGAGCATTATTGTGAGACCAATTGCTCTTTGAAGAGGGAAAGAGCGCGCCTCGGCTCGCGTTCATCGCGGCTCGCATCCCAATTCTCCCGAGGCAGAGCGGCGGCTCGAGTCGTGAGGTTCGCAAATAGATTTGGCAGACGGGTTAGAGATGGGCTTCCCTCTTTCTCTGCCTTCATCTGCCAGGTGCAGTGTCTCATCTCGGGGTCGGAAGCATGATGAGACACCGGTACTGCAATTATCCAGTTCTGAGGAGCTGAATATTGTAGTTATCAAAACAGACTCGCCACTTCATGTGAAGCAAACTGCCTTTTGAATCGTGTCCCCCTACCTGTCTTCACTTCATAACGAGCGGGTATACACGTGGTTAAAGTGTTTGTTTGGGGGGCGGTGCATGCACGTCAATGTGGCCTGACAGTTTAATTCATAAAAATGTTCCCTTTGTGTAGAAAAACACAGCACTATAAATGAAGTTTTAGCTCCAGTCCTGTTGAGTCTTAACTAAGCTCGGATCTTGCACTTGATGAGGGCAGCACGTAGATTATGAGTCAACATAAAGAATCTATGGCTCGGATCTTGTATGTCATTTGTAATGTGGAGGAAACTGAGCTCAAGGAGTTCCCCTTTCTCTCTTTTTCCTATTAAGACAACTAAAATGTGTTGTATAAAATAGTATGCACTTTCTAAAATCCATGCTTATGGTAAGGGCATGCACTGAGTGCTTCATGCCCTTTCTAATATCCGTACTTATGATAAAACGGATCTAAGGATCATTATTATCTCTAAGTAGAGGTAAGTTATTACCTCTGTGCCCTTAGGGGGCCGGTCGGCCAACCCCGCCTTCATGCCGGGGCACAAAGTGTCCCAGCGAGATTTTACTCGAGGGTTGCTCGTTCCCTCCGAGGAGGGCTCTAGAGAAGTCAGGCCAGTTGTGCCCTGCCGGTGCGCCGCTTCAGGACACTGTGCCTGCTGTTTGAAATACACCAGAGGCCAGTCTCGAGAGCCTGGTATCCTTAGCAGATCTTCTGACAGATTGGAAACTTCTACCAAATATATCTCTCTGGGTCCTGCAGGCGGGGTCCTACCCACAGTGGTTGCCCCTAGCAGGCTCTGGTATGGAACTAGAAGTAAAAGCTCTTCTGCAAAAGGAGGCTATAGAATGGGTTCCTCCACCCAACAGGGTCCGGGTTTTACAGCCGGTACTTCATGGTCCCAAGAAAGGATGGGGTGGTTTCGTCCGATTTTAGATCTGCACTGTATGGAAGCTCAATAAAAAAAAAAATCAAGATGCTTAATCTTAAGCAAGTCGTGTCCCAAATCAGGTCCGAGGACTGATTTGTCACATTAGATCTAAAAGACGCATACTTCCACATATCCATCCTTCCACCACACAGGAAGTCCCTGAGGTCCGCTTTCGCGGGCGAAGCGTGCCAATATTGTGTTCTTCCTTTCGTAGGCCAGCCACTGTAAAGCAGTTTCAAAAACTGTTAGGCCTGATGGCAGCAGCGTCAAACGTTATACCTTGCGGCCTGTTGTACATGAGACCGTTGCAGTAGTGGCTCAGGACCAAGGGGTTCTCCCCAAGGGGAAACCCACTCTGCATGATCATGGTCACGCGGCGAATGCCTTCGTGCCTTAGTTATGTGGAAAGAACCTTGGTTCCTGTCCCAAGGGACCGTGCTGGGAGCTCCTTGTCATCGCGTCATGCTAACGACGGATGATTCCCTCACGGGTTGGGGGGCGATCATGAGGGGTCGCCCAGCCCAAGGTCTGTGGCAGGACCATCATCTCTCATGGTATATCAACTGTCTAGAAATGTTGGCTGTGTTCCAGGCTCAGAAACACTTCCTCCCAGACCTGAGGGGCCTTCATGTGCTTGTTCGGGTAGACAACACATTGGTGGTCTCCTATATAAACCATCAGGGGGGTCTGTGATCGTTCTGGAAATAGTTCACCAGGATGGGGTCAGTCTACTGCTAGTAGCCCCGTTCTGGCCGGTCCGAGTATTGTTTGCGGACCTAGTGTCTCTCCTTGACGGCTCTCCTCTGGAGATTCCAATCAGAAGGGACCTGCTCTCTCAGGCGAGTGGGTCGACCCTTCACACCTGCCCAGAACTGTGGAAACTGTGGGCTTGGCCTTTGAGGGGGCCCAGCTCATAAGTTCAGGTCTCTCAACTGAGGTTGTTGAGACCATTCACCATTTCAGAGCTCCATCCACAAGGAAACTGGATGCCTTGAAGTGGAGACTTTTCACTTCCTGGTGTAGAGAGCACCAGCTGGACCCGGTTAACTGCTCAGTGGGTGCAGTGCTGGAGTTCCTGCTGGAGTTCCTGCAGGAGCGCTTCTCCGCAGGGTTATCCCCCTTCACACTGAAGGTGTACGTGGTGGCACTAGCTGCTTACCCCCTTCACATTTAATGATATTGTCGCTCTTGTAAGCTTGCAGAAAGGATAACACAATATTTAGTTTTCAAACGAATAGCTCGGGTTCCCTTGAAAGGGAACGTCTCGGTTACGTATGTAAACCTAGTTCCCTGAAGAGGGTATGAGACACTACGTCACCCAGCCATACTCCCGGCATGCCCGTGATCGACTTGCTTCAGCCTATCAGAAGCTGACGCTGTTTCAGGTGTGCTTTATAGTTTCCTTATCAATGAGGTCACATGACATTCCGTCACACCATTGGAATGGTTTCATATGTGCTTTATGATGCAATCACACAGAGGCATTCCCACAGCGTTTCGACGCAGCGTCTCGTTCCCTCTTCAGGGAACTAGGGTTACATACGTAATCGAGACGTTTTGATGTCAGTAGAACAAAGCATTGCAGAGATACAGCATCACATTCAGTTTGGCATTAAATTCATTGAAACAAGACAAAAACAGTTTTGTCTATCAACACGAAATCCATAACTATTTGGTCTGAAGATGATCTGAGTCTAATTTGATGAAAATCGGACCAAGGGGCTAGGAGGAACTAGTAAAAGTAGGAATCTAGTAGAAGATCTAGTAGAAGTAGAAGGAACCTATCAAGATCAGTTTCATTACAATAGGCAAAATTAATCAAAACCTATTAGCATTTCATGATTTTTTTAATCAGTTTTGACCACAGGGTCAAACATTTAATGTCAAAATTAAAAATGGCCACTGCCCAAAATATCCTATGGGAAAATTGGGTGGGAAATTTGGGGTTGAGTTAGGGACTCCAAAATTGCTGTGGTCAATGTTCAGACCGTCTTCTATCCATCCACCAAATTTCATCACTTTCCCTCAAGTGGTTCTATGGGCTGCCATAGACTCAAGAGAAGAAGAAGAAGAAGAAAAAAACTAAGAGAAACAACTTTGGTACTCGGCCCCTAATGAAGTATTATAGTGCATGAGAATGATGTAACTGAACCTCCAGAAGCGATCGTCCCTCTGCAGTGTGAATGCGAATGTTGCTGGTCCCTTGACTAGAGATGGTAAAGCGGTCTCGTCTCCACAGCATCGTGGCTGGAGGGTTGGACCTCACGTCGCAGCTGATGTTCACTGGGTTTCCCTCCCATGAGTAGAAGATGGTCTGATTAGTCTGGAACTTCGGTGCATCTGGAAAAAGAGAAACAGAGATTCAATACTGGCAGAAACTAATGTGTTCAAAAGTAGGTTTTTAGACAATCCAGCTGATCAATGAAACATTATTTCAGTTTTTCTACTTAAAAATGTCACATTTAATTCAATGTTACATGCTGTTTCTTTGTAATTGTACGTGAAATGTAAAAGCAATTTCTGAGTGATTGGTTTTCTGGCTTTTTTTTTTTTTCAGTGTAGATTGGATCAGCTAGAAACCATGTAAAACCAACAATTAGAAGCTTGTTTCGAAAGTAAAAATAAAGGCTCATTCAAATGTCGTCCATCAGGGCTTTAATACAAGCATAACATGTCAAGCATTGTGTCACGCAATGAAAAGTATTATATATATATATATATATATATATATATATACACACACACACACAGAGCTGGTCAGAATTATTTGCCCGCTTGGTAAATATGATCAAATATGGCAGTAAAAAATAAATCTGTAATTTAAATAAAACATTTGTTTTATCCTTTTGATATTTTATTTAAAATAAAATGCAAAAATCCAACCTTTTTTTGAAGTAAAATAATTAAAATTGGGGGGGGGGGGGGGGGGGGGGGGGGATCACAGTATGAAATAAATGTTTTTCTCCAAAACACATTGGAAACAATTATTTGCCCCCTTTTATTAAATACTTTTTGCAACCTCTTTTTTTCCAAGATAACAGCTCTGAGTCTTCTCCTATAATGCCTGATGAGTTTGGAGAACGTCTGACCAGAGATCAGAGACCATTCCTCTATACAGAATCTCTCCAGATCATTCAGATTCCCAGATCCATGTTGGTGCTTCTTCTCTTCAGTTCAGCCCACTCATTTTCTATAGGGTTCAGGTCTGGGACTGGGATGGCCATTACAGATGCTTGTTTTTTTTTGGGTCACCCCACTTTCAATTATTTTACTTCAATGAAAGGTTAGATTTTTACTAATTTTTTAAATAAAATATTAAAAGGATTAACAATGCAGATTTTTTTTTTTTACAGCCATCTTTGATCATATTTACCAAGGGGGCAAATAATTCTGACCAGCACTGTAAAAAAGTTGTAACTTTAAAGAAATTATATTTTTTAAAAACGTAAACTATATATATATATACACACACACACATTTAATATTTATATATTGTTTATTTGTATGTATATATTGTTTATATGTATGTTTTTATTTTTATATTTACCTTTGTATTACTTTATTAAAAAAATATATATATATATATAAAACTTTTTTTAAGTAATAAAAAGGTAAATATAAAAATAAAAATTCAAAATATTGATACAAATATATTAATTCATTAATTAATAAAAAAAAATGTAAATAAATAAAAAATATTAATAACAATAAATAAAATAACACTGGCCTGAACATGCAATGCTGTACCTTGAATTTATTCCATTTATTTTAAAGCTCTTGGGAATGCTGATGTTAACCGTGTGAAACGGCCTTTAAAGAAGAATAATATTGATTGCAACAAAAAAAGACTTTACAGTCTCACTCCATTACGTCAGATGCGTTTGCGGTGAACAGATGCAAGTCATAAAGATGAAATGCATTTTCTACAGACCTAAAACTGATCCTGTGCTTCAGTTTTAAGCGCTGAGGGTGTCCGAGTTCATTCAGTGTTATTCCTGTTTTATGCCGACTAGAAGGTTTCCATTAGAGAGATTGATGCTGGGCTCACTGTCACATCTAAGGAGCCGCGCAGAGAAGAGCGGCCGTACTAAATAAATGAGTTCATTAGCAGCCTGGTAACGGTTGGCTAGCTCCTGCCACGCTCATTCAGAGCGTCCTTTTTCACCCGTTGGCCGTGAACCTCCACGATAAACATATGACATGACGACACATCGCGGCTCGGTGATATCAAGGTCAGCGCCTCGCATTCAAGGCCTTTCATTAGCAACTCACTGCATTTCTCCGATTGTGACAGATGCAGTTTCACAGTGGCATTAATGTGCGATGTTAGCCTAATGTACGAAACAGCGACAAATGAATTTGAAGCAATAAAAAACAGATATCTAAGAAGGTCAGGTTTGACAACGAGTGACCCCAACAACGGTTTGGCATTTCATTAGACGGACCTGGAGATTAATACGAACGTGAGGAATTAATTACTCGGGAAGAATTCCTTCCGTAATTAGCCCCACTGAGGGCCATTGTGTAGAATACTCAGAATCATTAATTTCAAGTGAGGTAAAATAATTAATTAAGCGAGAAACATACACTAGAAAGGCTCGAGAGAAGTTACTGCTCTAGTGTTTTTTTATGAAGTTGGTGGAACTTTGCCTCAATATTAACTTTTTTTGTTGCTATGTGGTTGCTAGGATGTTGTACAGTAGGTGTTTGCTATGAAATACTTCTAGTGATGATTGACACCAAAGCATGTGTTTTGTATTCTGAAATGCACATTTACAGAAGCTTGCACAAACATCCCTGCATAAGAACAACAAATTCTTTTTTTGTGCATCTTACACTCGATATCCAAGAACATGCTCTTCTGATGACCTCCGATCCTGCTGAGAGCTTCACAGTCGAAGCGACCCCAGTCTGAGAGTCGAACGCCGCTGATGGTCAACATGGATTTTCCATGCCGTCCACGCACTTCCACACGGCCGTCCTGACTCTAAACCAACACAAACAAATCAATTTACATCAGTGAAACTTACCCATTTTTTAATTACAATTTTAGTTTAGTTTTAGCAATTTAGTTGTGTGTTTTTGCCATCATTATTATACAGTAGTCAACATTTGAAGTGGATCAAAACTTTCCTCAAAATTTTACATGAATTTTGAAAAATACCCGTTTCTTGTCTTAGGACAACTTTGATTAACTCTTTTGATCCACTTAAAATGTTGACTACTGTATATTATTTTTAGTATTTCTGGCGCCGTTTTAAATTAGTTTAGATCTTATTTGACCGGACGCAGACAGTTTGTTTCTTTAGGGGAATACAGGTCTGATATTGGACCAGTTTCTACTGGCGTCCCTCAGGACTCTGTTTTAGGACCCTTTTTAGTCTTTATTTATTCCTGCTTGGGCAACTTGGCCAACTCTATGTATTAAAGTCTCCCCGTGGTGAAAATCAAGTTTTTAATGTTGTTTATATGTCTATGTGGTGTAAGACGACAGCATTGCTGAGTATTTTGCAGTGAACCAAAGACAGTCTCAAAAACACGGTTTGAAATCGCTGGTGTTTCTGACGTCACAAACTACCTTGTAACCAATCAGATCAACGTGTGATCGTCAACGAGTGGATCTCTGAGCTAAGTGAGTGGAGGCGGGGCTCATTTGCATATTCATAGAGCCGTGTATACTAAATGAGGCAAGGGTGTCGAGTTACATTCAATACATAACTATTTTACGGCATGAAGAATTTTTTTTCAAGGAAAAAAAAGTTTAAATATGTAATTTTGGTGATCAAAGATGACTTTTAAGGATACAATTATTGTAAACATGTTCAAAGTGAGGCTGTCTTATTGCTATTAAATAAATAAAGCACAAATAAAGCAATTGTTGGATGGGAGATGTGCAACAAATAATGTTTAGTGTAGGGGAAAACCGCAGAACTGCAACACTGAACTACGGGTGATTCATAGGGTCAAACAGAGCTTGATTTTACCTCGCTATTTATAACTGTTAATGTGTTATTGTCATGTTAACTCACCCTAAATTCAACACAAGAAAGATGTTCTTCACACACAGAATGAGTTTTTGATTGACAGGATTTTATCAGCTCTGATCATTAGCTGTTTTTAAACAATCGGCCGATAAAGAACATAATTGCTTTAATCGTCCGATACCGATTATTGGCCGAAACATCGGTACATCCCTAGTTTTAGTTTTAGTGAACTGGAATAACCCTGACAGAATCATATCAGAAATCAGAGGAAAACGGCAAACTAATATTGAGTTGATCAGCTGTAATGTGTACAGCTGTAATGTAGTCACACTACTTGTGCTTGCGGTGAGATAGGGGACTGTGAATATAAGGGGATTTGATGGAGCTCGTCCCCCAACGCCCACTTTAATGATCAGTGTTCTTCGCTTTCCCTGAAAAATCGATATGTGTCCAACCTCCGCTTGATGCCTCGGAGTCTGGAGCGCAGCGCCTGACAGTCCTGGAGCGAATGTGCGTTTTATTTGACAGGGGCCGTTATTGTAGGCTAGCAGAACCGAGACCCAAAGGCTTCCCTTCCTTCACACTAATGTATGAGATTCATTTCTACATGGACAGCTTGAGCTGACGCACATGCTCCTGGTGTTTCCAAGCCCGGGGAACATGATGAAAACACATTCACATGCTCACATTTAAGTGGAGATTGCCTGTGCTAGAGTGTTGTTTGCAGTTGCTATGTAGTTGCTAGGGTGTCTATGACTGAACGTCATTGTGTTGCTATGTGGTTGCTAGGGTGTTTGTGGTATACGGTTACTGCGGTGCAAAATGAGTGGGTTTTGATACATTGCTAGTTTCTAAGATGTGGTTCAGTAAGTGTTTGCTATGAGCACTAGCACTAGTGACTTAGTTAACACCACAGTATGTATATTAACCATAATAAATCTTTAATACACATATACACAAACACACAACCAATGATGCCCGTGAACACAAGCACATGAATATAAACTACAGAAGCTCTGCCTGCATGAAAACAACAATGCATCGTGAAAAACCACCTTTCCGACTGAATGATTCTAATAAACAACTAATAAAAGCAGTTGCCAGAACCATATTTCTCATTCTGTGGTGTCATGACCTCCAAATACTAATTATTTTGGAGAGCTGGCCTGTAAGCAGATCCCAGAAAATGATCAGTGACTAAAAACTGCAGACTCTCTCTCTCTCTCTCTCTGTGTGTGTGTGTGTGTGTGTGTGTGTGTGTATCTGACACCATCTCGCCTTGGGCAGATGCTTCCTAACTGTTTGATATGCGACTGAGGTCTCAGTGAGACATGACAACCACAGCACACAGAGAACAGAGGAGAGGACGACAGAGGAGAAAATTGACTGACAGATAGATAGATAGATAGATAGATAGATAGATAGATAGATAGATAGATAGATAGATGTAGATAGATAGATAAATAGATAGATAGACGTGGATAGTGTTGTGGAAATTTCCCTAAACCTAACTACTCTAACTTACACTCCAGCGAGTCTTCAGTCGACTACAGCCGAGTTTACATGCTGGCATGCAGACTCTTCTACAAACATCTGTGAAAGAATGGGTCGCTCTCAGGAGCTCAGTGAATTTAAGCGTGGTACCATGAAAGGTTGCCACCAAATTTCCTCACTACTCAATATTCCACAGTCAACTGTTAGTGGTATTATAACAAAGTGGAAGCAATTGGGAACAACAGCAACTCCGCCACGGAGTGGAAGGCCACATAAAATCCCAGAGCGGAGTCAGCGCATACTGAGACGCACAGTGCACAGAGTCACAGAGTCAATAGCTACACACCTCCAAACTTCGTGTGGCCTTCAGATTAGCTCAAGAACAGTGTGTAGTGAGCTTCATGGAATGGGTTTTCATGGCCGAGCAGCTGCATCCAACCTAACATCAAGTGCAATGCAAAGCTTCGTATGCAGTGGTGTAAAGCACGCCGCCACTGGACTCTAGAGCAGAAGAGACGTGTTCTCTGGAGTGACGAATCACGCTTCTCTGCCTGGCAATCCAACGGACGAGTCTGGGTTTGGCGGTTGCAGGAGAACAGTACTTGCCTGACTGCATTTTTGTGTAAAGTGTAAAGTTTGGTAAATGGTAAATGGACTGCATTTATATAGCGCTTTCACAGACCTAATGGCCACCAAGCGCTTTACATGTTGCCTCACATTCACCCATTCACTCACTCATTCATACAGAGACGGCGGTGTCAGCCATGCAAATCGCCACTCAGCTTGTCGGGAGCAGCTGAGGTTAGGTGTCTCGCTCATGGACACCTCTACACTTGGTCAGGTGGAACCGGGGATCGAACCACCAACCTTTCGGTTTGTAGCCACTGCCGCCCACGAAGTGGAGGGTTGTTTTTCAGGGGTTGGGCTTGGCCTCTTAGTTCCAGTGAAATGAACCCTTAATGCTTCAGCATACCAAGACATTTTGGACAATTTCATGCTCCCAACTTTGTGGGAACAGTTTGGGGATGTTCCTGTTCCAACATGACTGCGCACCAGTGCACAAAGCAGGTCCATAAAGACTGACCTAACCTCAACCCCATAGAACACCTTTGGGAATGAATTAGAGCGGAGACTGCGAGACAGGCCTTCTCCTCCAACATCAGTGCCTGACCTCACACATGCACTTCTAGAAGAATGGTCAAAAAATCCCATAAACACACTCCTAAACCTTGTGGAAAGCCTTCCCAGAAGAGTTGAAGCTGTTATGGCTGTAAAGGGTGGGCCAACTCCATATTAAACCCTATGGATTAAGAATGAGATGTCATTAAAATTCATGTGCATGTAAAGGCAGGCATCCCACAACTTTTGGCAATATAGTGTAGGTAGATAGATAGATACTAGGTAGCATGCAATGATGCAATGAGGCTTCTGCTTCGTGTCCCTAGGTGGCATAGCGCCAGTCATTTGTTTGTGTCTACTAGAGTGCCAACTTGTGAAGGACTCTTAAGACAACTGATGTTTAGTGTTATGTGTCGCCTGGACAAGTCAGTGAACCATATAATTGAAGCCCTAGTCAGTCCTCTGAAAAGCTGTTATAGATACACTTCTAGGTTAAGACGACATTGGTGCAATAGCCTGTATATCCTAAAGGCTAATATGGAATTTTTATGTATGTATTTTCTATTTATGTATGTCCTTTTTGTACTGTATGATGTGTTATATGGACCTGTGTCTGCAATAAGGCTTTATTATTATACTCTGTACTCTGCTCTGGAGGTAAAATTGTTGCACACTGGATTCATGAATGTAGCTCAATTAGTTTCTCGTGTGTGTCCATCAGCGGACAGACAGACAGATACAGTGTGTGTCCATCAGCGGATAGACAGACAGATACAGTGTGTGTACAGTGTGTGTCCATTAGCAGCTTCTGAACAGGATGTTGTTCTGTTGGAGGGAAACGAGTGGAAGCAGGAGGCGTGGCTGACACACACTCGACTGAACACCCGTGATTATCTCCACACACACTCGACTGAACACCCGTGATTATCTCCACAACGCTGGACAAAACTCTGAGGAGCTGTCATCTACCTGAGTCCTGCAATGATGAAATCATCAGAAATATGGCTTGTGCTAATGACTATAAACAGGAGGAGCTTCATGATCACTGTCACCTCACTGAGCAGCCGACTCGATAACTGACATTTAAAGAGACAGGGAATTCTGAAACACTTTCACGATGACAGAGCTTTATGGAGCGAGATTATTCTCATTAATATTTCAAGTAGAAAACATGATGCACACATGTGCAGCCAACTTTACATTAATGAAACCAAATTTACGTGCACAAAAAACAATTCACGTGCGTGAAAAAAAATCGTCACTCACATATGAATCACCTCGGATTTGTGTGTGTATTTTTGAAAGTTCCCTAACAGCACTTTTCTCTTACACGGATCAGTCGTACTTTTTAGCCAATCAGATTAAACCTTAACTATTGACCAATCTGTGAAAACGGCAACAGCGCACACATGCATATTATGCGTTTAGTCTATAGATATGACAATGACAATTTATTTATATAGCACTATTAAAAACAACAGCTGTTGACCAATGTGCTTTCCACGTAGACTCACAAATCGAGGAACTTTATATTTAAGTAACATGTAATAGATATGAATAGATATGCGTCTATTCCTTCTTTACAAATTGACATCGCCAAATTACTTGTCTGGCCTTCATAATACAGAATGCAGAATGTTTACTGAAGTTAAAGAAGTTAGAGATCAGTTGAAGCAAAAATACAAAAATACACAAAAATACACACACACAAATCCAAGGCGATTCACACGCGAATGACGATTTGCACATTCAATGATAAACTCGTAAATTCGAAACATTTAAAAGTTTTTGTGCACAGTTATATATCTACGAATAGTGTTTTGCATTTGTGAAATGTATTTTATGAATATATAATTTTATTTTGTGCACGTTAAATATATTAGATATCTATCTATCTATCTATCTATCTATCTATCTATCTATCTATCTATCTATCTATCTATCTATCTATCTATCTATCTATCCATCTATCTTTTTGTGTATATATTTTTTTTTCCACAAACGTGAATCTTTTTTTGGGCACGTGATGTGGGATGTGTGCATCGTGTTTTTGTACGTGAATTATTAATGAGACTTATCTGCTTCCATCGATCTTCAAGGTTTGTGTGTGTATTCACCTTATCTCCGTCTGTGAAAGTCTGTCCATCACTGGCTCTCCTCCAGGAGATGTCGGGCAACGGTTCTCCTTCAGCCGTACAGGAGATCATTGCAGCGTTTCCCTCCACAGCCGTCACGTTCCTCAGCAGAGTGATGTGAGGCTGGACTAAACACACACACACACACACACACACACACACACACACACACACACACACACACACACACACACACACACACACACACACACACACACACACACACACACACACACACACACACACACACACACACACACACACACACACACAAAGAAGGAGGTTTCAGCGAACAGCAGATGTCTCTGCCCTCCCAGTTTATTTCAGACTGAAATAGCTTTGAATTACATCTTAATTTGCACTGAACACAATGTTTAGAGTGACAGAGGACATCACACTTACAGCCTTAAACTTATTTTCCTTCTCATTTAGAAAATAAAGAAGAGAACAAAATAAGAATCATACATGAAGAAAATATAATTTTTTGCATTGTGAGATCATTTTCAGCATGACTATGCATGCATTAAATATATTGACAGTTTATTATATAATTCATATATATACATGAATTATATGTGTATTATATATGTGTATATATATATATATATATATATATATATATATATATGTGCATATATATATATATATATATATATATATATACTAACTTTTATGCTTAATCCATTTGACAACACTAATATACATATAAGAATTAATATTTTTTTACTATTCATTTGTTTTACGTCTCCTTTTTTTGTAGTTTGATAGAAACTAAAAATTGTTCCTACTGTAAATGTATCTTTGCCAGTCTACTACTGTCATTTTAATTGTGCAATTCAGTAAAGAATTGCTGTATTAATGCAAATCTCACATTAATCTTTAAATAATGACAAAAAAACTGAACATAACACAGATATTGGATGGCATGTCGCACCATCTTGCTACTCTAAATGTTACCACTACGATCTGTCATTCAGAAACAAGGTTTACCTATCACTAGGCACGTTTACATTACAGATTTGCGCAAAACTTTTGCATTTATTTCTAAATGTTGAAAAAAAACTATTGTAAAAAATGACATTTCCATTAACCGCTGTTATGCGACTAAAACATTTTTTTCCTCTCACGACAAGTCATTCCAAAAATAATGGCGACGGATGTTGGTAGGTTTACGTAGGCTATATCCCAGCCACCGCACAGGCCATTATTAATAATCGAAGGAGACGTGTGTGTTATCCAATCATTAATGGTAAGGAAAGACCCTTATATTGTGAGCGGCGGGTGTTTCTGGGTGTTTCTCCCTCATTTCTGCTTCGAGGTATGGTTGTGGCATTTTTTTGAGGTTTAGAATCCAGTATTCCTGTAGTTCTTTTGTCTTTTATGAATTTAATAAAGAATTCTGTCTCGTATTCTGTCCAAACATACCAAACATCTACGTCAGGTGACCTGTAAGTGTGCAAAAACTGTTTGCAGTTTTGCTAAATATTTATTTTTCGAATTGCATGAAAAACCACCTTAGCTTAAAAACTTTTTTTGTGATAAATGGGAAGTTTTTGCGAAATTGACGTATTTCCATTGGGAGTATTTTCAATTCGCAATTTCAATTTGTGCAATTTGAGGGGTAATGGAAACGCGGCTAGTGTTATGCTGACGACACACAACTCTACCCCTCATTCCAACCAGAGGATCTGACGCCTCGCATCTCAGCCTGCAAGTTTTTTTGGGCGTCGGGCCGTTGGTGAAAGAGGGACCTCTGATTGGCTGTTCAGCTTAGTGAATGAGTCAATGCACGAGAATAATAGGAATCCAGCATCACTGTAAAGGACCAAGACCTTCAACTCAACCTTGTGAAGACAGAACTGCTCGTGGTCTTAGCCAACCCAACACTTCATCACAACTTCTCCATTCAGCTGTAGGTTCGTCTACATAACTCCATCAAGGTCAGTCAGGAACCTTGGAGTTGAGAGTGATGATCAATTGAACTTCACAGACTACATTGCTAGAACTGCCCGGTCCTGCAGATTTGCCTTATACAACATTAGCAGGATCAGGCCCTTCCTATGGGAGCTACACAACTCAAGTTCAAGAGCTTGTTCTATCCAGACTGGACTTTTGTAATGCTCTCTCCTTCCAGCATCACTGACTTAATCACCTCTGCAACTGATCCAGATGCTGCAGCGAGAGTGTCTTTATCGAGCCGAAGAGACGCACGTCACTCTTCTCCTCACAAAAGTTGCACTGGTTGCCAGTTGCCGTTCGCATTAAATTCAAGGCACTGATGTTTGCCTACAGAAAAACGTCTCAGGTTACGTATGTAACCCTGGTTCCCTGATAGGGAACGAGACGCTGCGTTTGAGACGCGGTGGGAACGCTCTGCTTGATTACGTCGTGAAGCACGTGTAAAATCAGTCCAATGGAAGCCCGCTACGGCATAGGTGACGTCATAGACCAGGAAACTATAAAGCAACCCTGAAATCAGACCGCGATAGCTTCTGAAAAACCTGAAGCAAGTCGATCAGGGCATGCAGGAAGTATGGCAGGCAAACGCAGCGTCTCGTTCCCTATCAGGGAACCAGGGTTACATACGTAACCTGAGACGTTCCCTTTCAAGGGAACTCGAGCTGCGTTTGAGACGTGGTGGGAACCCTATACCCACTACGCCATAGTGACAAATGCCCGTTCTGTGTGAGGTCCTGCGCACACAAAGAAGCAAGCATCCTCGCCCCAGGAGTGGAGAGGTCAAGGTCATAAAACCTGACAAATGTATGCGGAGAGGACCATCCTGCCGCATTACACACGTCAAGAAGGGAAACTCCCGAAATTAAGGCCATAGAGGCCGCCATACTCCGAGTAGAATGGGCCCGTACAGCCATAGGTGAAGGCTGTCCGGCCGCTTCATAAGCCAATGAAATAGCCTCGACTATCCATTTACTCATAACCTGCTTAGATGCAGGGCATCCTCTCTTGAGTGACCCAAAACAAACAAATAGTTGCTCAGATTTACGCCACAGGGCAGCTCTGTGAACGTAGGCATCTAAAGCCCGGACTGGACATAACAGGTTAAGCTGTTCCTGGTCAGGGGTATTAAAGGGTGGAGGATAAAAGGCCTGCAGCACTATTGGGCCCCCAACATTCAGTGGGACCTTAGGAATATAACCCGGCCTGGGGTAGAGAAATGCCTTCACCATACCAGGTGCAAATTCCAGAAATGAAGGAGCAACCGACAAAGCATGTAAATCACCAATTCTCTTGATAGATGAGATAGCAAGGAGAAATAAAGTCTTTAGAGTGAGGAACTTTTCAGAAACCTCCTCGATGGGCTCGAAGGGAGCTAAAGCCAGACCCTCGAGTACAATGGCCAAGTCCCAAGCCGGTGCTCTAGAGTGCAGTGCAGGTCTCAACCTCAATGTACCACGGAGAAAGCGAGTAATTAGAGGGTTTCTCCCAATAGAAGTACCCCCCAGAGGGGTGTGGTAGGCAGATATAGCCGCCACGTAAACCTTTAGGGTGGAAGGAGATAACCTGGCCGAGAAACGGTCTTGCAGAAAATCAAGAACTGAACCAACAGGGCAGTTAACAGGATCTAACTGACGTTCAACACACCAAGTGGTGAAAAGTTTCCATTTTAGCGCATACAGCCTTCTCGTGGAAGGAGCTCTGGATTGAAGAATGGTTTCTACAACATCGGTCGAAAGACCGGTCTCCCTGAGCCTGGCCCCCTCAGAGGCCAGGCCCACAGTTTCCACAACTCCGGCTGAGGGTGAAATATCGTGCCCCCGGCATGAGACAGGAGGTCCACCCTGATTGGGATCTCCAAGGGGGAGCCGTCCAGAAGAGACACCAAGTCCGAGAACCAAACTCGGGTCGGCCAATAAGGGGCTACTAGAAGCAGACGAGCCCCTTCTCGGCGAACCCTCTCCAGAACCCCCGGAAGCAAAGATATCGGGGGAAAGGCGTACAGGTGCAGCCTCGGCCACACCTGCACCATAGCATCCAGACCGAGAGGAGCTGGGTGCGTTAGAGAGAACCACATGGGACAATGGGTTGAAACTGATGATGCGAAAAAAGGTCTACCTGAGCACGACCGAACTTTTCCCACAGGAACTCCACCACTTCTGGGTGAAGTCTCCACTCCCCGGGCCTCAGCCCCTGTCTCGACAGAATATCTGCTCCCACATTCTGACGCCCCGGAATATATACCGCCTTGAGCGACACTAACTTCCCCTGGGCCCATAGGAGGATCTGATGGGCCAATTTGCAAAGGTGACGTGACCTCAATCCAATCCAATCCAATCCAATCCACTTTATTTCTATAGCACATTTTATAAACAGAAAGTTTCCAAAGTGCTGCACAGAAGATTCGAACATACAGATCAAATTACATACAATAAAAACAAAATTACGAAATTAAGAACATCTCAATCCTAAAATATATTTAAAACAATAAAACAATAAAAGACATCAGAGGACCACACAACTCACAGGGTGTTAAAAGCCAAGGAATAAAAATGTGTCTTTAGACGAGACTTAAAACTCTCAACTGTCGAAGCAGTTCTAACATGGAGGGGCAGCGCGTTCCAAAGTTTTGGTCCCACCACAGAAAAGGCCCTGTCCCCTCGAGTTTTCAGTCTAGTCTTGGGAACCGCGAGCTGGAGCTGGCCCTCCGACCTCAGTGACCTCGCTGGCGCATAAATTTGAATGAGGTCCGCAATATATGTTGGGGCCAGTCCATTTACAGCTTTAAAAACAAACAATAAAATCTTAAAATCAATCCTAAAACGAACAGGAAGCCAGTGCAATGAGGCGAGAATTGGAGTTATGTGTGTGCGCTTTTTGGTTCCTGTTAAAAGTCGTGCTGCAAAATTTTGGACTAACTGTAAGCGTGAAAGTGTGTTATGATTTATACCGGTATAGAGTGCATTACAGTAGTCTAATCGAGAAGAAATAAAAGCATGTGTAGCTTGTTCAAAACTGTTAAAAGACAAAAACGGTTTAACTTTAGCTAAAAGGCGAAGATGATAAAAACTAGATTTCACAACCGCATTTATTTGTTTATCAAATTTAAAATCACTGTCTATTTTAACCCCCAGATTAGTTATCACAGGATGCACAAAGTCGTTTAGGCGGCCCAAATCTATCATGGGGTTTGTGGGGCCAAAATAAATGATCTCAGTTTTACTCTCATTTAGTTTTAAAACAATTTTGTGCTAACCACGCTTTGACATCGTTTAAACAGTCCAGTAGAGGTGTCAGGGAGCTGCCTTCATGCTTTCTGATTGGCAAATAAATTTGGCAGTCATCAGCATAAAGATGATAAGAGATGCCATGTTTTTTAAAAATTTGTCCCAGTGGAAAGAGGTAAATAGCAAAAAGAATAGGACCAAGAATTGATCCCTGAGGGACCCCACAGTTAAGAGGCAAAGTTGATGAGGTAAAGTCGCCCGTTTTAACAAAGTAGCATCTCCCGAAAAAATAAGACTGAAACCATTTTAGGGCAATCCCCCTGACTCCCACACAGTTTTCCATACGAGATAAAAGAATTGTGTGGTCGACTGTGTCAAAAGCAGCAGTGAGATCTAAAAGCACTAAAATGGCTGAATCACCAGAATCTGTCATTAAAAACAGGTCATTTAAAACCTTTAAAAGTGCAGACTCAGTGCTATGAAATCGCACTGAGACCTCAGACCCCCCTGATGGTTGATATAGGAGACCACCGAAGTGTTGTCTGTGCGGACCAACACGTCATGGCCTCTCAGGTCTGGCAGGAAATATTTGAGTGCTCGAAATACCGCCATCAACTCTAAACGATTTATGTGCCAGGAACATTGATGGTACTGCCACAGACCTTGTGCCGAGCGGCCACTCATGACCGCCCCCCATCCCGTGAGGGAAGCATCCGTCGAAAGCGTGACGCGTCGACAAGGAGCCCCCAACACTGGGCCCTGGGCGAGGAACCAAGGTTTCTTCCACAAGGCCAAGGCACGAAGGCATAGCCGCGTGACCTTGATCTTGCGGAACGGATTTCCCCTCGGAGAAAACCCCTTGGTCCTGAGCCACCACTGCAGGGGTCTCATGTACAGAAGGCCAAAAGTAATAACGTTGGACGCAGCTGCCATGAGACCCAACAGTCTCTGAAACTGTTTCACAGTGAGTGACTGGCCTAGTTTACATTCTTTGCGGCTGTGAGAATCGCAGAAATACGAGCAGGAGACAGAAGTGCCTGCATTGTGGTCGAATCCCAAATTACACCTAGAAAAGTGGTCCTCTGAGCAGGGAGGAGCACACTCTTTTTGGTGTTTAGCCGCAACCCCAAACTCTTTATGTGGGACAGAACAGCATCTCGATGCTGAACTGCCATCTGCTCTAACTGAGCTAAAATCAACCAATCGTCGATGTAATTTAATATGCGGATGCCCTGGAGTCTCAGCGGAGCCAGAGCTGCATCCACGCATTTTGTAAAAGTGCGGGGAGATAAACCTAGGCCAAATGGAAGAACCCGATAATGGTATGCTTCGCCCCCGAAAGCGAACCTCAGGAACCTCCTGTGATGAGGATGGATAGATACATGGAAGTACGCGTCCTTCAAGTCTATTGTGACAAACCAGTCCTCGGACTGAATCTGTGATACAATCTGTTTGAGTGTAAGCATTCTGAACTTGAGTTTCTGAACCATGCTGTTTAACTGGCGTAGGTCTAGAATAGGACGCAGCCCTCCATCCTTCTTTGGAACAATGAAGTAGCGGCTGTAAAACCCTGACTCTCTGCTGGGAGGAGAAACCCTTTCTATAGCTCCCTTTCGAAGAAGTGTCAGTACTTCTTGCTCCATTACCAGAGCCTGCTGTGAGTCCACCATCGTGGGGAGGACTCCTTGAAATCTGGGCGGACGAGAACCGAGCTGAATTCTGTAACCCCTTTTCTATTATGTGCAGGACCCATAGAGAAATATTTGGCAGAATTTTCCACGCTGCCAGAAATTCCGATAAGGGAACCAGTCTCTCGAGACTGGCCTCTGGATTTGATTGAACAACCATTTCGGTGACCTGAAGCGGCGAACCGGCAGGGAACAACCGAACTGACCATTCTACAACCCTCCTCAGAGGATTGCACGGGGACGCTGACACCTCGGCGCCCTGAAGCGGCGAACCGGCAGGGAACAACCGAACTGGCAGCGCTGCGACCCTCCTCAGAGAGTCGCACCCCAGAGGGCGCCGTTAGGAGAAACGATTTCTAAAAACCGTCCCTCTTTTTTTTTTTTTTTCATTCGACAGGACTTCTTGTCTAAGCTTTATTAGAGATGACGACAGTCCTCAGATCTTGCCTACCTCTAACTAGCTTAGTTCCTACGACCCTCGGAGGAGGATCCTAGGAAAAAGCAGGCACCTCGGCACCCTGAAACGGCGAACCGGCAGGGAGACCGAACTGACTGCTCTACGACCCTCCTCGGAGGATCGTATGGGGACGCTGACACCTCGGTGCCCTAAATGGCGAACCGGCAGGGAACAACCGAACTGGCAGCGCTGCGACCCTCCTCAGAGAGTCGCACCCCAGAGGGCGCAGAGGAGAAACGATTTCTCAAAACCGTCCCTACCCCGGAGGGGACCACCCTTAGAAGCCTGATAGCCTCGGCATCAGGTCTTCTTCTTTGTACTCTATGCCAGTTTCAGGAACATAGAGTGATGAGGAAGAAACCTCTGGAACGCCGCTGAAAGGTTTAGTTTTCTTGAAAGCGGAGCGTCCAGAAGAACAGACATTTAAATCTTTCTTTTTCTTTATTTTTATATCAGAAAAACTTATACATATAAACATATATATATATATATATATATATATATATATATATATATATTCTCGAATAGAGTCAATGCTGACATCCTCACATTCATCTATGTCCTTAAATACTTTACCCACCAGTACTGCCTAATAGGACGCAGGCAGTACTGGTGGGTAAAGTTAATAAATTGTATTTAATAATAAATACAATTTATTTATTATTAAAGATGGCTGGTGGGTAACGTCGGGGTTAAAAATGATGACGCCGACTCGGGAGAGAGAAAGCTCGCAAGCGTCTCTATAATCCAAGGCACTGTCATACCATGATACTTAATGCGCATAACATTACTCTAGTTAGACGTTAGGGTATTAAACACATAAAATAGAAACCGGTTTATTCCACGATCTCGACACCTCAGTGTGGAGATAGGGAAAAACCAGTAGTCCCCGACGAGGAGGTTGAGATACAGAGTTTTCCTGTTTTTTTAGATATATTTCATCTAATAAACTCTTTTTATTTTCACTCTCATAATGTTCAGCTGTCCAGTAAATATTTAACTAGCAACAGCATTAGAAAAGCCTCCTTTTAAAAGCTCCTCTTTATTCAACAGAGTTATGAGCTGCCTATTTATTGAAAAATCAAACATCTGCCTTTTTCTTAATATTTTTATTTGTTTTGTTCACTTTTTCTTAACAAAACACTAATGATACCAATTCCTCAGAACTGGAAATCGCAGCACACTGGATCTGCAGGTGAAAGCTGAGATAGGGCGGGCCCGTCCCAACCCACGCTGTCAGATCCGATTTCGAACCCCAAAATGCGAGTCGCCGCCGTGTCTAGGCAACAGTGGGACCCGCGGGGGGAGCGCAAACCGTACCGTCCTCCTCAAAGAACGATCGGCGAGAGCGGAGCGTCTTCATAGATAGACTCATACAATGCTCACAATCAGCCCCCTCGAGGACTGACTGAGCATGCTCCACTCCCAAACAAGCAACACAAAGCTGATGTGTGTGTCCCCACCCGTATATAACGAGGGCAGGGAACAACACACCGTCTATAATCTTGCTTGCTCGCCATAATAATGATAGATATAAAGGGCTTGACAGACAACAATAGACAATAGACAAGGACAGATATACAGAGAGCGCTTGCTGAAGGTGCAGAAGCTATCGCGGTCTGATTTCAGGGTTGCTTTATAGTTTCCTGGTCTATGACGTCACCTATGTCGTAGCGGGCTTCCATTGGACTGATTTTACACGTGCTTCACGACGTAATCACGCAGAGCGTTCCCACCGCGTCTCAAACGCAGCTCGAGTTCCCTTGAAAGGGAACCACTGGTTCTGAAAAACCTGAACTCATTACTCAAAACTCATCACTTATGTGCCACTGGATCCATTAATACTAACACTTTATTTTCTCTTCTCTTCTACTCTAAAAAAAATTTAAAAAAATAAATAAAAAACATTCTGCATTAGACTAAACTGGGAAGGGTCACTGCACTTACATATTATTGTCCTATTGTTAGTTTACCTGCTTCTATTGCTCTTCTTATTTGTAAGACACTTTTGATAAAAGCCTTATTAAATGTTAAATTTTAAATGTTAAAGAACTGATGCAATTTATACCTTGAAGGTCCCTTTGGATATTCAAGTCAAGTCAGCTTTATTTATATAGTGCTTTTTACAATACAGATTGTATCAAAGCAGCTTCACAGTGATAACAGGAAAATAATACAACAAAGTTTGTTTCTAGAAGAAAATTGCATCATCGATCACCTTATGGCAGATCAATAATATTGTTGAATATTAAATGTCCCCAATGTTTGTATAGAAGCATCTGCCACATGTGTAAATGTAATGATCACAGAAATTATTTATAATAATAAACACTTTTTCTTTTTGGGTGAAATGTGACCTGGAGTTTCATCCATATGAAAATACTTTGGATGAAACATTTATTTCCTCTAAATGTCCTACAATGTCCTGTAAGTGCTTGTTCTGCTATTGCGATGTTCACATCAGTGACGTCTTGTTTATGCTGAACTAACGATAAACCCTGGAAGAAGTGCAGTGTGTGTGTGTGTGTGTGTGTGGGACAGTGAGTGTGTGTGTAAGACACTGTGAGTGAGTGAGTGTGTGTGTGTGTGTGTGTAAGACACTGTGAGTGTGTGTGTGTCTGTGTGTGAGACAGTGAGTGTGTGTGTGTGTGTGACAGTGAGTGTGTGAGACGGAGTTTCTGTGTGTGTGTGTGTGTGTGACTGTGTGTGTGTGTGCGTGTGTGTGCATGACTGTGTGTGTGTGTGTGTGTGAGACAGTGAGTGTGTGTGTAAGACACTGTGAGTGAGTGTGTGTGTGTGTGTGTGTGTGTGTGTGTGTGTGTATAAGACACTGTGAGTGTGTGTGTGTGTCTGTGTGTGAGACAGTGAGTGTGTGTGTGTGTGTGTGACAGGGAATGAGTGTGTGTGTGCGTGTGTGAGACAGGGAGTGAGTGAGTGAGTGAGTGTGTGTGTGTGTGTGTGTGTGTGTGAGAGAGACAGGGAGTGTGTGTGTGTGTGTGTGTGTGTGAGAGACAGGGAGTGTGTGTGTGTGTGAGAGAGACAGGGAGTGTGTGTGTGTGTGTTTGTGTGTGTGTGTGTGTGTGTCTTTGTCCCGTAGATAAGCTGTTGTATGTGTCTTCCTCATGTTTCCCCTAAACAGCGCAGGAGTCGAGGGCAAACATCCCCACGGTGAGTTTCATGTATAACAGCCGTTCCTGCGCTGGAGAGAATCACACACAGCGCCGCTGAATAAATGAAACGCAACAGAAACAGCTCTTCACACCGAGGGCCTTTGAACAACGTCTGCACAGATCAAGGAGTTATTTGTAGCGGGAGACTCAGCCGAAATACCCAGAGGCTGTTAAGAGAGTGTTAGACACACACAGACTCACACACACACGCACGCTAGCATGCACGCACGCACGCATATGCACACGCACACGCACACGCACACACACACACACACTCTTGAAACTCTTCAGCTGTCAATGTTGTATTGCTGATGAAAACACTCCAAAAGTGGCAACAAGATCCAGCACCATTTCACTGTATAACATTTGATTTCACTTGAAACAAAATAATACTTTTAAATGTCAAATGTTTATTTCTAAAATGCATGCATGAATAAAACATGTATAAAATATGCTGTATTTAGAATGGTTTTCTTTCAAAATAAAACACATACTGTGTAAAAATGGTTGTGTAATGAATTTTGGAAAATGAATAGAGTTAATCTGGACATATTAACTCATGTATGAGGTGAAACCGTGAAAATAGGCTGTTATTCCTGTTAAAATTAACTGGCATAAATCAACACATTATCCCAGTTAACAAAAAGTTATGAAAACTGTTGAATGTTTTCTGAATGTTTTGTCCTTATTTGACCCATTGCTTGTAAAAAAACGAAATCTGGTGACGTTCTACCCAGCGTTTTTAGAGAGCACTTTCCATATGTTGTGAAGTATGATGTATTTTCCGCAAAACTCAATCTCTCTATTGCTCAGAAAAAAGAATATATGTAAACACACACGAGGTGTAAACACACATGAGGTGTAAACACACATGAGGAGTAAACACAGATGAGGAGTAAACACACACGAGGAGTAAACACACATGAGGAGTAAACACAGATGAGGAGTAAACACACACGAGGAGTAAACACACATGAGGAGTAAACACAGATGAGGAGTAAACACACACGAGGAGTAAACACACATGAGGAGTAAACACAGATGAGGAGTAAACACACACGAGGAGTAAACACACATGAGGAGTAAACACAGATGAGGAGTAAACACACACGAGGAGTAAACACACATGAGGAGTAAACACAGATGAGGAGTAAACACACACGAGGTGTAAACACACATGAGGTGTAAACACAGATGAGGAGTAAACACAGATGAGGAGTAAACACAGATGAGGAGTAAACACACACGAGGTCAGCAGAAAACACTAGTGTTGCGTTAAAAGCTTCATGAACACTTGACATTTGAGCACCATTTCAACGTACAAAAAAGGTCAGCAAAAACCTGTTCTTATATATATATATTGAAACCAATACAAAAGCTAGACATATTATAAATTAGACATATCATATTTAAATATGAATAATAAATGTTCAGGGTCTGAAAACTGACTATTGACAATTAATAATAAATAAACACTAATACACATCCAAAAATTTTTACATTTATTTATCTAATTAAATATACTTATATATTTATATTTCATATAATATTATATGTATTCATTATAACTATCATATCATTTAATATATTTTAATATTTATAATCTGTATTGCTGAATTTCAGGTGACAGATGGTCAATATTTGCTTTATCTATATTTACATTTTCTCAATTATTGATGATCAGAGTGTTCCCTAAATATTTAGTAATAAAAATACATATGTATACATATTTCAATATTAATAAACTGTATTGATGAATTTCTGTCAACAGATGGTCAATATTTGCTTTATCTATATTTTTATTTTCACTATTATTGCTGATCGGATGGTTCCCTAAATATTAATTTTACACAAATCACACAGTTTTAATTAGTTAGTAAGTAATTAAGTAAGTAAGTAAACTTTATTTATATAGCACCTTTCACAGACAAGAAGGGTCACAAAGTGCTTCACAAAAATAAATAAATAAATAAATGAAACAAATAAAAACAACACACATAACATACAAAACCATATGGCTAATTAAATTCGGTTTAGTGATGCAAAGCAGTAATATTACACAGTCTGTTTCAGTTTAGTTTGTTTGTTTTCTCTCTCGTCTGTCTCCTTTGTGACTGAACGTCAAGCTCTACAAACGTAACAAAGTTACTACTGTGTTGCCGCTCCACGTTTGGCTCAACAAAACTCCCACCCAATAAGAGCACAATATAAATGTGCTTTCTGGAGAACGAGTGTCTCCGGCTCTTGGATCTTGATGGAGGAGAATAAATCTCCATACATTTCCATGCAAAAGACTGGAGGTCCAATCAAAATAATCAGTTTCTGAATATGCACAGCAGCTTCGTGAAAAATTGAATTGAATCTGGGTCCTATAAAAGAACCTGCTGGAGTTCTTCCACGATAATTGAACAGTCTTTCATTTCTCTGTTTGAAATAGCGGCACATTTACTGCGCTGCCGGCCTCATGTTTGTGGCGCATTGCTTCATTTTCTTCAAGAGAATTTGAGTGGAAAGCAACAGAATGGAAAAAGAAGACGAGTAAAGACTTCCTCTGTCACAGTTTGTCCACACTAATACGTTTTTGTTTGAAAACGCATCTTTTTCTCTCCGTTTTGTCAATTGTCCTTCACACGGAGACGGCGTTTTAATAAATGAAAACGAACCTTTTTTTAAACGCTGTCCAAAATGGATGAATTTGAAAACGCTGTTTTCGCGTTGTAGTGTGGAAGGTATGTAAAAATCATGACTTAAGTTTAGTCATGTGACCCATATTGTACCAATAGATATTCATGTTTATACACTGTAAAAAATGATCGTCATTTTACCAGGAAAAAACTGTAAAAATGCTACAGTGAAAAACTGTTAATTGGTTAAGTTTCCTTACTATATACTGTAAATAACTGTGATAGAACCCATTTAATGTAATTTTACTGTAAAATACCGTTAAATTTACAGTTTTTGAAAGTGAAAAAGACCACTCATTGTATAATTTACATTGAAAAAACGTAAATTGACATTCCCACTATTCCCTGCGTGACACTTCACATTTGATGTATTTTTGTTGAAATAACTATGTTTCTTCATAGTTTTCTTAGTTTTTTTTTCTAATCAGTTATGTACATTAGGGTTTTATGTTACATTTAATGTTGTTAAATTAATGTTTATTGCATTTTTAAAGTTTCATGTGTGTTACCATCAGTGTTGGGCAGTAACATGTTACTAGTAACGCATTACTATAACGCAGTTACTTTTGACAGTAACTCATACTGTAACGCATTACTTTTTAAATAAATTAACTCTGTTACCGTTACCATTTGGTGCGTTGTCCATTACTTTTTTAAATTAATTAATTTTGGCTGAAGTGTAGCCTAAAGCCTAACCTGTTTGCAGGAGCGACGCATTGTAGGATTGGTGGTAGGGTTGCTTGCCGCCCGTCCCTTAAAATACAGAATTGTCCCGTATTTACAAGTAAAATGATGCGTCAAATCATATATATCAAATATATCAAATCAATAAGGGAAGCGATTTGTCCCGTATTTTACATAAGGCCCACACATAGCCTAGTTGGATAACAACATAAGGATTTACTATACTAATAGCAAATAGCCTATAAAGAAATCAATTTCACAATAATGTTACATTATGATTAGAATCAAATGAATTTTGTCCATTTTCTAAGCTTACAAAATGCAAATTTATACGGGCTGAATTTTATAGGCCTAAAATATTGTTTAGTAATTCTGTAGATTACACTGCGCAAACCAGAGTAATACTACCCACCGGACGAAGAAGGGTTGGCTCTCAGTCTCCACAGAACAAAATATTTATTTTATTTTATTTTTAGTGTTCGCATTTATGAGGAAGAAACAATGTTACGGATGTGACAGTTCTCTGTACGTGAGCGCTCTGAAAGTGCCACTAAAAGATGCTTTAAAACTTTCACAGAGACATCAAACAGAAAGCACAAAACCTTTCTTTAAAGTGAATTTCGTTTTGGCGTATTTATGCAGGTTGATGTAAATTACAACTTTTTTGAAAAAGATGTTGTGCACACGATGTAATTATTGAAAACGGAGGGGGGGAAATATTAATTTCTCTAAATACCCGGCTATGTGTAAATGTGGCCTTAGTCATGTTTGGTGTGAGCACATGTCTTGTCATGTATGTTTCCTTGTGCCATGTGCTCTCCTGTCATTGTGTAACCCCGTCCATCTTGTTACCTGATTATTGATTAATTTGCCCCACCTGTCCTACCTTGTTACCCTCTTTTCTTTGCTTTCCTATTTATTATCCTTGTGCTTTCAGTCCTGTGCTGGTTCGTTATCGTATGTACACTGTGTTTTCCTGCTGTGTGCTTCAGTCAAGTCAAAGTGAAAGTCAAAGTGAAAGTCAAAGTCAAAGTCAAGTCCTTTGTGAAACACTGAATCAAATGTGCCATATTGTGCCGAGGCTTCAAAACAATCCGACACCCGTCTCCACGGTGACCCCTAGTGGTCAGAACAGTGTAAATGCAAACAGAAACTCAGGCCAAACATGCATAAAAACACCTTATACAATCTATTGCAATTTTTTTACTGAAAGTAAAATCTTTCAAATCCTATTATCTAATAAGATTATTAGTGTAAACATGTTCTTTTATCAATTGTTAGGGTTTGTTTTGTTTATCCTATGAATGGCTCAGCTAAACAGGCCAATAAGACTATTAACTACCTAATTTTAATTATAATAATGTCTAATTAAAACGTCTACAAATGTATAAAACTGATCAGAGATCAGGTAAAACCCACAGTCACTTGTTCACTGGTCCTCTGTGACTCCTCATGATTCATGGGTTGACAGAGATCATCGCCCCAGTGGTGAACCATTGAAATTCCGAAGTGTTTCGAAACAGTTATGACTTAATGAAGCTTCGTTTACTGAAATCACGTGACTCCGGCAGTTTGATACACGCTCCGAACCATTGATTCGGAACAAAAGATTCGTAAAGGCTTCGAAGCTTCATGAAGCAGTGTTTTGAAATTGCCATCACTAGTCAAAGTCAAAGTCAAGTCAAGTCAAGTCAAGTCAAGTCAACCCCCCCCCCCCCCCCCTCCGGGGTAGTTTTTATTTGTATTTTATTATCATTAAAAACCCATTGTCCTGCACTCGAGTCCTCGCTACTTTCATCACACCCAATCCCTAACACCATGTCCATATTAGGCCAATAGAATTTGCTTCTCAAGAATTGCTTCGTGCGAATTACACCTTGATATGTCTTGTGTACAATTTTCAAAGCTTGCAGGACCAGTGCGGAAGGAAGAACTATCCTGTGTCCCCGCAGCAAAAGACCATCATGGGTTGACAACTCATCTAAGCAGCGTTTGTATGAATGTAGGCTTCCAGGAATTGTAGTAGGCCATTGTCCTGTCTCCACTGTAGAAATCAGTTGTGTCAAGGTAGTACCGTTCATTGTAGCTCTTTTAAGCTCCTCAAGACTCAAGGCTGGTACATCCATCATATTTACCGTTAATTTACGTGTCCACGCAACTGTTTTCCTCAGTTTCTGGTAAAGGAAGTCTAGAAAGTGAGCCTGCAAAATGGTCTTTACCTGCAATGTGTTCAATCCTGTAGTCATACGGATACAGTCTCAGTCCAAGTCTTTGTATTCTAGGAGGCAGAATCTTTGACTTCTCTGGATTGAGCATATAAATGAGAGGTTGATGATCCGTTTTGATGAGTAAATCTGCCGTAAATACACTCTGAAGTTTTCCACCGCCCATACGCATCCTAGGGCTTCCTAGGGAGTAACGTCTTTCTGTGGGTGTTAGAGAGCGGCTCGCATATGCTATGTCTGAAGTAAAACTGCTCCAAGTCTGACTGGACTTGCAGCGGATGGAATAAAGCCAGATCCAGCAGTTTTTATAACGGTCCCAGATCTGAAAATGTTGCACAGTTACGTTCATTCCTAGGGACTTGTGTTTTTTTATGAAGTTTGTTCCCAATTCTGCAAATCTGTCTGAACCTCTCTGAAAAGTGACCAGACAAGGACAAGAGTGGCAGTGGTCATCTGAAGCAGAAAATGTACATAAAAGACTGACAAAATATTTGGCAATAATTGACAATTGAGCAAGGCCTAGCATACTTCAACATAAATGCTCAAACTGTTGTAATCAGTGATGCACTGCAAAAAATGCTTTTCTTACTTAGTATTTTTGTCTTGTTTCCAGTCCAAATATTAAACATTTCTTAATTCATGATGCATTTACTAAAGTAGTAAAATTACATAAGGTATCTTGTTTTCTGGGAAAATACATTCAAATTAAGTGAGTGTTTGCTTAAAACAAGCAAAATTGTCTGCCAATGAGGTAAGAAAAATAATCTTGTTTTTGTTTGAATTAACATGATTTTTCTGACCCCATTGGCAGATGATATTAATTTTTTAAGCATCAACTCACTTAATTTTGATTAATTCCCCCAGAAAACGGGACATAATATCTTATGTCATTATACTCATCTAGTAAATGGATCTTGATTTAACAATTTTTAGATATTTGGACTGGAAACAAGACAAAAATACTAAGTAAGAAAAGCATTTTTTTGCAGTGTGTGACAACTCAAAATCTCAATCTGCTTAAGTCCAAAGAAACATTTTTCTTTATTCAAGGTCAGTCCCTTTCCTTGGAACTTTTGAAAAACATTTCTCAGTCTTTGCTCCAGCTCATTTTCATTTTCAGCAAACACGACATCCATGTACAGTAGCACACCACACCTGGCATCCCATATAACAGAGTCCATGGCTTCCTGGTATTCTTCAGGAACACTGGACAATCCCAATGGAACCTTCCTAAAACGGTAGCATCCCTTGTGTGTAATGAATGTGGTCATTTGTCTGGATTCAAGTGCCAGATCAACTTGCCAGAAGCCTTTACAGGCATCCAGTTTTGCTTTGCTCCCTGCATTGCTTGCCGTATACTGTCTATTGTTGGTACAGGGGGTCTTTCTCTTACCACTTCTCTCAGATCTACACAAAGTCTCACTTCTTTAGTGTCTTTTTTTGGCATGAGAAATGTTTGACACCCATTGAGATCCTTCATGCACTTCCTCTATGATTCCATCTTCCAGTATTTTGTCCAGCTCTTGATTTACAGCCTGTACCATCAGGTGAGGTACTCTCCTTAAAGCTTGAGCTACAGGTGTGACCTTTTCATTTACAGATATTTCATGGTTGTAATCTTTGATTTGTCCCAGTCCTTTAAACAAACACTGATATTCAGTCTCAAGTTTCAAAAATCTCTCAGGCGAATTTTCAATTGCACTGACTGACCTGGTCCGTGGTATTCAGGATCTTTGAGTCAAAGGATGACCGCCTTTCTAACAGTGGCTCTACATTTCCATTTATTACAAAAATGTCATCCTTCGTGACATTATCCTTCCATTGGAAATGTGCTTCAAAAAATCCCACATATTGGAGAGTCATTTACAGTCTTGGGCCTTGTTTCTGTCATTTTTATGCTCCAGTGAGTTATTTTTCTTTCTGCAAACACATGCATAATGACGTTTTTTTCTGCAATACTGGCAGTTTGCTGATTTTCCCCCACAGTCATCAGCTTTATGTGTTGTCAAACCACATCTACAACACTTGGCGTCACTGTTGTCCTTTTCAAATCTCCCTCTGCTGGCATTTTGCGTTTTTTCTTTTTCGTTTTCGTTCGCTCTCTGAAATTAACATGATTGTCTTTTTCTTTGGTGTTGTTTTCTGAAAGCACTATAGACTCCGCTTAGGGTAATTAAAAAATTCTGGGCAACAGTTAATGCTCTTTCCAACATAAGCCCTTCTTCCTGCAACAGTTTATCTCTTAATCGTCTATGTGCACATTTCTCGAAGAGTTGATCTCGTATCACATCACGTTCTAAAGCTCTGAACTCACAAGATTAGGCCAGTTCCCTTAACGTGTTCACAAATGAGGTCAATCGTTACATCCTGTAGTTGAGATCTCAGTCTGAATTTGTGTCTTTCTAGCACAACGTTTTTCCGTGGAGTAAAGTAAGCATCCAGTGCAGCTACAGTCTCCGTATATGAATCATTAGGACCCGGGAGATTGGCAAAAATCCTCTGCACTGGATTGCACCAATACAATGCAAAAAAGTAGCACGTCTTACCCAAGTGTGCAGCACAAGCCCTGAAAAGTGAAGCCAAAGCGTCTTGATCGCCCCCCGGTGGCTGGTCCTAGTATAGGTTATAAACCCCGCCTCCCCATGTTATTCAACGGGACGTGAGACCAATTAAACAAATACATTACACTTCAAATATATTTTTTCTAAAAGTAGTGTCTGTCATTTGCTGTCATTTGTATCACGCTGATGTCATTTCAAGTGTCTGTTTTTAAAATAAGTTTATTTTTAGTTAGTTACATGATGCTATAAAAACGGTGCTGTGACGTCATGATTGACAGGTTCTCTGAGCGAAGCACCAACGGCCTTCGGGATCTTCGGAGGACTGAGGAGATTGTATTTAACGTTACTTCATTTTAACAAGCCTCTTGTCGTACTGCAATCAACAGACATTTTGCAGTGCAGTTGCTAAAATATGTTACTTTGCACACTCTTCATATCACAGTCCTGCAAAGATGACAGAATTTACTCACATTTGCTGTCCTGAGTAGTTTTAGCGTTTTACACCAAACATGTAATGGTGAGTGAGTGCGACCTGTGCGCATCAGTGAATGCTAAATAAAATGATCCTGTTAGAAGAATTGCGCGATAACTTTATTATTTATTTTTCCATCTCTATCATCTCTCTAATCTTCCGTGAGTTTTTATGCATGGTAAGGTGAATTTAACGTTTTAAAAAAGTTTCACATCCACACAGAAATGTCGGAATACGCCTGAGTGTGGATGTAGAGCGTTTTAAACGAAAACGCCGTTTTCAAATGTATCTGGATTAATGTAGACGTAGCCTGAGACAACACAACAAAAAACACTAATCAATGAAGATTTCCTCACCGAACACTTTGAGGATCAGCTGACTCTCCGAGGTCCCGGCCTTGTTTGTGGCGCGACAGATGTACGGTCCTCCGTCCTCTTGACCGATGTTTTTAACGGTCAGTGTGCTTTTGCCACCATCCATAGTGTTCAATACATACTGCTCCGAACGCTCAATCAAATGTCCCTTCCTGAGGAGAGAAAACATCGGGTGATGAGATGATTAACTGTAGCGGAAATAACAACAGATATTAAAGAGGACCTATAATGCCCCTTTACAAAGTCTTGATGTTGATTTTAGTCTCTACTAGAACGTGAATGTTGATTATTTTCCTCATATTCTCCATTGTTGCGGCTCCTCTCTTCCCAGTCTGTCAGTAACGCTCTGTTTACTTCCTGTCTCTATGAAGCCCCTCCTTCTGAAAAGCACACTGTGCTCTGATTGGTCGGCTGGAGCAGTGTATTGTGATTGGTCGAGCGCTTCGAGTGTGTTTGGGAAATGTCCCGCCCCTTTCCATAACCACCACCTTAACACACTACTAACTAACTCAACCAGCCCCCGCCCCTTTATTCTGCGTATGAATTATTATAATGAGGAATATTGTGAAGTGTTCGTTCCCGGAAGAAACTCAAGACTACAATGGAGGCGTTTCAGGAGTTCAGAAACACTGATATAGAGAATAACTCAGAGCTTTTTCATGCTCAAACAGCAACATTACACACTAAACACAGATGATAAAAGCAGAAAAGCTCCTCTTTAAAATTTATTTAACTGAATACAGTCTATAAAATAACATTTCCTCACTTACATCCCATTTGTGTAGAAATTAATTTGCAGAAAGGTAATGTCAATGACTACATGACTGCATAAAGACTCTTTAGGAAAAAAAAAAACAACTTATATCTTAATGTGAGCAATTTTATGTCATGTTAACAACACATTTATTTTATTTTAGATCATTACTCCTGTCTTCAGTGTCACATGATCCTTCAGAAATCAGTATAATATGATTATTTGCTGCTCATTTCTGACATTTCTGATTATTATCAATGTTGAAAACAAGTTTAATATTTTTGTGGAAACCGTGATACATATTATGTTTCAGGATTCTTTGATGAATAGAAAGTTCAAAAGAACAACATTGAAATAGAAATAATGTTATATTTTTTAATGCACTCTAGCTGAATAAAATAATTCATTTGTAAAAAGTTCTAGTTCTCTAGCTGCTCTGTTTACATCTTTATTTATTAGTTAAATTAAGACACACAGAGTTTCTGAGTTTAAGCTACAGAAAGTGCAGAGACAAAAGAAAAGTAACTCTAGTAATGAAGATTCATGTAAGGGACAATTCAATCTCTATAACAAGGACACAATTAAGCGAAGTGGATGCAGGGCGATCATGCAAAACAAAAGGAAAACGCAATTAGATTTAACAAGCTAACCGAAGCAGTCGGGAACACGAGTCTGGACTCAAACACAATCCAGAGCCGAAAATTAAGATTCTGTCAACATTTACAGACATTATTCAGTGAAAATGAAAGAGAACATCTGCTAAACATCTCCTTTTGTGATTCACAGAAGAAAAAGCCACGAATCGGCAAAATGATGACAGAATGTTAATTTCTGGCTTAACCATGCCTTTAAATAGGATGAGGAACAGATGCAAACTATAACTAATTAACAGCTTTAAAAAAATGATGATAATTATAACAGTGTGCTAACATTAACCTCACAAATCTATCTGATTGTAAATGTTATATTTTACATCATTATTACTGGTATGCTGAAGTGTGCAGTGGATAGCATAAGTGAACACACCCATGCTAAAGTTGAATAAAAAGAGGAATAAAAAAATGTAATTACAATTAAAATATCCCACATCATCACATTTCCTTCATCATACCTAGAGATCGGCATGGTGTTATTTCAGTTAGGCTAATAGCTGGTATGATTTGCATTGAGAGATTATCTTATGGAAAGTTCCCCATGCCAATCTCTGGTGAAGTGTGTGTGATGATGTGGGATATTTTATTTCCAAAGGCCAAGGGAACTTTATCAGGATGCATATTATCCCGGATCCATGAAATAACTGGCCTTTAAAAATAAAAATCTGCTGTCTCTATGGGAATTTAACATAGGGGTGTCCTGACTTACGCAACCTGTATTTTAAGGAAATACATTTATTTATTTACGATACATTATTCATTCACAAAGAAAATTGGTGTCCTTAAAGGTTGGATTTTTCCTCATTTTTTAAATTAAGGCATTAAGATCAATTTCCAAAAGATGATTTTTTATTCCTCTTTTTAGTCAACTTTAGCATGGGTGCGTTCACTTATGCTATCCACTGTATATTTGAATGAAAATAATATTTTTTCTTATTCAACTCATTAAAAAAAATGTGTTTTTATTGCACTGAATTCTATAGAACTGAATTAGAATATTACTCATTAATGCATATTTATCTAATTAATAATAATCAATTGAGACCTGGATCACGTGTCTTAAAAAGATAGCGATCATTCTGTCATCATTTAATAAAAACAATGTCGTCTCCATAACCCGTTTGACTTTCTTTCTTCCGTGGAACACAAACTATATAATATATAAAAATAACATTTTTAAGAACAAACAGTTTTAGACCAAATTGACGTCCATTGTATGAACAAAACACACACAAAAATTCTGTCCCACATAAGAAAGAAAATCATACAAATATGCCTTTAAATAGGATGCAGAACAGATGCAAACAATAACTAATTAACAGCTGGAAATATGATGCTAATTAACTAAAGCAGGTGTGCTAACTATAACCTGGTTGAGCACATAAAGCACACTTTCTGCTCTGGTATATTTAAATGAAAGATTATTCTATAAAACTGAATTAGAACATTTTTTCTTAACAACTTTTTCTTATTAATCAAATTAATAATAATTAACTGAAACCTGCAGGATCAAGTATCTCCTGTCTGTGCAATTGAACAGCATTTAAAAACCCTCACATTAATATTCATTTGAAAATCTACACAGTGTATTTTATAGCAGTAAACTCATATGACATAACTCAAAAAAAAAAAAAAAAATGAGTCAATTAAAGTGAACTTTGTTCTTCTCCGGTAAAAATACCTCTGATTTGATGCACATTAACGAAACTATCGTGCCGATCTTTCATGCACTCAAAAAATGGTTTTGTGGCACTGTTCTTTTTACCCAAATATATTTTGTTAAAGTAACACACATATATTTCTTTTACCACCAAAACACTATTGTATTGCGTTAAATTAACTTAACCTGGATAATTTTCCACTTTACTTAATCATCAATCGTTAAACTAATGTAAAGGGTTTAATTTAGTGATAAACAAAAACTTAATTTGATTGTGTTCAATCTGCTTAAATATGTCAAATTAAAGTTTACTTAATCCGTTTGTGTTGGATTACATGAATGATTTGTGTTGCATTAACTGAAACTGGGCGGTGCTTGTTAGTTCCCAGCATGCTTTGCATATAGCTGAATTAAGACAGAATAAATGTTGAAATGAAGTGTTATTTTATGCGTTTTTTAAGAAAATGAGGAAAGGGGAAGACTTTATAGTGTGTAATTGTGTTTAATGTTCAATTACATTGCAATTATTAGAACTATTTAAATTACAGTGGGTTACCATTGTGGAGAAGAGTAGAGCATTAGGTTAGGATGTGGACTGAGTCAAATAGGTTTTCTCTTGTTGCTGAAAGAGCATTTAAATCTCAGCATTTAGTATGTTAATAAGTGCTATTATTAGCTAATAGCTAGCTGTAGTCTAGTAATTCATTTGAGAAATCATGTAAATCCTACATACATTTATTTTTCAGTGCAGTTTTAAATAAACTAAAGCATGTTCACTAAACTTAACCGGTTTAAGTTACATGGAAGCATTTCCATTGATTTGTTTGGACTCATTCAGTTAAGTTGTCACAACACAAGGAGCTTACATAGATTCAAAAAATGTCAATAACATTAATACAAAATAATTTGCTTGTGTGGAACCACTGTCCATAATTGAATTAAGTTAGTTAGTTTAAAGAGTAATTTTTTTGAGTGTGGGTTTAAATCGGTGAAAACTATAATTGTGCTGCACTTTGCGCTTGCAATATTCAGACTGATGGACCTTCAAACTTCTCTGGATCTTCTCGTCAGTTCCACTCATGAGAAAAACAAATCAGAACTGAGAGAGAATATCTCCAGACAGCAGTGAGAATATATGGAGAGCAAAGGGCAGATGTTTTCAGATGTTTCTCACATGCATCTCCTCCAGAATTACAGAAAGATCTCAACAACGTCTCAAACTGTGCTTAGATTTGGCAAAGTATTGAAATGTACAATGCACCCTCTTCTAGTGCGCACAGGTCAGCGAGCAGACGTTTTCAAAAGGCATGTTGAATTACTCCCTCACACAATGCAAAGATTTCAGAGAACGAGTGATTCCGGCCCTCACCTCAGTCATCATGCGATGCTTTGAACATCTGATCAAAGTAAGATCACCTCTTCACTCCCGACGCCACAGACACACTGGCATTTGCATACAGAGAGATAGATGAATCGAGGACACTGTGCCCTATATAGTAGCAATGATGTCCAGCGCCCTCCACACTCACTCTCACACACACACACACTTGATCACCCCCCCCACACACACTTTCTCACTCGCACACACTCGATCACCCCCCCCCCCCCAAACACTCACTCACTCATACACACACACACGCACACACACACACACACACCACCCACACACACACACACACTCGATCAGACCGCCCCCCACACACACACACACACACTCACTCACTCGATCACACTCACTCACTCGATCACCCACCCCCCACACACACACACTCACTCATACACACACACACACACACACCCACACACACACACACTCGATCACAACCCCCCCACACACACACTCACTCATACACACACACACACCCCCACACACACACACACTCGATCACAACCCCCCCACACACACACACTCACTCACTCACTCGATCACCCACCCCACACACACACACCCCACACACACACTCGATCACACCCCCCCCCCCACACACACACTCACTCATACACACACACACACACACACACACACACACACATACACACTCACTCACACACACTCACTCACTCACTCAATCAATCACACACTCAATCACTCACTCGATAACACACACTCACTCACTCACTAATTTACTCAGTCACTCACTCACTCACTCACTCACTCACTCACTCACTCACTCACTCACTCTCTCTCTCTCACACACACACACACACACACACACACATACACACACACACACACATACACACACACACACACTAACTAATTTACTCACCCTAACTAATTTACTCACCCTAACTAATTTACTCACCCACCCACTCACTCACACACTCACTCACTGTGTGTGTAACTAATTTAAATCATCAGGTCGCACTGCGCAGACGCAGGCGACATCACTTCCTCAAGCCCCACTCGCGGCGTTATTCAGAAGATGCAGCTGCAGTGAGTTAGCGTAAACGACAAAAAACAAAGTTAAGGCCACATTTACACATAGCCGGGTATTAAGAGAAACGAATATTTCCCCCCCTCCGCTTTTTTTAATAATAACATCGTGTACACAACATCGTTTTCAAAACAATTGTCATTTACATCAACCCGCATAAATACTCCGTTGAGCGGCATCAAAGCCGTTTAAGGAGAGCCTGGCCACTCCCTATTAAGCCCTAATATACTGAATTTTGGTTGTAGTTCCACCAGAGTTCCACTGGGGGGCGATCGTCCGAGTGCAAAATGAATGGGAGTCTATGGGGCTAGACGGCTAAATGTGTCTCTTTCACCCGATTGCCGTTGAGAAATCTCAGATTTGAATGTAGATTTTGCAAGTTCAACATGGGTTATAGGTCGTTAGGGTTATAAAGTTGAATGAACGAGTACTTATGTCCTTTCGATTTCTTACAGGTTGAGTTGTTGTTGCCCATTACACGCTAGCATTCTGCTAATGAACGCTGATTGGTCAGTGAAGGACTGATTACGTCCAGAGATACCGCTTGATGGCATCGTGGCATCCGAAGTATTTTCGGTGTGGTCTTTTAAAACAACAAAACAAAAACTCTTCTAGCGCGTGTGTTTACCTGTGTCAGCGGTGTTGTCGATGCCTCGAGAGAAAAGAAAGTGCAGATCGCGAAAGCACCAAAGTGACTGAAGGATTGCCGTAAAGCAGTATCTCTGGTCGTACGATGTGTATGACGTCATTGCCATTTTAAAAGACTTTTTAAAGCAAATGAGTGACTCTAAAAAATCTAACACCCAGTAATCTGTAATTTCTTTGCATCTCCTTTCGAAAACATTCAAATTACTAGACAAAAAATTATATCGTGAGAAAAGTGGATTTTTAGGGGTATAGCTTCATAGACCTCCATTCATTCTGCACTCGTCCTGTGAGCGCCCTCATGTGGAGCCAGAGTGGAACTGCAACCAGTTCAGAACCCGTAAGTTTACTGGGAGTGGAAGTTCTCCCCTTATTAGACATTCTCTGGCATCATAACTATGCCAAACTGGGCGCTCACATGACGTTAAGCATTTTCTGGCGCATAATGTGTCGTTTAAGAACCTAAAACCCCGTTTCTCCCAGTCGACACGGCAACACATAACCGGCGTTATCAGAAATCTCCATAGTTTTTAGAAATAATCGTTTTCTGTGATAAAAACGGGGTTTTCGTGTAAATGAGAGGCCAAACCGCAGGGAAATATCTGTGTCTTCCCTTCGTGTAAACGGGGCATGAGTCTGACACAGAGAAACGGACCGATGGCCGGCTAGCCAAAGACGTCTTTGGGAGAAAAAGAAGAAGCGACATTTGGAAAAACGTTCATTACATAGAAGTGGAAAAGAAAACGGAATGTGTTGTGGAAAAAGATGCGGCCACAAAATCACAGGAAAAAACACCACGAACCTTAAAATAAATATGTTGTAAATTCAAATCAGAGCGTCTTCCGTGTCTGGAATGGATGTATTCTTGAGTTTATAAGGTAACAATAATACACTGCAAAAACATGCTTTTCTTACTTAGTATTTTTGTCATGTTTCCAGTCAAAATATCTAAAAATTGTTAAATCAAGATCCATTTACTAGATGAGTAAAATGACACAAGATATTATGTCCTGTTTTCCGGGGGAATTAATCAAAATTAAGTGAGTTGATGCTTAAAAAAAGCTAAATTATCCGCCAATGGGGTCAGAAAAATAATGTTAATTCAAACAAAAACAAGATTATTTTTCTTACCCCATTGGCAGATCATTTTGCTTGTTTTAAGCAAAAACTCACTTAATTTTAGTGCATTTACCCAGAAAACAAGACTTAATATCTTATGTAATTTTACTACTTTAGTAAATGCATCTTGATTTAAGAAAAGTTTAATATTTGGACTGGAAACAAGACAAAAATACTAAGTAAGAAAAGCATTTTTTGCAGTGTATAATAAGATAACTTTGTTTGAAATGGGTTTGGCTAAAATAACATTTAGGTTTCGTCTATACTAATAGGTACTTATACTATATTGACTGGGTTAAATAGAATCGCATTACTAAAAAGAGACTAAAATACAACTTTCATAGACTAAAACTAGACTAAATGTCATCAGATTTCGTCGACTAAAACTAGACGAAAATATTCAATGGATAATTCTGACTAAAATGCTCAGACTTTTAGTCGACTGAAACTTGACTAGACTAAAGAGAGGAACGTGACTGAAACGAATAAAAACTAAAACGACAGCTTGACACAAAGACTAGACTAAAACTAAAATTAAAAAAGGCCGCCAAAAACAACACTAGTACATCAGTCAAAGTTGTGAGAATGTTTCCTGCCAACATTGAGAGTTTCTCTTGACAAACGTTACTGTTACCCACCAGTACCAGGTCACCTGAGGGTCGGGGGAGCCGGAGGTGATGCAGGTGAACGTCACCGACTCCTGGTAGTCTGCCGTGGCGTTGAAGGACTGCTGTGGCACGGACAGAACCGGAGGAACTGGAACGACACCACACACACAGTTAATCATGCATGTTCAATACAGTTTCTCCGTGAATGCTGAATGCAGGCAAAGTCAGTTGCTTGCATTTGTCATGTTTGGATTAGACTAACAATTACCCAACATATGTGTCTCCTGTCTGTAATTAAACCAAACGGCAACCTTCCGGTCTCTCTCTTAAATCCAACACTGAAGTGACTTAAACTGCAGTTCATCGACTGGCCACTAGAGACAGGCTTCAAAAGAGAGTCAGTCCCATAGACCCCCATGTTAAAGGGATAGTTCACCCACAAATGTAAACTCTGTCAGTAATTACTCTCCCTCATGTTGTTCAACCCCGTAAGACCTTCGTTCATCTTCGGAACACAAATGAAGATGGTTTTGATGAAATCTGAGAGCTGGATCACTCCATACTAGTCCATTGGCTTCTTGAGGGATTGAACTTGCCGGCCTCGAAAAGTTATTAAAGACATCGTTAAAATAGTCCAAGTGACTACAGTGGCTCAATCTTAAGTTTATCAAGCGACGAGAATACTTTTTGTGCGCAAAAACAAACAAAAATAACGAATTTATTTCAACTATTCATTTCCTTCTCTGTGGGCTCGAGTGAGTTCACTAGTGTAACAGCGCAGCGCTTCTGTGTTTTACGTCACACGCATCACACACACATGACCAGCGTCGGCCAATAGTGAGCGTCTACGCCTGACGTAGCACTACGCAATCACACTACGCTAACTGACTCGAGGCCCACAGAGAAGGAAATTAATAGTTGAAATAAAGTCGTTATTTATGTTTGTTTTTGCGCACAAAAAGTATTCTCGTCGTTTGATAAACTTAAGATTGAGCCACTGTAGTCACTTGGACTATTTTAACGATGTCTTTAATAACTTTTCGAGGCCGGCAAGTTTCAATCCCTTAGAAGCCTATGGAGGAGTATGGAGGAGTGATCCAGCTCTCAGATTTAATCAAAAATATCTTAATTCATGTTCCGAAGATGAACGAAGGTCTTACGGGGTTGAACAACATGAGGGAGAGTAAATACTGACAGATTTTTCATTTTTGGGTGAACTAACCCTTTAAAATGGCCAACTTTACAGCAAAAAACAAAACAAAAAACATATTTACAGCCTGGTACAAAAAGTGGGTTTGGTCTATATAGCAAATTGTGCCCTTCATGACAACTCGAGTGAGTTCACTAGTGTAACAGCGCAGCGCTTCTGTGTTGTACGTCACACGGAGGCTCACTATTGGCCGACGCTGGTCATGTGTGTGATGCGTGTGACGTAAAACACAGAAGCGCTGCGCTGTTACACTAGTGAACTCACTCGAGCCCACAGAGAAGGAAATGAAGAGTTGAAATAAAGTCGTAATTTTTGTTTGTTTTGCGCACAAAAAGTATTCTCGTCGCTTGATAAACTTAAGATTGAGCCACTGTAGTCACTTGGACTATTTTAACGATGTCTTTAATAACTTTTCGGGGAACAAGTTTCAATCCCTGAGAAGCCTATGGAGGAGTGATCCAGCTGTCAGATTTAATCACAAATATCTTAATTCGTGTTCCGAAGATGAACGAAGGTCTTACGGGGTTTAACAACATGAGGGAGAGTAATTACTGACAGAGTTTACATTTTTGGGTGAACTATCCCTTTAAGCCTTAAAGTTCTGCATAATTAAGGGCGTGGCCACTTGAGTGACAGGTGGATTGCTGCTGATGTCACTACTAGCCGTTTGTCTGCTGTCTGTTAGCGTCACGTCACCTCAGCTAATCCGCCTTTTTGCACATTTTCGATTATCCGGGAGTGACGCGCTGCCAAGATGGCGACGGCCGGCTTCGCCCACTTTAGGCTTCAAAAATGTTCTTCCGAAACAGTGACGTCACACACTACGTCCATATTATTTTACAGTCTATGAATTAAACAGATTTAACTATCAAACCACGTCAGCAGTTTGTTTACATTCTCTCTTCAGTTGGATTCCCCTTAAACTTCCCACAGTAATGTCCTTATTTCAAAACATGTTTCATGTCAATCTGATAGGCTGAATCGATCTGATACGACGATTGAAGAGAATTAAACAGACGTCAAGAATGTTTCTCGCCGAGCGCAATCATTATTCGCCGCTCTGTGATTCGCTCCGTTAGAATTCGCCCGAGTTCAAAGAGGTTGAAATGACTATTTTTTTTGGGTGATGTGAATCTGTGAAGGACATCTCTGTGACATTTCCTTTTAAAAGATCAAGCAGACGCGGAGAGAAGTTGCTGATTCGACCCCTGTCTGCGCTCAAACGGCTCCTCTGATGAAGAAAGTCAGGGTTAAGGGCTCGTAAAGAGCACGCTAGCGCATGTCTGCATGCTAATCGTCAGCGTAAACGTATTCCACATACACAACTGTACAGGCTAATTAGAAGAAACGGAGACGCAACAAACAAGGAACCAGAACAAAGACAAAGCACTTGCTCAATTATGTGAAGAATCTCTGCTAAGAACACAATCTCAGAATGTCACAAATGCTGGTTTACGCTGGTTACGAGCTCATACTGGTCTAGAGAAGTCTTGCTGGTTCAGCTAACTGACACAACATTATCAAAAACACAACATATGACAGCTGGAATGAGGCAAGATGGCTGACTAGTTGTTTAACAACCGACTTTGTGACTTTTTTTAACTAACCCTGTTTGTGCCCTAAAAATGCTGTGAGAAGTTGCATCTCTAAATTCTTACTGTAAATATGACATATATGTATATATATATATATATATATTCACACTGCAAAAATGCTTTTCTTATGTAGTATTTTTGTTTTGTTTCCAGTCCAAATATCTAGAGATTCTTAAATCAAGATGCATTTACTAGATTAATAAAATGCCATATAATATTTTGTCTTGTTATCTGGGGAAATTATTCAAAATGATTTGAGTTTTTGCTTAAAACAAGCAAAATTATCTGCCAATAGGATAAGAAAAAATATCTTGTTTTTGTTTGAATTAAGATTATTTTTCTGACCCCAGAGAGATAATTTTGCTTGTTTTAAGCAAAAACTCACTTAATTTTGATTTATTTCCCCAGAAAACTTAATATCATATGTCATTTTACTACTTTAGTAAATGCATCTTGGAATAAATACAAACATATTTAGTAAGAAAAGCATGTTTTTGCAGTGCACAATGCAAACATTTAAATCTAAATATACATCTTAATTAAAAAAAAAAATAGTTTTAGCAAATTTTAAGGTAGTTTTTTTTTTTTTACCAAAAACAAGTGACAGCTATAAAGTGCAAGTTATTGTGCATGAATCTTAAATAAGAAAGGTCAAATATGATTGTTTTTGTTACACTGCAAAAAAAAAAATCCCTTCCTGAAACAAGCAAGATGCACTTAAATATAAGTAAATTGTACTAAAATTATTAAATTATTGGGTTGTTTTAAGAATTTCATCTATTTTCAGGTTATTGTGCATCTTACTTTTTTAAAATAAGCTGTTCAAGGTTTAATATTCTGAAAATGTAAGGTTAAATATTCTCGTTTTAATGCAATCTTCACTAAAATTACTTATTATTTATCATTTTAGTCTAGTTTTAAGATCCAATAGCACTTATTAGTGACTAGATATTTATACTTATCAAGTCAGTTTTGCTTACCCCATTGGCCGATGTTTTTATGCTTGATTTTAGTACACATAGATTTAAGTGCGTCTTGCTTGTTTCATGAAGGGCAACATATTGGTTTAATAACACAATCACCAATCATTTTTCTCTCAAAGAGTCTTCAATCATCCAAACTAGCCTCAAACAGATGGTGTGCATATGCAAAATGGCCACGTTAATTTAATAAGGAAGGTCAAAGCAGAAAGGGGCATTTCATTATAACAGCGGATGGTGTTTCAACACGCGTTACGATCCGCTGCAGCTCAAGCCAAGGCTGGGAATAAATCTAGAGGAACATTCTGGATTCAATCTGTGTTCTTGGATACGAGATGTAGGCGTGGACACTTTCTAGTCAGCGTTTGCTAAGTGATTTAAGCAGCAGGTTGTTCTGTTTTCGTGGCAGACGGCGCTTGCCATGTCTTCGGGATAATAGGATGCGCCTCATTGAGCGAGCTTATTGGATCTTCCTGAGAGCTATAAGTGGTGATGCTAAATTGAATGCAATATGCTTTTTTTTCCTTCTTTGCATGCTATTACATCAGTTTAAAGAAGTATGAGTTGTGCAAATACTATTGTGTCCGTTCAGGCAGAGCTCAGCGCTATCAAATCCTGACGACGGCTCATTTCGCGGAACAAGGTAACAATGAATGAGTTCAAAAGACAGGCGGTGTTTCGTGAAGCGCTCGCCAAGATAAGGTCGACGTTTGCTTGTGACTCACAGAGGCTTGAAGAGTGTGTTAATTGAAACATTTAGTCTCAAATCTAGTCAGCAGAAAATTGAGTGTAAAAACGCTGAGATGATAAACTATGTGTGGATTTGTAATGTGAAACGCCCATTTTAGTTTGAATGTGAATGTAGTTAATGCTGGTCTCGTCAGACTGGTTTACATAACCATCATAGATATACCTTTACCAGCAAAATATATAGCCTGATAAAGCAAGGAAGTCTTGCTAAGCTAGTTTAGCATACTAAAAGCAACACCACCATCTAAAACACAATAACAATGACCAAATGTTTCATTTCCTATCAAAACATTCATAGATTTCTGTATTTTTAGTACATGTAATGTTAACCAAGTACAATTTTTAATTTAGAAAGAAAAAAATGTTACTGACCAATGTCATTTCACATTGTCATTCAATAAAACGTCAGCTCTTTTAACAGTACAAAAAAGAATGATTGTGTTAATGGACTTTATGAGGCAAGACATAACACAAAATACAGTTTGACAAGTACATCAACAAAACATAGGCATCATATGGGTTACCACACACAGAATCACTCACTAACTTGTCTACACTCTCAAAAATAATACCAAAAATAGGTTCTAAAATGTTTTTATTTTTTTTAGTGATGCCATAGAATAACCATTTTTGGTTCCCTAAAGAACCTTTTGGTAAAAAGTTCTTAAAATATATATATTTTTTTCTTTAACGTGAAAAACATTTTCTAATCCCATTTAACACATTCCCATTATAACACCAAAAATTGGCACAAAAGCATTATGTGTATACTGTTATGTACGATGATTTTATAGATCACATTTTCATGTAAAGCAGATTTTTTTTCACGCTATGAAAATAGAGCATTTATAATAAGTCAGCAATTTTAAAAGTTCTGGTAAAGTGATGGTCATATTCTAGATATTCACTGTAAAGCCAAGCTTTAAAACGACACCTATGTTGTGTTGCTTAATCAAGTGGTTGTTGAGTAACAAGATAAATTAGTAGCGGCCCTGGTTCGAATTTAACAGGTTAAGGCTAACAATTAATTGATCGTTAACTTAAACAATAATCGATTATGGGAATTTAAAGTCAATCCAGTTACAATACAGTTTTGACAAGTGCAGTATATCAACAAAACTTAAGCATCATATTCTTAAGTTTATATATGATGCATACATGATATATGATGTTTATATACAGTATAGTTTATATATGATGTATACATATACATCATATTATACAGCTTTACTTTCAGGTCTTTCAAATATTTCACTCTATAGTCAGCGTCATTATGATCTCAATGTTTCTTCAACTTCATTGAATCTTTCAGATCCTGCAGATTGTTCTGTTCTGATAGCCATTATTGACGCAGCTCGTCTTAGAGAAGTACATGGATGATTGAGTCGATAAGCTACAGCCGTGACACTGCCAAAAAAGGCTTCTCTTACTTAGTATTTTTGTATTATTTGGACTGGAAACATCTAAAAATTGTTAAATCAAGATGCATTTACTAGATGAGTAAAATGACATGAGATATTATGTCCTGTTTTCCGGGGGAATTAATCAAAATTAAGTGAGTTGATGCTTAAAAAAAGCAAAATCATGGAAACAAGACAAAAATACTAAGTAAGAAAAGCATTTTTTTGCAGTGCATTATTGAAGGAGCTCGTCTTAGAGAAGTAAATGGATGATTGAGTCGATAAGCTACAGCGTGACACACTGAAACACTCGTACAGTCGAGCGCTACACAGTTATTGAGATCTCAGTGAGGAAGTGCACGTAAACAACAGGAAGTGCACGTGAACAACAGCTCTCACCGTTCACCAGCACCACGATGTCCCTGAAATCGATCTCTCCTCGGGCCTCCACGCGCGCCTCGCAGCGATACACACCCTCGTCAGCTTTGCTCACTCGCAGGATCTGCAGGTTGTTAGTGGGAAGGACTTGAAATCTGCCTTCAGGAAGAGAAAGAAACACACACACACACACACACATCAAAACTAATCACTGCTTTTATGGCTGTATTTGAGTGTGTGAGTGTTATTCACAAACAGTCTCAGACAGATGGATCTATACGGCACTTATTGCATAGGTTTAATCGTACAAGTTATGTGCTGAAAGGTTTAAACACTAAGTCTAAGTGTGTCCGCAGAATAATATAGGGTTCATAGACATTTGGAAAAGTTTTTGGGGCAGACCTGACCTGTTAAAAAGAGATGGTGCCGCTCTTCTCTCTAGTAACATGACACATAGTCTTAGAGTTGAACCTTGACTATATAGATATCATAATATAGAGACTGTGTTTGTTCCCTGAACTAGGACATACAAAAAACTCCCAAAGCCATTTAATTAAGTGTCACCGGTCGGCCCATAGCCATTACATATTTAAAACAGTAATATCCTATACTAAACCTAAACTAATTTTGACAAACTATATATCATTTGAAAGCTTACAATCTCTAGTTTCCATATTTGGTTTTTCTTAAATAAATTACAGAGGAGACATAATTTATTAATTTGCAACTAGAATCTTTTCATACTAGTAATGAACATGAAAGAATGGTAGAAACCTAAGTTTGTTTTCATGCCAAGAGTTCAAAAGATAACATCCATTAAAAGGAAATTTTTTTAAATATAAAGAAAATAATAGTAGATTCACCATTTGTGATGCGGCAGTGAGCTATAACGCACATACGTGCTCTTTTTATGTGTTTATTAGAGGTTGAATTCATATTGAAATCTGCCAGACTTCCCATACTACTTCTGAATAGGATGTCTACTTCATAAATTGTATGAAAATTGTTGAAATAATGGTTCAGATCACTCAAAACACATGGAGATAGAGGCGTCGTCTGGTGTTCACCTAGTGGAAGAGTGTGGTACTGCGCCTACACACACTCTCACTGAAAGCTCATTTTTTGAGATATCAACCTAAAATTTGAAACACAACTTCTTCAGATTTTTTACTTTGATTTTCTTGCAGTTTTAGAGTCCAACATGTTTTGAAAATATATATTTTATATAAAATATGAATAATATTTTTTTACATTGTACATTTTCATAAACTCAAACTTCAATAACGTATTTTCTGTTTCACTTTCTTAATTTATTTCACTTCTACACAAATCTGCCAAATGTTTTCTTTAAAACAAGACCAATCTTACATCTATATTCCAAAGCATTCTTGAATTATAACCATTTAAGTTCGGTATATGCATTTTCTATTGCATGTATATTAAAAAAAGAAAGAATCTTAAGATAAAAAATGATTAATTGATTAATTGATTGATGTTCAACAAATAAAAAACATATATAATACAGATGAACAAATTGGAAAGCTTGGGTTGCTGAAATTTCGATCCCTTTCTTCAAAAGCACTTATTGTTAATGATATGATTACAGATTATAACCTAGATGTGCTGTGTTTGACAGAAACCAGACGATTACATTACTTTAAATGAATCCACACCACAAGATTACTGGAATAAATGAAATGAACCATCACTGAACTTACTAAAGATGGACTATGACTCTATTTTCTTCTAGATCTGCTGTACAGCCGAAACAAACTTTGTTGCATTATTATCTCTGTAAAGCTGCTTTGATACAATCTGTATTGTAAAAAGCGCTGTATAAATAAGGGTGACTTGACTTGACTAATCTTTAAGCAACAGTAATAGTGATCCTGATGCTCACGTTAGCAAATTGCACTAATAAAAAAATAAATAAATTGCGTCTGAACCCTTCAGACTTTACAGTCTTGGATTCTTTAGATGGATCACTAAACTAAAAACCAGGCATAGGGTTTGTAAGAGAAATCATTCTGTTATGTTTAAAGCCTTTGACAGCAATATAGTCCTCTGTGCGGTGAAATGAAAAAAGCAGAGGATTTAATCAACAGACTTCTTTTTCATCTGAGCACAATAATAGGAAAATATTATCATCAATCCTCAAAACTGCTTCTGCTTCCATTTCAAGGACATTTGCTAAATGAAACACCTTCAGGATTACAGCCTTTCTTTTGCTCTTGCCATCCATCGCTGATAAACACACACCTTTTCTCTTCTCATCCAGGAGACACATTTATAACCGGCTCCCTAATTAGAATAAAAATAATCAAATCTCCATCTTTTAATCTTCCAGGCTGGAAAAGTGCAGATAGCTTGTCAATGTTCTGCCATTGAATTCCAATTAAGGGTTTGACACCTAAAATATAGATAGAAGTTTTTATTCCATCAGCAGAGAAATGTACTGAATCCAGACTCTGAATGTGGTTTATTGTTTTAGCAATTCAAACCCAACAAACACCTTTTCTTAAAATGTTTATTTAGCCAAGTGTGTAAATGCATTTTTCTTTACAATAAATGACTGTTCTCTTTATTTGTAAGTCACTTTAGATAAAAGCGTCTTCTCACTGATTAAACATAAATGACACTTGATATATATTCTTATTCCAATTCTTTGTCAAATCAATTAATCGCATCTAACATAAAAATTTATATGTTTGTTTGTATTTATGTACAGTGTGTGTGTGTGTGTGTGTGTTTGTATATACACACACACACACACACACACACACACACACACACACACACACACACACACACACACACACACACACACACACACACACACACACACACACACACACACATATATATATATATATATTTTATTTACAAACTTGTGTTAGATGTGATTAATGGTGATTAATCAAATTGATTAATTGCGATAAATCACATCTAACATACAAGTTTCTAAATGTGTGTGTGTGTGTGTGTGTGTGTGTGTATTTATGTACAGTGTACACACACACACACACACACACACACACACACACACACGTATTTACAAACGTGTATGTTAGATGTGATTAATGGTGATTAATCAAATCGATTAATTGCGATAAATCACATCTAACATACAAGTTTGTAAATATATATATATGTGTGTGTGTGTGTTTATGTACAGTGTACATACACACACACACACACCCACACATTATATATTTACAAACTTGTTAGATGTGATTAATCAAATAGAGTAATCGCAATTAGTCGCATCTAACATAAAAGTTTGTGTGTATATATATATATATATATATATATATATATATATATATGGGTGTGTGTATGTGTGTGTTTATATACACACACACACACACACACACACATATTATATATTTACAATAAGAATTTGTACATTTTATTTTCAGGTTTACGCTCCAAAAGAGATTCAACAGGTAATAAGAGGATCATAACTATTACATTAAATTTAATTTAGAATCCCCTAAAAATTCAAAATATTAAATACAAATATTTCCTAAATCCTTTCATTGAAATATTGATAAAAATAGCAGAGGGTTAAATGAAGCGTCTCAGTTCTTACTGTTGGGTTCGGACGTGATCTCTCTGTTCTTGTAGAACCAGGACACGGCTGGCACAGGTGAACTGATGACATCACAGATGACCTCAGCGACCTCGGCCTGACGAAACTCCTGCGGCGTCTTCACCTCGCGAAACGTCAACTTCTCTGTGAACAAACAAACACAACAACATCTCACACGTGCCTCAACCGGACACAGAGCGGCTCAGGAAAATTTAAAAATCACATATCTAAACTTATTTGATTTTGTCGTCTTTCACTTTAAATGCTAAAGCTCTTTAAAGAAGGGTGGATTCTGATTGGCTATTGGCTGTTTTGCTACTACACATAGGAAGAACATGTTCATGCCAGCTAGTTACTGATCTGACTCAGACTAATAAACACATAGCTGGAGTGGATTGATATTGGTCTGGAGCGAGGTTTACGTGAGGGAATGTGAAAATAAGTAAGGCATCCTGAAATCTGTCCCAATGGCTCTTAATTAGAGTGCGCTGCAGTTCCATTTCTCACCACAGATTTACATGGGGAAACTGTGGGGGCGCTGTAGAGCTGAGGAGCATCATAACATTAAAGGGATAGTTCACTCAACAATGTAAATTCTGTCAGTATTTACTCTCCCTCATGTTGTTCAAGACCTTCGTTCATCTTCGGAACACGAATTAAGATATTTTTGATTAAATCTGAGAGCTGGATCACTCTTCCATTGGCTTCGAAGGGATTGAAACTTGTTCCCCGAAAAGTTATTAAAGACATCGTTAAAATAGTCCAAGTGACTACAGTGGCTCAATCTTAAGTTTATCAAACGACGAGAATACTTTTTGTGCGCAAAAACAAACAAAAATAACGACTTTATTTCAACTATTAATTTCCTTCTCTGTGGGCCTCGAGTCAGTTAGCGTAGTGTGATTGCGTAGAGCTACGTCACACGCAGGCTCACTATTGGCCGACGCTGGTCATGTGTGTGTGATGCGTGTGACGGTTTGGTGTGTAACTCACTGTAAATCTCAGGTTTGGTGTGTAACTCACAGTAAATCTCAGGTTTGGTGTGTAACTCACGGTAAATCTCAGGTTTGGCGTGTAACTCACGGTAAGTCTCAGGTTTGGTGTGTAACTCACAGTAAATCTCAGGTCTGGTGTGAAACTCACGGTAAATCTCAGGTTTGGCGTGTAACTCACGGTAAGTCTCAGGTTTGGTGTGTAACTCACAGTAAATCTCAGGTCTGGTGTGAAACTCACGGTAAATCTCAGGTTTGGCGTGTAACTCACGGTAAGTCTCAGGTTTGGTGTGTAACTCACAGTAAATCTCAGGTCTGGTGTGAAACTCACGGTAAATCTCAGGTTTGGCGTGTAACTCACGGTAAGTCTCAGGTTTGGTGTGTAACTCACAGTAAATCTCAGGTCTGGTGTGTAACTCACGGTAAATGTCAGGTTTGGCGTGTAACTCACGGTAAGTCTCAGGTTTGGTGTGTAACTCACAGTAAATCTCAGGTCTGGTGTGTAACTCACGGTAAATCTCAGGTTTGGCGTGTAACTCACGGTAAGTCTCAGGTTTGGTGTGTAACTCACGGTAAATCTCAGGTCTGGTGTGAAACTCACGGTAAATCTCAGGTTTGGTGTGTAACTCACGGTAAATCTCAGGTTTGGCGTGTAACTCACGGTAAGTCTCAGGTTTGGTGTGTAACTCACGGTAAATCTCAGGTCTGGTGTGTAACTCACGGTAAATCTCAGGTTTGGCGTGTAACTCACGGTAAGTCTCAGGTTTGGTGTGTAACTCACGGTAAATCTCAGGTCTGGTGTGAAACTCACGGTAAATCTCAGGTTTGGTGTGTAACTCACGGTAAATCTCAGGTTTGGTGTGTAACTCACGGTAAGTCTCAGGTCTGGTGTGTAACTCACGGTAAGTCTCAGGTCTGGTGTGTAACTCACGGTAAATCTCAGGTCTGGTGTGAAACTCACGGTAAATCTCAGGTTTGGTGTGTAACTCACTGTAAATCTCAGGTTTGGTGTGTAACTCACGGTAAATCTCAGGTCTGGTGTGTAACTCACGGTAAGTCTCAGGTCTGGTGTGTAACTCACGGTAAATCTCAGGTCTGGTGTGTAACTCACGGTAAATCTCAGGTCTGGTGTGAAACTCACGGTAAATCTCAGGTCTGGTGTGTAACTCACGGTAAGTCTCAGGTTTGGTGTGTAACTCACGGTAAGTCTCAGGTCTGGTGTGTAACTCACGGTAAATCTCAGGTCTGGTGTGTAACTCACGGTAAATCTCAGGTCTGGTGTGTAACTCACGGTAAATCTCAGGTTTGGTGTGTAACTCACGGTAAATCTCAGGTCTGGTGTGTAACTCACGGTAAATCTCAGGTCTGGTGTGTAACTCACGGTAAATCTCAGGTTTGGTGTGTAACTCACGGTAAATCTCAGGTTTGGTGTGTAACTCACGGTAAATCTCAGGTCTGGTGTGTAACTCACGGTAAATCTCAGGTTTGGTGTGTAACTCACGGTAAATCTCAGGTCTGGTGTGAAACTCACGGTAAATCTCAGGTTTGGTGTGTAACTCACTGTAAATCTCAGGTTTGGTGTGTAACTCACGGTAAATCTCCAGCACCACCGTGGCCTCCTGACTCTGCGCTCTGGCGTCCACGGCCTGGCATCGGTATATCCCAGCGTCCTCGATGATGGCGTTGTAGATGGTTAGTCTGGACCGCACGCCCTCCGTGTGAACGATCACTCTCTGGTTTGAGACGATGCGCTCGCCTTGAGGACTGAACCAGTTTATGCTGACCGGGTCACCGATGGCTGAAGAAAACACAGAGATTAGGGGATTTCTGATATTCTTCATATTTTGTGCGGTGGTCAGTTCACAGCAGTACCAGAAATTATCTTTTCCAATTAGTTTAATTAGATTTTTATAAAGCCTTTTTTTAACCTAATTGATTGCATGCATAATCTTTTGCGTCAAATTCTTACATTTAATCAATAAATTCAAATATAATAATAATAATAAGGGGGGGTTACCAAATTAAATGACATCAGTATCAACACAATTCATCTTTGCAATGCAGAAGAAACACAGAAGCTGCAACTGAAGTTGCATTTAGATGCATTTACACTGTTTAATGCAAATAGGGGGGGCATGAATGCATTTCACCTGTTACAAATACATAATGTCTTGATGTTTTAAACATAAAACGTTGAATATGCGCAACTCTCTGTCTGTTTTTTCACTCTAAAAAATGCTTGGTTGTTTTAACTCAATTTTGGGTCAAATATGGACAAACCAAAACGTTGGATTAAAAATGTAACTTAAAAATGTAACCCAACGGCTGGGTTTGTCCATATTTGACCCAAAATTGGGTTAAAACAACCCAGCAATTTTTAGAGTGTACAAAGTGAGGGACATACTCGATAATTTCAGATCGCACATCATCAAAACAACTATCACAATATTATCGTACACGATATATATATCGCACACCCCTAACCGAGATGTAGTACAGTGTTTGCATCAGTCTTCATTAATGCACTTAGATGTAAAACCTTCTTCAAAATATCACATGCACCTTAAAAAATGCATGGTTGTTTTAACTCAATGTTCGGTCAAATATGGACAAACCAAACCGTTGGATTAAAAATGCAATTTAAAAATGCAACCCAACGGCTGGGTTTGTCCATATTTGACCAAAAATTGGGTTAAAACAACCCAGCAATTTTTAGAGTGTGCATGCTTCCATACAACCCGTTTCTGATGTTACATGCATGCAAATCCTCAAAGCTCATATGTAGTCGTTCCACTTGGCTTGACACTCGCTGTGGTTTGCGGCAGCTCTTTAGCTCTGGCTTGAATGCGGGGACACATGGAGAATTAGCGAGCGCCGTATGAAACTCCAGGTGCTCTCTCGGCTGAAGGTCATAAAGCAGATATTTCTGGCCCTGGAGGCTCCTCGTGTCACGGATGAGGGTTGTTAGCAGGTTCGAGGGTGATGGTGTTAGAAAAAGGAGCGTTGCATGAACAGAACAGGTGAGAAATGTTCAATCTGAGGAGTTAATTGAGGTGATGTTTGTGTTATTTGCTTCTATGATGCATCACTAGATCTGATTTTTTTCACATCACCTGCTCTTTGTATGTTTATTTATGTATTTAATTTTAGCTCTTTTAGTCGTGTTTTTCAGAGACCAAAAAGAGTCCAGAATACACATGTTGTTTCAAAACCCAAAATACGTTATTTATTTATTTTTTACATGGAATGCATCAGATTTTGAAATCATACCATCATAATTCTTGTAGCTCAAATAGTTTAGCATGACACTGCACTATAAAAAATGATCATACTTCTAATTGTAAAAAACTGTAAATATGCTACGGTAAAAACCTGTTAACAGCAAGTTTAACTATAATAAATCTAACAAGACGTTGCATGCCATTTTAAAGTAAAATAATACAACTTACAGTTTTGTTATCAGTCATGCACATCAGGGTTTTATGATACATCATGTTGTAGTTAAATGAATGTTAATGCATTATCTTATTGTCATGTGTTACTATGATTTGTTGTGTTTATGAGACTATATATTAGTATTTCCCTCAGCTTGTGGAAAGCTACTTATTTGTCTTTCTCTTTATAGTAAAGTTCTGTTAACCTCAGCTGTCGTTTTTTTACTGTAAATTTCAAAGATTAATTTTACAGTGTAGCAACACCAAGATCACGGGTTCGATTCAGAGAATGATCAAAAGCATAGCTTGAATGGCAAATATGTACATTTAAGCTCCAGAAATTACCAAAAAAAAAACACAATAAAAGTATCATAAAATTAGTCCATGTGACTCGTTCAATATATTCCAATTATTTTGAAATTAGTGACAGGTTTGTGTGAAGAACAGTCACATATATAATTTGACATTAGATAATAATCTTCTCTACAAAAGCTGTCACTGGGACAAAAAAGTACACCTTTGTACCTAAAGAGTGCATATTAGTCCCTCAAATGTACATATTAGTACCTAAATGTTACATATTAAAACCCTTTTGAAGGGTACTGTCCCAGTGACAGCTTTTGTACCTTTTTCTGAGAGTGCAGTAGCACATTTCTAGCGATGATAATGCTTGGTGTCAAATCTATTCACTTTAGAAGAAGTCATTCGTGCAGGTGTTATGCTGCTATAGTGATATTTTTATGCTTTTTTTGTTTTTAGCATCACAGCCAAAACTTTTCTCAAATCACATTTATTTCTAATGCACAGTTTCAGAAGTGATGCACAGTAATATCAACCGAATCAGAAAAAACTTGAGATGGCATAAAAGTCTATGAGTGTCCGAGCATCACACAGGTATTTGTAACCTTAGATAACCCCGATCCGTGTAGCTGAGTGAAATATAAGCGTGCTGAAGTGCTTCGTGTTCTTAGGAAGTGATTTATTATATCTATACGTCCCCGCGGGGCGACCGGCCGCTCGTAACGTCCCTCACCAGCGTCTCGGATCAATCTATTCCAGGTTGTTCATTGATAGATCTCCGCAGAGACGCTTGCCGTTCAATTCACACAAGCTGATGCATTCAGGACCGGCTGCGTATGAGCGACGGAGAGAAATCTATTTGTTGTCATGGCAACTCCACGTCGTCCGTGAGGGATTTAATCGGGCGATGAAAAAGTGAATCACTGCGCTGTCGTTCTGCGTTCAACAGGTGAAGACAACAGGTGCGACAAGAAACCATTCAACATTCTGCTGTATACAAACCTGACAAAGGTTTTAAAAAAATGCTTTTTCAATAAAATAAAAAAAATTACTTTAAAAATATTAAACTATTTTTTCAGCTAGTTTTTTCAATATAATATTTCTCATGTTTAACTTGATGTGCTAAAATAACTAAATCTAAAAATAATACAAACTACATAGACATATTTAACAAAAACACCATTAAAACTGGCCAAAAAAAACCCACAAAAAACCTTTAACTAAAATAAAATGAAAACAGAAAATATGTAATTAAAAATAGTAATACAAAAATAAAGTAGTATCCCAATAATACTAAAATAACACTGATTAAAGTAACTTTATGATTATATATGTGTTCAATTGCAAAAAAAATGCAATTAAGTTTGTGTAATACATAAATCAAGGAAATGAAAGAAAAAAAGAGAGATAGAGAGACAGAGAGAGAGAGAGAAATAACTACAATACAAATTTATCAATTAAAGGTGCCAATATATTTACAATTGGGTATACAAATTTCTTAATTAATAAAAATAATAAAGTCTCCAATATTGTCAAAAAAAAAGTTAGGTTTCTCATTAGAAAACTTGCATTTATGAATGTGAAATTTAGTCAAAAATAAGCGTAAAAACAAGAAAAAAGGTGATTATTATTAAAGGTCCCATATTATGCAAAATTCACTTTTGCATGGTGTTTGGACATAAATGTGTGTTGGCAGTGTGTGTGCACAACCACCCAATAGTGATAAAAATCCACTCACTCCTTTTTTATTAATCCCCATAAATCATCAGCTGTGTCTCCCAACGACCTGTTTTTAGTGACGTCACTAAGTGCAGGCCCCGCCCACGAGTGTTGACAGACACAGGGCCCGCCCACGAGTGTTGACAGACACAGGCCCCGCCCACGAGTGTGGACAGACACAGGCCCCGCCCATGAGTGTTGACAGACACAGGCCCCGCCCACGAGTGTTGTCAGACACAGGCCCCGCCCACGAGTGTTGACAGACACAGGCCCCGCCCACGAGTGTTGACAGACACAGGCCCCGCCCACGAGTGTTGACAGACACAGGCCCCGCCCACGAGTGTGGACAGACACAGGCCCCGCCCATGAGTGTTGACAGACACAGGCCCCGCCCACGAGTGTTGACAGACACAGGCCCCGCCCACGAGTGTTGACAGACACAGGCCCCGCCCACGAGTGTTGACAGACACAGGCCCCGCCCACGAGTGTGGACAGACACAGGCCCCGCCCATGAGTGTTGACAGACACAGGCCCCGCCCACGAGTGTTGACAGACACAGGCCCCGCCCACGAGTGTTGACAGACACAGGCCCCGCCCACGAGTGTTGACAGACAGTGCCGTCCTAACATAGACCCGCCCTGTATTAAACATTAAAATCCAGTTGTTGTTCATGGAGGTATGAACATCTGGAGTTATTTTTTAATATACAGTGGCAACAGATATTACTTCACATTAATGCATTTGGCAGACGCTTTTATCCAAAGTGACTAACATTGCATTTCAAGGTAGGCCTAGTCCCTTTGGAATTAGATGGTTTTCTGCATGATTTAGCCATAAAAAATTAATTTATCTTAATTAACGCCTAAAGGTTACACAAACAATGCACACTGAAACTTAAGCTCACAAACCACAAACAATTATATATATTTGTGTATTTATATTCTGTTATAATAATATGTCATATCTATGAAGGCATCCAATTAAACATTTAAACACACAACAGGGATAAGTTTGGGTAGGGTTGGAGTTACACTCTGAAGCACAGGCACTGAGTGTTTCTTTTTTCCCGTCATATTTCACTTTTCATCATATAATTGTTGTGTATGGTCTATGAAAAAAAATGTTGGTTGAGTAGCTATTAAAAATTATTTTCAATTAAATCAAATGTTCAAACGCTCAAGCTTTGTTTTCATTTGTATTATTTTTGTTTTAAGCTTTGTTCAATTTACATTGTTAGTCATTTGACTCAACAAAACAAATGGATAAAGTATAATTTTAACTTTTAAAAAACGATTAACATTTGTTAATAGTACTAGTAGGCTATATTGTCTTTTGTTAATAGGACAGAACATAATTCTTATCTTTTATACTATTATATATATATATATATATATATATATATATTTTTTTTTTTTTCAATTAAATCGTTTTTTAATAAGTCTTTATAACGTTGTTTTAAACTTTAAAACGTTCCAAAACACGAAAGTAGTGCAATGCCTTGCCGCGTCCACCTCCGGCATCAGACTGTTAGTCCTCACACTGCTATGACGTATGGTTCTGCGGTTCTGCAGTTAGACCTATCCAGTGCTTTAAGTGGCCCAAAAAAGGATTTACGGCTCGATCGGAGTAAAAAACCCTCATGTAAACACCTTAATCGATCCGATTGAGCTCGATCCGAACGACATATCGATCGGATTGAAAGGGTTGGTTTATCCCTTATGTAATCCGATCGAGAGAACATGTAAACACTTGATTGAAAACCGAAACTGAAAGGACTGCACATGTGCAATGATGTTAAATAAACGTAATGACGTATAACGCGCGGAACGAGCTGTTTTTCCTGTTGAATAAAGTGTCATATTAATAAGCTTCCCGTCATTCTAAAATTCTCATTTTACTCGCGCGTATGTGAAGTGAAGCAGAACGTCCCACTAGTCCTTGTTGTGGATACTCATCCACAGACGCCTGGTTTTGGCCGCGGGGAGGGGCATTTTTACTGCGTGATCAGCACGGCAAAACGGTTAATATGCTCTAAATTATGACCAGAGACGAATTAATATTACGTCTGCTGTTTAAGGGCCCTTTCACACCTACCTCGTTTGGTCCGGACTTTCGGACTTTCCAGTTTGGTCCGAATCAAAATTGCAGGTGTGAAACCTCCCCCGGACCACGGTCCGGACCAAACAGATGAAATTTGGTCCGACGAAAAGAGGTAGTCTCGGTCCGGATCAAACTGAACAAAGGTTTGGTTCGTTTCTAGTGTGAAAGCATTTCTGTATGGTTCGGACTTTCAGACCTTTTACAGGAAGTTCCGGTGGTTCCCGCATAGCCGAAAAAACAGAAGATGGCAGGAAAAATGAGCCGTACGCACATGGGGAGAGGAGGAGACGAGGTTATTAATTGAAGTATGGTCTGATGACATAATTAGAAGTCAACTGGAAAACATGCACAAAAAAAAGAGCTCGCATGATTGCTTGCAGTCTTCTCCTCCTTTCCTGCCGGCGACGATAAAATGTTCAAACGACGAGGACGTTCATTTGGCGAATTTGAACTAGCCTTGTGTATAGTTGGAGCTGCAGGTAATTATGCCATAAAAATAACAATACAGTTGCAACGATATGCGACTGTTCATTCATAATGTCAAAGTTACCCACCGGGAAACTCTGTATATTCGTGCAGTTTGCGCATGTCAAAAAATCAGATCCGATTTGAAACTTGTGACATATAAACGCGCACATCAACCCGATTACTTTATTTATCATTCATGTAAACACCTTGTTCGGATTCATCCGATTCATTCCGATTGTGTCCATGTAAACGTAGCAACTGACAGCGGCAAAAGCGACACATGCTCTTAAACTCAAGGGTGTATGGGTAATGTAGTCTCTGCTCTCGGTGGGACGAATTAGGAAGCGTGCCGTGCATTGTGAAGGGCGCTCTGAAAAGCGGCAGCGCAGCCAAATGATTAAAGCTCCAGTCGGCAAGTCAGCAGATTGAGTGGACTTAGGTGTGTTCAACTCTCATGCCCCTCCCCCACTATCAACGAATACCCTCCCACCGAGTTCGTGGCTTCGTGCTCGTCAGTGCCAGTGCACCAGATTTTCTGTGAACGCGCCCGTCTCATCAGCATCCATCAACACCATGAAGTATTTTGTTATTGTTGTTTTGTCATTTTGGAGTAGATTGTTACGAAATGGATTACCCACCAATTAAACGTAAATAAACACCATCGTCTGTCTGAAACGCTATTATTGCTGTATGTGGCAGACATGGTCATTGTACATTTTTCTACTGCTTATATATCAGAGCTAGTAAGATACCACATACAATAACAGCAGCTTTACTACTGTTCTTACTCTCGTAAGAAAGATAGAGTAGCATTGATTCTTCCTAAAAGCCAAACTTTATCCCTTCATCTGGACATGTTTATCCACCTAACGTTACATTCACACGGATTTCAGTGCAAACAAACGAACCTGCCCAACAGGTGCTAACGTTAGCTATCCATACCAACACATTAGGGCAAACATACATTACTAACATAACACTAAGAAATAAAGTCACTGGTTGATAAAGCACAATTACCTGTCGAGAAGAAATGTTGCAAGCTCTGCATTCAGCTTGAACCCAATTAAATCACGTAAATCTCTCCACCTTTCTAATGCCGATCCGATGTTGATCCTGGTTTATTTACGCACTTTCTTTCTTTACTTCTTTATTTTCAGCAGGTGTTCTCTTTTCCTGTGTTGTTTTTGACCTCCTAGCTCTTGAGGTTAACCGAGGAATTGGAATCTTTTCCGCCATCACTCTTCATTACTGCGAGAACTTCAGGCGTGTGCATGTGATTGTAAGGTGCGCGAGGGGTGGCGTGTGCACGACCTGTGATTGACAGTCAGATCTCACACCCCGCTGCGCTGATTGGACCGATGATCCGGGACGGGTGGATTTTTCCAAAACAAATAACACGCTCCAGGTGGAGTTAGAAGCTTGGTCTTTTTTCTAAAACCACTTTATTTATGTTGTTCTGTCGGATTATAGTGTCGATTTCACTGAATATGATCAAAAAATTGTTGCCAACGGGAGCTTTAAAACAGATGTGCAAATGAGCGTACCGGTACGCTAAAAGCACGTTCTGGGCGCACGGAGAGGTGGCGGTACGCTCAAGAGCTATATTTGGAAGTGGCGGTACTGAGTACCGGCGTACCGGCCCACTTAAAGCACTGGACCTATCTCCGTTTTTCTGAGCACCAAAAAATGACAATTGAAACATGCTGTAAATAATGATCTGTTGGGTATTTTGAGCTAAAACTTCACATACACACTCTGGGGACATCAGACACTTATTTTACATCTTGTGAAAAGGGGCATAATATGGGACCTTTAAATAAAAGTGCATCTACAGAATATCTTCACAATACTTCCGATACTCATTTCACTGTCGTTCAGAAGTTTGGCGTCTCTTTTTAAGAAATTACCACTTTTATTCAGCAAGGACACATTAAATTGATCAGAAGTGACAGTAAAGACATTTATAATGTCACAATAAGTTCAATTTCAAAAAAATGCTGTTCTTTTCAACTTTCTATTCATCAAAGAATCCTGAAAAATAACATTTATCACAGTTTCCACAAACATATGAACTGTTTTCAACATTGATAATAATCATAAATATTTCTTGGGCATCAAATCATCATATTATACTGATTTCTGAAGGATCATGTGACACTGAAGACTGGAGTAATGATGCTGAAAATTCAGCTTTGATCACAGGAATAAATTACACTTAATATATATATATATATATTATATTTACTATATATTCACATAGAAAACAGCTGTTTTAAATTTGAATAATGTTTCATAAATTTTACTGTATTTTTGATCAAATAAATTCAGCTTTGATCACAGGAATAAATGACAGTTTTCTATATATTCCCACAGAAAACAGCTGTTTTTACATTGTAATAATATTTCACTGTTTTCACTGTATTTTTGATCAAATAAATGCAGCCCTGCTGAGCAGAAGAGACTCTCAACAACCCTAAACGCGAGTCTTTACAGAACGATTATTATTGAGAGAATGCACTGCGAGTTTTCTCATCTGAAAACTCTTGAGATGTACATGTGAATTGTGAAGTGTGTTCATTTTCAACACATTTTTACCTGTGCATGTGAAGAATTTCGACTCTCCGACACTCAGCTCCACTTTATTGAGTGATATGGACACTTGAAGCACAGCTGAAAGAGAGAAACACACAGTTATCATGTGCTTTATACATTACAGACAGTTCCAAAGCAGCTCGTGATAATACACCGGAAAATAACAGTGCAAATGCGGAGAAATTCATCAATATCACTGCAATCAGAGAGTCAGGACGCAGGACGGGTCACTAGCTCAGATCCTCCTCAGAAAACAAGGCCAGTAATTTCACATCTCTCAGTTTTTATTTGCACTGAAAAAAATTGGTGTGGAAACTATTTTCGGTAACACTTTACTTGAAGCCTTTACAATGCATTTTTTAAGTATTTATGCACACTGAAAAACATGCTTTTCTTACTTAGTCTTGTTTCCAGGTTGTTTACATGCACTTTAATGCATTATACATTAAATTATCTGCCAATGGGGTAAAAATAATGCTGTTTCTGTTTGAATTAAGATTATTTTTCTTACGCCGTTTGCAGATAATTTGGCTTTTTTTAAGTATCAACTCACTTAATTTTGATTTATTCCCCCAGAAAACAAGACATAATATCTTGTGTCATTTTACTCATCTAGTAAATGCATCTTGATTTAAGAATTTTTACATATTTGGACTGGAAACAAGAAAAGCATTTTTTTGCAGTGCACCTTTTAATACACTGTATGATTGAAATCACAGTTATAATACATTATAATACTCATATGTTACGTCTTTAGAAAGTATGAAAAGCGCTTGAAAACAACAAATTTCAGATGTAACAATCTGAAAATAGTACTTTGGTTATAATTATTTATGAAAACACATAATGCATTATATCGCATGATATGAATACATGCATAATGCATTATACATTACGACTAAGTTTCACAAACAATTACAAATAAACATGCGATTTTATCGCATGTTTAGTAGAAAAACAAAGTATTTTCTATCTATAACTTTAAAAAACCATTGCATACAGCGTGATCTGATATTCATTTTACAGCTCTTTGCTAGTCATTCATTATTTCTATTGTTGAACTACAGTATACAGACAAATATCTTCATATTTAAATGAAACATGACTTCTGTCGCCTGCGCTGAGAACCAACAATTTTCTCCAATCTTTTGCATAAAACAAAATGTGAATAAACCAACTTTAATCCTTCAGATTTTGCTTCACATGTGATGTTAAATATCAGGAAAAAGCTCTTCCTCAGTGTTTCTGTCTTGTTTTCCAGCACAAATATCCAAACATTCTTAAATCAAGATGCATTTACTAGAAGCAAAATGACTGAAGATATTAAGTCTTGTTTTCTGAAAAGAATTTCTGACCCCATCAGCAGATATTTGTTCTTGTTTTGAGCACAGACTTGCATAACTTTGATGAATTGTTTGATGAATGTCTTGATTCAGGAATGTTTGCACACCGAGACAGAAACACTGAGGAAGAGGAAGACGAGGAGTAATGGAGACGGATCAGCCTATAGATGGCAGTAACAGCATCTTTAACACTTGGAGCGCTGATGATGGATCCTCTCAGGGATGAGGAGGTGAAGAAGTGTTTTACTGTTTGCCTGGTGTAGTTTTTGTCCTCGCGTCTCAGACTCTGTTAATCGAGAGCTCGTCTAATGATCAATCCAGGATCTACGGCTGATTAATGACCAACATCAGCCCTGAACTGCACAATCATACACACACAACTGGAGAACACTGAGTGTGTTTGATGGCACACACCTGAGGAAATGTCACTACAGCCATAACCGAAAAATGTTCAACGTGTGTGTGTGTGTGTGTGCTTATTTTGCATTTTAAAGCAATAGTTCTCCTGCAAAGTAAAATTTATAATTTATTCACTCTGAGGTTCTAAACCTGACCACTTCTGCTGAGCACAAACGGATGGATAACTTGTGTGTGTATGTGTGAGAGGTGTGTGTGTGTGCGTGTGTGTGCATGACAGTGTGTGTGTAAGTGAATGTGTGAGTGTGTGTAAGTGAGTGTGACTTAGTTTGTGTGTGTGTGTGTGTGTGTGTGTGTGTGTGTGTGTGTGTGTGTGTGTGTGTGTGTGTGTGTGTGTGTGTGTGTGTGTGTGAGACTTCTGTTGAGTACAAGCGCATGGTAAACTTGTGTGCGTGTGTGTGTGTGTGTGTGTGTTTGACTTCTGTTGAGTACAAGCGCATGGTAAACTTGTGTGTGTGTGTGTGTGTGTGAGACTTCTGTTGAGTACAAGCGCATGGTAAACTTGTGTGTGTGTGTGTGTGTGTGTGTGTGTGTTTGACTTCTGTTGAGTACAAGCGCATGGTGAACTTGTGTGTGTGTGTGTGTGTGTGTGTGTGTGTGTGTGTGTGTGTGTGTGTTAGACTTCTGTTGAGTACAAGCGCATACGGATGGATAACTTGTGTGTGTATGTGTGAGTGTGTGTGTGTGTGTGTGTGCATGACAGTGTGTGTGTAAGTGAATGTGTGAGTGTGTGTAAGTGAGTGTGACTTAGTTTGTGTGTGTGTGTGTGTATGTGTGTGAGACTTCTGTTGAGTACAAGCGCATGGTGAACTTGTGTGTGTGTGTGTGTGTGTGTGTGTGTGTGTGTGTGTGTGTGTGTGTGTGTGTGTGTGTGTGTGTGTGTTAGACTTCTGTTGAGTACAAGCGCATGGTGAACTTGTGTGTGTGTGAGTGTGTGTATGTGTGTGAGACTTCTGTTGAGTACAAGCGCATGGTGTGTGTGTGTGTGTGTGTGTGTGTGTGTGTGTGTGTGTGTGTGTGTGTGTGCGTGCGTGTGTGTGTGTGTGTTAGACTTCTGTTGAGTACAAGCGCATCATGGTAAAGTTCAAGTGTTCGGCGAGTAACTGAAGACTAGAAGTGAATTAATGATCCAGATGCTGTTCAGAGACAATAAGAAACAACACCAGCTCGTTTTGTCGCACTAATCGGATTAGTGTGTTCGTTCACTGATGGCCGTTTGACAGGTGTGGAAATTAGTCTAAAATCGAGCCCACGCAAAATAATAAAACACAAACCTGTGCGAGTAATTAAACTCCAGAAGACTTACAGCAACATAATGCACATAAACATCATTTCTAATAAGCTCAAGTCAGCTTAGCAGAACTAATTCCACAAATAAACGAGTATTTAAGGTTTGTTAGTCATTTAGACGAGCGGCACAGGACATTCAGCTCCAGTTTCTGTGGAAAATTTATTATTCTTATATTAACGTTCAATAAAATTATGCTCATCAAAAATTCATTTTTTTTGTAAAAAAATTCAGTAATATTGGAAAATATTATTACGGTGTAAAACAGCTGTTTTCTATGTGAATATAATATAAAATATAATTTATTCCTGTGATCAAAGCTGAATTTTCAGCATCATTACTCCAGTCTTCAGTGTCACATGATCCTTCAGAAATCACTATAATATGATGATTTGATGCTTAAGAAACATTTATGACTATTATCAATGTTTAAAAAAGTTATCTACATTTTTATTTCAGGATTTTTTGATAAATAGAAAGTTCAAAAGAACAGCATTTATCTGAAATAGAAGCTTTTGTAACATTAAAGTAGGGCTGCAACTAACGATTATTTTGATAATCGATTAATCGGACGATTATTTTTTCGATTAATCGATTAATCGGATAGAAATTAAATTAGATTTTTTTTTATTATAACTAAATAAAACCGTAAATCAGGGTATTTATGTGTAAAAGTGTACTTTAAAAAGTGCAAAAGCCACACATTGAGTTTTACTAATATCAATATTTGCATTGTTTTTAATGATAATTGCTGATGGCAAGTTGACAAACATGATTATTGTTAAAAAAATGATATCCAACATATTATGTTTTAACACAATTTTTGTTAAAACAAATTTACACAGACATGTTGTTCAGATGTGAATATCTGAACTAAAAACAAACTAAAAACATCTAAAATATATAATTCATTTAATTTTTATTTAAAATTAATTATATATAAGGAATATAAGGATAAAGAATATAATATATATTATATATAATATATAAAAGAATAATATAAGGATAAATTGATTAAATAAATATAGAAAGACTGAAAACAATTGTGTGAACGTAGAGCCGCAGTAGATCGCCTTTGAAAAACAATTAAAACTTAGTAGACAAATGCTATAAAAAGAGAACGGAATGGAGGTAACGTTACCCAGCAAGCTAACAGGCTTGAGTAAAGGACAGGAGAAATTATGCATTAGTGCACAAGCATTCGCTGAAAACCACTGAGTACAGTGACTAAAAAACAATATTTTACTGCTGCTGTTATTAACTGCCTTTGTATTTAATGCTTCACTTTGTAAACACCGTTTTAATTTAACCTATTTCTGCGGTAGCGCTATTTTAATCCATCACTTACGTTGCGAGCGAACTGATTGCACAACCTGATGCTCGAGACAAAATACAGACATCCCAAGATCCCGGAAGTCCCGGGAGTCTCCCGCATATTGATTGCGGCTCCCTGATGCCCGCGAATTAGTTCAAACTCCCGAAATCTAGAGCGCGCAAGCAAGAGCGCGCATGCGAGACAGAAGAGACTGCTCCAAACCGTGTAGCGCGCGCGCTCGGCAGAGCGCCTGAGGGAGAGAGACCTTGCGTGTGTGTGCGTACCAGTAAACGCTCCCCGTGACGTAAGCAGACCAACTAATCGATAATGACATTCGTTGACAACGATTTTCATAATCGATTATAATCGATTTTAATCGATTAGTTGTTGCAGCCCTACATTAAAGTAACACCAGGTAACTTTTCAACCTTCATAATATATTTCCAAGTCTCTTGTGATGGTACATCGACTTACAATAGGTTGAATGACACGTCTGCCATAGCCTGACGGGGTCTGTAGCGTTTTTAATCGTACTTTTAAACTTCGGGTTTCGGGTAGTAACCGGCGAACAAAGAGAACTACAAAACTCGACTGCTTTACGGCATATACGTCACTTCCACCACCACCCCCACTTCCTTAAAGTCGGACGTGCGAGCCAAATTTTATACAGTCATGGCCGAAGCAGCACAGAGAAAAAAGAAAGCAAAGGTTTTGTCGGAGGAAAGCAAAAAGAGAAAAAGAGAAAGTGATCGCATAAAAGGAAGAACGAGGATCAACATTGGGCCAGCTTTTTCTGGCTGGCGTGAGCTGAAAGAGGAGGAGGGGTTCCCGACAGATGCTGACTTGGCTGTCATGCTTTTGGACCAGTAATTATATTGCGTGCATACTATCTCTTTCTTTTTTTGGCTGCCTGATTATGTTATGGAAGCTATTTTATCCTCCGTTTATCTTCATGAATGAAGTAATGATAGTAGAGTAGCGAATGATCAATCTGGTAGCTAGTAAACGCTATTCTCGTTCTCGTCCCAACTGTAGGGGGAGCCCGAGAGCAAAAAACTACCTGTTGTTACTTTAAACACTACCGTTCAAAAGTTTAGGGTCAGGAAGAATTTTTATTTTAGTTTTGGGGGGGGGGGACAAATAAAATAAATCAATACTTTTATTCATCAAGAATGAATTAAATTGATCAAAAGTGAAAGTAAAGACATTTATAATGTTGCAAAAGATTCTATTTCAGGCACGCACACACACACACACACACACAGGTCGTGCCGAAAGGGAAACCACACTCGCGCTGTCATCCACTGTGATATAACAGAGGAATCTACGGGTCGTGTGAGTCTCCGTGAGCAGTGCATGCTGGGAAGCCTTTCCGAAGTCTTTTCTGTGACACACACACACACACACACACACACACACACGCTGAGACGCCCTCAGGCGTAAATACGATTTGACTCCAGAGAAGGTTCATGTCGGCGTTTCTTCTTATGTTTCTGTGAAGTTTAAACACACTGTAAGACACACACACACACACACACACGCACACGCACACACACACACACACAGATGCAGTTTTACCCTGTTTACCGTGTTACGCTTGCCTGAAGGAAAACTTCTCTTTCCTGAACATCCCGGAGTAAATACTGTACAGAAAAGAAGCAGTTGTGACGCCGTATATTTGGGAATCGTAAGTGTTTCTGGTTCTGATCCACATTTCAGCATTTAGTTATAGTGAATGATTCGATTCTTCAGACTGATTCATGAGGTTTTCTATTTGGACTGATTCATTAATATAATTGGCTCAAGAAAAAAAGACATAAAAGTCAAGAAAGACATAAAATAGAAAGGTGCATCTAATTATTGTTTTTGTATAATTTTCTATTATTATTTCAAACACTGCCAGAGTGTGTTGGTAAGGACATTATTCAAACATTCATTATGGAATATATATATATATATATATATATATAGAGAGAGAGAGAGAGAGAGAGTATATATTCTATATATAGAATATTTGGTTACACTTTATTTTATGGTATCATTGTTATAATGTAATTAAATATTTAAGTACAGTGTAATATTAATTAACTACATGCACTTACTGTAGGGTTAGCGTAGGATTAGGATTTGGTTGAGGGTTAATTGCATGTAATTAGGCATAATTTACTGAATATTTATATTAACATCATATATACATATAATAGTATTTATAGTATAAATATAGAACAATATAACATAATAATTATAATATTTGTTTATATTTTGAACTAGCTTCTATTTTTATGTTTTCAGTGTTCATTTAATTTTTTTGTAAATTTTATTAGTTATTTTGTTACTTCTATATCACTTTAGTAAACTTTCATTTAATTTGTAATACTTATAGTGCTATATATGTATTTTATATATTTATTTCAGTTAGTTGCACTAACTTTAAGTTTTCCATTCAGCTTTATTTCAGTTACCGACGTTATGTTTTAGTTTAGTGACAGTAACAATTAAAGACATTATTGTGCTAAACTGAATGCTTCAGTGATCATCTCTTTCCTTTACTACAGTTAAGACTTCTTAAATGATTTCTGCAGAACGAGATCTGTCAGGAACGTCTCCCAGAATGCACTGCTTCCTGACAGCATCTCCTGTGTTTTCAGTTCTCGTGTGTATGTGTGTGTGTGTGTGTGTGTGTGTGTGTGTGTGTGAGAGCTCGAGTCCCGGAGGATCGACTCCAGTGAACTCCACAGAACTACTCGTCCGTCAGCAGGACTAACCGTGGCACGAAACACTGCGGGCGTTCAGACGTTTAGCTCCAAACTCAAGCTGGTTTACCGTCAGTCAATTCAATTCACGTATATTTGTATAGCGCTTTCCACAATACACATCATTTCAAAGCAGCTTTACAGAAAATGCATTTATGAGTCCACATTACAATTTACAGTGATCTGAAACTGTATTTCAGAAATGTATATACAAAAGTCACAGTTAGCTACAAATGTATTCATTTAAACAATGCAATAATTTAATGCAGAAACAATGAGCTCATTGAGAATACTTGTTTGTTAACAAATTAAGTTTATTTACGTCTGACTGATGACGGACATACGCTTCACACAACCTGTGGATTTTAAGACAGGACAATTATTACTTAGGGTGCTTTCACACCTGTAGTTCGGTTCATTTGGTCCGGACTAAGGGCGAAAAATTATACTTTGTATCATTTTCAGGCGTTTTGGTTCCTTTTCACACCACACTGATTGCTCTGGTCCGTTGATGAGATGATGAAACAAACCAAAATGCAGTCACGTGACAACATCCACATCACTCGTTGGCCAGATGTGTCTTGAACATATTTCCACAACCGCACTTAGATTGGTCAGAATTAACGTGCGGGAAAATTCCAACAGAACTGGCGGATGTAAACAAAGAGGAAAATCCGGCAGACATGCGGAGAATTCACTCATAATGCATGTTCAGAATCAGCACAAGCTTTATCCTTTCGCAAATCCCCCCATAAACAACAGTCTAGACGCCATATAAATAATAAAGTCACTGTGCAGTGCGGAGAACTTCAGTGTTTATGATGATATTTTAGTGAGAGTGCAGAACGCGGTAAGTCAGTCATGGCTTAAAGGGAGCGCGATTGACAATATAAATAATAATTTTGTTTGAGTACGGCAGCTTTTAGTCCAAAAATGCGCAGTTCTTTGGCAGTTGGGTCTGTTCGAGGTCGGATCACGTTCTCACCACAAACGAACCGCTCCAGAGTTCGCTTGAAAGCGTACCGAGACCACCTCTTCGAGGAGGTGCGCACCCGAGTGCGATTGCTGCATTCACACCTGCCCAAACGAACCGCACCAAGGGGGAAAACCAACTCGAGTGCGATTCAACCCAACTAAACGAGGCAGGTGTGAAAGCACCCTTAGACCTCGTGACTGAATAACATTATTTATTCACATTCAAAAATCAGTAACTCTACAATTTAGTCAGGACTGCTATCGTCAAAATATGATTGTCAATTAGCATACAGTTTTGATTGGCGGTCTGGCTCTGTTCTGGGCAGCAATAACCCTCTAAACAGAACAGAACCAACATGAATGTATTGCAGATATCATTAATTCATTTGAATATACAACATAATTTGAGAATTTTAGTCTGATTCAGGGCGACTGGAGACAGGTGGAGCTGGGGAGGGAGGAGGGTAATGAGCTCCTGAGAAACGCGATAGATAATACTGAAAGCTTATACACTAAGTATTTTTGTATTGTTTCCAGTCCAAATATCTAAAAATACTTAAATCAAGATGCATTTACTAAAGTAGTAAAATGACATGCGATATTATGTCTTGTTTTCTGGGGAAATAAATCAAAATTAAGTGAGTTTTTGCTTAAAACAAGGAAAATTATCTGTCAATGGGGTCAGAAAAATAATCTTAATTCAAACAAAAAACAAGATTTTTTCCCCCCCATTGGCAGATAATGGGGTCAACAAAGCAACAAATCACTTAATTTTTAATACTTTCTCCAGAAAACAAGGCATAATATTATATGGCATTTTATTAATCTAGTAAATGCATCTTGATTTAAGAATTTTTAGATATTTGGACTGGAAACAAAACAAAAAAACTACGTAAGAAAAGCATTTTTGCAGTGTATATGTTCACACACTAGCCGTGTTTCCATTACCCTTCAAATTGCGCAAATTGAAATTGTGAATTGAAAATACGCCCAATGGAAACTCGTCAATTTCGCAAAAATTCACCCGACGTAAATGTTTGGTATGTTTGGACAGAATACGAGACAGAGTTCTTTATTAAATTCATAAAAGATAAAAGAATTACAGGAATACTGGATTCTAAACCTCAAAGAAATGCCACAATCATACCTCGAAGCAGAAATGAGGGAGAAACACCCAGAAACTCCTCATATGTGCCGCTCTTAAGTAAAAGGGTCTGTATAATAATATGTAAAATAATAGTTAAGGCCAGTGCGGTGGCTAGAATATACATACACCTATCAACGTCCGTTGCCATGATTTTTGGAAAGACTTATTGCGAGAGGAAAAAATGAAGTTTTAGTCGCATAACATGGAAACGCCGTCATTTCACATTAGTTTTTTGTTGACATTTAGAAAAAAAACGCAAAAGTTTTGCGCAAATCTGTAATGGAAACGTGCCTAGTGATTAACGTCTCATTTGTTAGTAGTATTAGTTAATGCATTAACAAGAATTATATGTTTATCTAATTTATTAACCTTTGTCAATGTTAGTCAATAAAAAATACAACTGTTTATTGCTTGTTCATGTTAGTTCAAAGCACATCAACTAATATAAATAGATCTGTATAAGTACATGTCGAAATTAATACATGCTGTCGTTTATTGTTAGTTCATGTTCACTAATGTAGTAAACTAATGTTAATAACTGAAACCTGTTTACAGGTGAAATTAGAATATCATGTAAAAGTTATAATTTTGATGATTATGGCTTACAGCTTATGAAGACCCCAAATTCAAAATCTCCAAAAATTTGAATATTACATGAAATCAATAAAAAAAAGGATTTTAAATACAGTAATTCGGCCCTCTGAAAAGTATAATCATGCATATGTATATAGTTATATTTACTAAATATATTAGTTTCACCTTTAAATCTAAATTACTGAAATACATGAACTTTTGCATGATATTCTAATTTTTCGAGTTTCACCTGTAAGTGTTATCGAAAAAATATTCGAACAAACAAACAAATAAAAAAATACATTTTTAAAATTGGCTATAAAAATAAAAAGCTGCTCAAAAAGCAGAGCAAAAACCCTAAGGTTCAATCAGCAAAAAAAAAATAAAAAAAATGAACGGATCAAATGTAAACCTTCAATGCATTTAAAATCACTTTGGATTAAAGCATCTGCCAAAAGCATGAATATAAAAGTGCAAATTATCATTTACCTCAGTAAAGCGCTCATGATCCTGACAGTAAAGAGCTAATATTACATTTCAGCTATAAAGTCATCATAATGCGTAAATGGACTTTATGGGTCGTAACACTGGTTCTGCTTAGTCGTCGCTTTACGATAAAACGTGGAAGTGACAACTAAAACACATAAAAAAGCTATATTATCTTAACATTCTAATCATACTAAGATGATGTGTGCACAGAATAAAATTAATACTGTAAATATATTTCTAGATCTCCTGGTTGCTCTGCATGCCTCGTCTCGTTGGGTTAATTAAACGAGCCGTATGTTTCTCAGTGTGACAGAGTTCGGCCCAGTGGATCCAGGTCTAAAAATACACACACACACACACACACACTACTGAGTGCACTTCATATTCACACACACACACACACACACACGGCTGCATGCAGGTCAATGGAGAAGATGCCTGAAGTGCAAAAAAAAAGAGTGAAATTTAGAAGCAATTTCTTGAGTAAAAACTGTTTGAAAAGTAAATCCTACACCATTTATTTCTCAGTGCATCATGTAATAAATCAGCTGCGTTAGTTATAATATTCAACATGTCAACACATTACATTCTCTTTTTGATGTTATGAAGTTGCAAATAAGTAAATTAGTAAATAAATACATGCATAAAAGGCAAGACACCACAGGCAAATAGAGGTCAAAGTGGTTACTAATCAATTTAACCAGTTAATCAGATTAAGACAATTGTTTTGCATTACAAGTTGTTTGAAATGTTATGTTTAAATATTCAAATGAGGGATTATCTAATTGATAATTTGCATACTTTTCCAGAATCGAAATCAGAGCATTGGATAAAGTCAGGTTCAAAACTCATGTTTGATTGTGTTGACATATTACAGTTAAAGTTCTCTTTTTCTATCACTTCATATTATTATCAGAAAATACAGCAGACAAGAAAAAAATATACTTTTTTTTTTTTTACCATGGAATAAAATGTTAATAAACCAGGTGAATGATGAATGAACAAACCTTCAGAATATAAATATTAATAAAACGGTTTGGTGTGTGACTGTGTAAAGCTGGTGAAATGGAGATTTCTGACTTAAAACTATTGAATAGATCATAAAAGCCCAATAAAATAAACACTTAAATGTGATATTATGGACAGTTAACAGAATATTTGAGTTCAGGGTTTGAGTTTAGCTCAGTTCAATTATTACGTGTTTTGTTCATATTTGAACCGTAATTGTATTTTGTATTTTATTTTGTTCATATTTGCCTGTTTATTGGCTTCCGCTGTCACTGCAGAAAACAAACAAACATTAATATTAAACATTAATCTGTAATAAGTGTCGCATCTGTTCTCTTCATAAATAAATAAATGCTTCTAGCCTACATATGCTCGTCCTGTAAGTTCATGATTAAAAATGAAAATGTGAATGTAAACAAATGTCAAAATTATCATTAAAATATGAAAATTTGAATGACAGTTAGTCATAGATTATTACGGACAATAATGTCAAAATGACGGAAAAATTTTCTTTCCACTATTCTGAAAGATGACAGATTATTGATGCAAAAATCTCACAATTGACCAATGCATGAAAAAACAATATCTTGCCTTATGCAAATTTGGGAGAATATGTGTTAAATGTGTGTTAAATGTGTTAAAAATAATGCAAAGTTACAAACAATCATTCATTTGTTTAGTGTCGTGTTGAACATGAAAAGTGTCGAATCTGTTCTCTTCATAAATAAATAAATGCATAATCTAGCCCACATAATATGCTCATCTTGTAAATGCATTATTTAAAATGTATCTATTAAATGTCAAACTTATGATTAAAATAGAAAAAATGTAGATAATGACAGAATTTTTACAACCCTGTCTGTCAAAATGACTGTACAATGAGAAAGTCTAACGCAACCACTGATTTCTCAAAGAAGACTTTGCATGAAAAAACTATATTTTTCAATTCAATTCAATTCACATTTATTTGTATAGCGCTTTTCACAATACACAAACAAATGATTAAGACATTTAGAAAAATGTAGCATTGTTGCATGTTGATTCAGAGTTGATTTCGCCTGTAGTGTCTTCTTGCCTTATGCGAATTTTGGGGAATATGTATTGAATGCTCATGAAAATAACATATATGGACTCAATACACATTAAGTAGAGCTATCAATACTTTAATGTAAATGTTTCCTTCCTCTGAAGAGCTTTACGTAAAGACATAATAACCAAGAATACTTTCATGATACACCAGCTCACAGCCATTTCACAGTTAACAGTCTGTTAGTAAAGATCCTAAGAGTTATTGTGACTCTCCATCTTTCACACACACCGGACCCCCACAGCGAAGACCGAAACACCAGTGTGTGTGTGTGTCACCCGAGGGTCCGGCCCGCTGTGAGGATGTCAGGTAACACACACACGGCTCTACGGACCCCCGCTGACACACACACTGGTGCTGTCGACACTGAATATTCAACCACAACAACTCGATGCAGCAACAAAACACTATTTTGCATTGAGAAATAAAGAGATCTGATTCTGCTTTTATCATCTGACTTCAGTGTGTAATGTTTGAAAAGCTCTGAGTTCTTCTCTATATCAGTGTCAGTGTTTCTGAACTCCCTGAATCGCCTCCATTGTAGTCTTGAGTTTCTCCCGGGAACGAACACGTCACAATATTCCTCATTATAATAATTCATACGCAGAATAAAGGGGCGTGGCCTGGTTGAGTTAGTTAGTTAGTAGTGTGTTAAACTGGCGGTTATGGTAAGGGGCGGGACATTTCCCGAACGCACTCGAAGCGCTCGACCAATCACAACACACTGATCCAGACAGCCAATCAGAGCACAGTGTGCTTTTCAGAAGGAGGGGCTTCATAGAGACAGGAAGTAAACAGAGCGTTACTGACAGACTGGGAAGAGAGGAGCCGCAACAATGGAGAATATGAGGAAAATAATCAACATTCAAGCAGGAAAACCTGTTCTAGTAGAGCCTGAAAACAACATCAAGACTTTAAATCCTGCCTTACCTTGTTTCACTCTGAAATATGTCACATTAAAATGCTGTAAACTTTCACAGAGCGAGTTTCTATTTTTACATTGTGAGTCTCTACCAATCTCTCTATATTGAGAAAAGACACTTTGATATTCAGTAATATGATTGATTTGACTGCACTTACACTATTGGATGAAAAATAAAAAAAACTTGAGCAAAATAATGACACTTTTGTCTTTTATTGAGAGTTGAATTTATGAACTTTACACAATTATTGAACTGAATCAACATTGAACTGCATTGATCTGAATAATGACACTTTGAATTTGAATTTGTCATCATTTGGCGAGGTTTGAATAATTGATTTTCCAATATATCACTTTGAAGCTTTAAAACAATCTGTATTGTATACAGCGCTGAAGAAAAAAGCTGAAAAACAAGACAAAGTAGCGACACTAAGGTGAAATAAAGTGAATGCAATCTATGACAGTAATAACAGCACAATCTCAGCATCCATCTTCTTTCTGTTCTCATGAAGCAAGAACATGAGGTGATCTGGTTTTAGCTGGAAAGGCCACAGATACACAGATCTGCTGCTGATAATAAAAATGAGACTGAGTTTTACAGCAACAGGAAACTATATTACACACCAAAGCGGCTCTCAGACTCGCTGTCCTCATAACAAATAATGAACGGGAGATTTCAGCAGCATCAGGACAAACCAAGAGCACTCGCTGGAGACGTGCGGCTCAATCCTGACATATATCCTGATTTAATGTATTAAAATATAAAAAATAAAGCTGGATGAACTATAAATTAATGCTGGGCAACGATTAATCCCATCCAAAATAAAAGTATAATAATTATTTTTTACACCATATGCATTACACCATATGCATGTATAGGCTATATTTAAGAAATATTTAAGAAATATATCCAATTTTTTTTTATTAAAAAAATTTAAGAAATAAATTTATAAATTTAAAAATTTCTTATAAATTTAAGAAATATATAAGAATATTTTATATATATATCGCCGCTGTCCGATGAAAACCGCGTATGTCCATTTTGCCGATTTTGAGATTTTTCGACGGATAGAATCTCCAGGTTAATTTCCGTATACAGTACGCTTCACATCATCTAAATGACCAATGACAAGTTGTGAAATCATGTCATCTGATTATCACGTATATCCATTTGCTGTCAAAGCTGTCATTCACGCCGCGTATCTCCCGCCCTGTGCGGCATCTCGCCGGTCTCGTGAAGTTTCATCTTATGCGTCTCTGGAAGCTCAGCATTGGATAGCCGAATAACACTGTGAGGTAAAGTATCAGCAATTAAACGTTTGTTTTTGACAACTGTTCACAAGTTTATTATATATTCACAAAATTACGGTAGGACTTGGCAAACAAACTATCAGTCTAGCATTGCCATGTCAGTGTATTGATTCATTGTCCCTTCATAGTTTGAAAGAGACATTTAATAAACTGAGCGTATTTAATAAACTGAGCGTATTTAATAAACTGAGACGTAGGCTATTTAATAAACTGAGCGTATTTAATAAACTGAGACGTAGGCTATTTAATAAACTGAGCGTATTTAATAAACTGAGACGTAGGCTATTTAATAAACTGAGCGTAGCCTATTCATCTGTCTATACGAAACGCGACTTCATTCTAATTAATGATCGGAAGAACGCGTATCGACCACCGTTACTGTAAAATATGCAGGTATGTCCATCTAAACTTGATTTTGGTCAAATGTGGATTATATCATTACACTGGCAAGAATATGGTTACATTTAAAGATGCCGTACCAAATATGCAACGCTACGTTCAACTGCTTTTGAAATTACAGTGTTTTTTTCACTTCCGGAAAAGTAACCGTTTTGGACATACGTGAGTTTCGTCGGGCAGTGACGAAATATCGTCCATATATATATGTATATGTTTTTTTAATAAGTTCATGCATGTGTGCATTTAAATATACAAAATAATTATACACAGTACACACTCATATATTATATAAACACAAACTTTTATTTTGAAAGTGATTAATCGTTGCCCAGCACTACTATAAATACTAACAAAAAACATCAAAACGTACCACAGCATATATATATATATATATACACACACATATATCCTGATTTAATGTGTTAAAATATAAAAAATAAAGCTGGATGAACTATAAATTAGTTCTGGGCAATGATCAATCGCGATTAATCGAATCCAAAATAAAAGTAAAATAATTATTTTGTGTGTGTATATATATATATGTATATATATATTTTTTTAATATATTTTTAAGTTCATGCATGTGTGCATTTAAATATACAAAATAATTATACACAGTACAAACTCGTATATTATATAAACACAAACATTTATTTTGAACGTGATTAATCGTTGCCGAGCAATACTATAAATACTAACAAAACAAACAAACAAAAAAAAAATATATATATATATATATACACACATATATCCTGATTTAATGTGTTAAAATATAAAAAATAAAGCTGGATGAACTATAAATTAGTACTGGGCAACGATCAATCGCGATTAATCAAACCCAAAATAAAAGTATAATAATTATTTTGTGTGTGTGTGTGTATATATATATATATATATATATACATATATATATATATATGAACACATATGCATCTATATATTTAAGAAATATTTGCATGTATATATATATATATATATATATATATATATATATATATACACACCTCATTTCTATAATATAAAAATATAAATATTTTATAAATCATTTTTTTATAAACACATACATGTGTGTATTTAAATATACAAAAGTAATAATACATAATACACTCATATATTATATAAACACGAACTTTTATTTTGAAAGTGATTAATCGTTGCCCAGCACTACTATAAATACTAACAAAAAACATCAAAATTTACCACAGTATCACCATGTTTTAGTAGTTTAGTTTAGTATATTTTGAAGTGTCTTGTATCACTATATTAATATCATAGACACTGAAGGTTTGTGTGATGCTATTTAAGTCTGTTTCCTTTCCATCTGATTGATTCCTCAGGTCATTTCCAATCTCGTATTGATGCGGCGCAGCGTCTGGACCGGTGAGATCGTGCATCTATTTTTCAATTATTCATCCGAGCGCTGTTCCAGGAATGCCTCATCTGATCCAGATCCCAGCAGATATTGTTAGGATGTCTGAGTGAAAGGTCACATCCCAGTCACTCTCTCTCTCTCCTGTTATCTCTGTGTCCCGTCTGTGTGTCATTTCCACTTTATTCCTCTCCTATTTCGCTGACATCTCACAAAATCTGCCCTGAAAGCGTATAGGAAGGACTGCAGATGGGTCTTACAACTTACAGAAAGACTCTGAAAACTAAAAGATCTCAGAGAAACACCTTCAAACTGATTCTCACGGGATAAAAACAGCACCCACATCTCTGCATGCTTGAAACATACTCTATGAAAGAACAAAAACACAGACGAGCCACGTTTCAAATGTTGCCGTGCTGAAATGCGCAAGAACGCAACTTATAGTGCGATGCAATTCTCAGTGTTGCCACAAGGGGCGCTATAGCCATCCTTAAAGGTACAATATGTAAGATTTTTGTAATTAAAAAAAAAATTTTTTAAAAACACTTGCACAGTGTGATATATTTTATGTAGTTGGGTACTTATCCCAAAAGTTGGTAAATCCAGAGAAATTCCTGTTTTAAATAATTGCTCGTCCCTTGTCATTATCGCCTATTAATGACGTAATATCCGCGCTGTCCTCTGTTTCCGCTTGTAGAAAGCATATATATATATATATTCCCTTATTAGCGACCGTTTCAATTGGCCGCTATACGTAAGCCGCTAATCAGGGATCTATGTATATATATATATGATCTCGCACACCGCTGTTGTGTCATTCAGTCATCATGGTTCATGATTATTGATTGGCGAGTACAGATTTAAACAAATGTAAACGAAGGCTTTGGGAAAAACTGAGAAATAAATCAAGGATCAAAATCGTGTGGGGTTTACAGGATGGAGAGCTTCGGGACATACTTGGACTTGACAGAGACTCCGCTTCTTGCATGTGATTTAATAGACAGGTAAGCAAATATATGTTCTATATTGTACACATACAGTTATATTGTTCTTTGTTTGTACTTCAGTAACGCTTTTTATCAAGTCTGGTGACCAAGTCTATGGCAGTGAAATTAAATACAGTGTAAATGTTTAGCCATTATACTTGCAAATACTGTGGGTTCATTCCTATTTAATTTTTAGTATGATTGTTTTAAACTTGTAAAACTATCAGTAAAAGGCTAATATAGCATTAAATTTCACGTTCCTTGCAATGACGTAAAATAGTGTGATCAAACGTACAGGTAATAGAAAAACTAATTTATTAGCTGCATTTATATGATTTATGAATTCAATACAAACATGTATGGTGAAAACAACATCAAGCTTTGTCTTTGTTATTGTTTTGAAAATGCGACCGCTAGCGGCGAAAACTTACATATTGTACCTTTAAAATTGACGACTTCTAAGGTCCCTTTTTAGCTATGAACACTATCATTCAAAAAGTTTGGGATCATTAAGATTTTTTAAATATTTTTGAAAGAAGTCTCTTCTGTATATAATAACTGAGATGTAAAATTGGTGGTACCATGAGTTTGGCGGCTGTAAACACATGATCTGGGGATGATTTGTGCCTCTCGACTCAGTAATCATCTGTTAGCAACGGGCCAATGACATCAGCTTACAGATAATTAGATGCTGCTGTGCCATTTCCAATCAAACAGAAATAATTACGTGCCTTTGTATCTGTTCCTGTAATTGAAGTCTTTTGTTTCAGGATGCCTTGTGTAAAAGGATATGAAATTACTAAACACTTATTTACGATTAAAAAAACAGTTCAGACCACTAGTTAGACTACGGTTGCTTTTGTGCACTGCAAAAATGCTTTTCTTATGTAGTATTTTTGTCTTGTTTCCAGTCCAAATATCTAAAAATTCTTAAATCAAGATGCATTTACTAGATTAATAAAATGCCATATAATAGTATGTCTTGTTTTCTGGGGAAATGATTAAAAATGAAGTGATTTGTTGCTTAAAAAAAAAAGCGAAATTATCTGCCAATGGGATAAGAAATAAAATCTTGTCTTTGTTTGAATTAAGATTATTTTTCTGACCCCACTGACAGATAAGTTTGCTTGTTTTGAGTAAAAATTCACTTAATTTTGATTTATTTCCCCCAGAAAACAAGACATAATATCGTATGTCATTTTACTACTTTAGTAAATGCATCTTGATTTAAGTATTTTTAGATATTTGGACTGGAAACAATACAAAAATACTTAATAAGAAAGGCATTTTTTGCAGAGTGTTTAACAGATGCACATCCACAAGTCTTCTTTGCTAGTCGTATCTCGTGAGTATTGATCTGAATGAGATGGATGTGAACACTGCCCTCCAGCTTCATTGTGAATGACCATTCCTTCCTGAAATCAATAGTCTCCAGTGGACGTAAAGTGCTCTACAACCCTTAACGGCCACAGAAGCTCCTATAAAGCCTTAATCTTAACATTGCGTGGAGGGGGGATCGAGCAGAGTCCATTTCTATCATATCCAACTGACCAAACCGTCCCTAAAAACCTCTTTCCTCATTATCGTGACGCGACTGTTAAACGGAGCATCAGAACATCCTCCATCTCGACTCTCATTGATGAGCTTTGAATTGCTCTTCTTCTCCAGTTCATCCTGTAGTACTCGCTATTCAAGCGTGTTTGAGTGACCCAACGATGCACAATGAAGAAGGCCGAAGATCTCGCTGTCTGAGACTGAGAGTTTGAACATCTATCGTTTACATGCAGACAAATAATTGGATTGATGGTTCAATTGGGCTGGAAAGCCTTTATGTAAACAACTGGATTGAAAGGGGTTTTATAGACATGCAATGTTTCGATCAATAGGAAAATAGATTACTGCAGTACATTTTTACAAGAAAATTGTCTTTCTACTTCATAGTTTCACATTTAATGTATGTTACTTGCCATTTCTTCATATATAATTGTGAATTTACTAGGAATTTCTAAGTGGAAATTGATTCTACACCATTTTTTTTTCAGTGTAAACATGTAAATGCTTGGCTATGATAGTCTTGTCAATTAAATTCAAAAATACCATACCCCCTTTTCAAATTAGATCATGCATTTGTAAATGAACATGTGAATCCGATTGCACAGAACAATCAGAATCTGAAATCGGATTGGATTTATTCGGATTAACGAAAATTAGTCCATGTAAAAATGCAGAATCAAAATCAGGGCAAACTAGTTAGTGGACATCAAGGGTTAAAATTACCAAAGAGATCAGTGAAACCATCAGACAATTTTTAGGTTGCTTTCAGATGTTCAAGTACTGAGAAAGGAGATGAATTAGTCAATAAGGAAGGTTTGGCTTGGTTAGTTCTTTAATGGGAGACCGAATGTGGAAATCAGCTCCGATTATTCAATGAGAAACGTTTTGAGTTTATATCTAGATCTTTTGATTGCACTATTTGGTATATGAGCAAATCTGAACCCAATCTCAGATGTTTCTGAGATCTGAAACTCTTCAGGAGACACACATAAGGTTTTGAATAATGAAAATGTGTTTGAAATGTTTTGAATTGAAATATTCACAGCTTAAATATTCAACCATGCTGAATTTCAGCCCATAAAAATACAATGCCCTAAAAAATGCAATGCATAGAAATGGCTAATGCAATGCATCTTTTTTTCCAAGTAGTGCAATTCAACAGGCTTTTTTGTTCCAAAAAATTTGTCATTATTTTACCTCCATAGAAACTTCAGCAAAGGTCTTCATTTGCTCTCCATTTGATCTCTTTGTGTCATGGAGAAAAAATTAATATATTAACTCCAAACTGAGATCTTTTGATTGCACAATTTGGTATCTGAGTAATCAGTAACAAGTCTCAATTTGTTCTCACTGTGTGGAAATTATTGACAAACTCCATCCTAACTCCATATAACAAATAACACGGAAGTGCATGAGACTCGCACATGGAGGGCAAACTTCTGAAATAATAATTATTTTATATAATATGACAAGCATCAACACAAATGTTGTATATTTTGAGTAAATTAGGAGCTCCAGACCTCGTGTTTGGCCTGAACTCTCCATGCGCTTCCCCAGATCAGGAGTACGAGCCGATCAATATCCCACCGAGGACAGAGGGGTTTCTATTGATTTACTGAAAATATCAAGTTTACTGTGTTTGGCTGAAGGGGGTTTAGTGTGTGTTTAAAACTGTGGCTCAGTACGCTTTAGGGATGCTGTAAAGTCATTAAAAAACCCAACAGGATCTGTTCCAGATCTCATATCCCCCTGTCAAATACTTTACATAAATAAACAAATCTGCAATAATAAATAAATAAATCATATATGATTAACAATAATAATAATAATAAATTACCTGTAGATTGAACAATCAAGTAGTTTAGAGAGATTTGTAAAAATAAAATAAATGGTATACACTATCATTAAAAAAAAATAATAATAAAGTCACGCTTTAATTTTTGTATCATTGATATAGGGGTGCAACGGTACATGTATTCATCCCGAATCTTCATAATACAGACTTCATAGTACATAGTACATACAGTCAGATGACCAATACAGTCAGGCACCGGCGATACACACTCCAGTCCAGATGGGGGCGTGAGAGGTAATGCAATGCTGTTTGCTAACCGCCACAACAGGAAAAAGAGCAGGAGACGACAAGACGATCTATTCACCAACCCAAAACTAGAGTTCAGATGCATGCAAGAGCTTGCTAGAAGCAAATACGCTGAGTTTCCATTCATTTTTGTGACGCACACCACAAACTTTACGGAAGGGAAACTGTATCCTGTTTTTTTGTTTGAACTTAATCAAAATGAAAAACTGGTTGAAATAAAATTAGTTCAAGTTTTTTTATTATTTCATTTGAGCTAATGTTTTTTTTTTTTCATTTCAAGTAATGATTTTTTTTATAGTTGTAGAATTCATTTTAGTATACTATAAAACCTTATTTTTTTAAATATCCATATCAATTAAAAACAAAATCAAAACCAAATAATAATAATAATGATAAATAATAATAATAATAATAATAATAAAGATACATATGTAGGATGTTATTCTGTCAGGAAACAAATTAAATACATATATAGCGGTATACAAATGGGTCCTATTATTGGCACTATTATGGGTGATCCCAAGATATTTCAATGGCTCTTTCCACATTCGTTGAAGTTTTGCTTGAGCTTTTAAGTTTTGTTGCCGCCGTGTAGATGGTGTCAGCAACATCTTCACCTTGGAGAAGTTAAGTTGAGGTTATATCAGCAACTTACATTAGACTAGAAGTGATAAGGTTAGATAAAGTTGGACTGTACAATTTTGGCCACAATTTGTCCATCTGAATCAAATTGTGAAAATCCTAAAATATTCCTTTGATCTTAGGCCAAAATCTGAAGTCTTTGATCGTTAGTTTTTACATGTTCACCGCCAGTCGATTAATGACCATTGCGATCAGATTTTACCTAAAATGTCATACGATTTGAGGCATAATCCTGCAGTGTGTCTCTCAGCATCCTTAAATAGTACCAATGCAATAATTCAGGGTTTTAATTTAACATGCAATAATTCAGGCATTTCTAACATTCATGCCGGGTGAGTTCCTGTCCAGCTTTGATGATATACCTGTGACAGATATCAGAAAGTGTCTTCTGCATGTGTTTTCAGTTCTGCAGCCGCATCAGGACTGAAGATGCACGTGTATTTAACACTGATAGCCGGACCCGAGGGGAACACGCCTAAATTGGGTTTAGATTGCTTTAGAAGCCTTAAGCATGTGGGGTGAGTTGCCATGGAGACAAGGAAGTTGAAGGCAAACGAGCCACTAATGAGCCTTAAAAAAACGATCCACAAGCACAAATACTCGCATGCACTCCGACTCCTACATAACAGCGAGGGGATTTTTATACTAATGATGAATATACTCGACTAACCTGTCAACAACATATCTAGGTCAAATTTCACCCCACAATCAAATGAGATAGAACAAATTATGTTTGGCATAAATGTTGCTTTATATTTCGACTGACAACACCACCATGTTGGTGAAGTATTTCAATTACTCAGAACCAGTCTCTGAAATGTCTGACGTGCAGGAGTAAAAGAGTTTAGTATAATTCAGACTTCTTTATTAAAGTCCCCCTGTCGTAAAAATCCAGCTTTTAATGTTGTTTATATGTCTATGTGGTGTTTTTAATTTGCTTTAAGACAAACCATGTGTAAATTCATTAGTCAGCATTGCTGAGTATTTTCTCCTTAACCCTCTGAGGTCGACTCACTTTTTTTCTTATCAGTGCAAAAGAAACTCAAAATTCTCTGATGATTTTGATCTTACATATTAAGTGTTGTACATCATTAGATCCTGATAAGTGTCCATTTTTGTGGATACTCACAATAAAAACAAAGTGTTGTGCTTTTCGCCAAATAAAGAAAAACAAACATGATGCGCGTTCTGCCTTCTCTCTGTCAGTGAAGTCCATTCTGAAACGCGTCCGAAAATTAACTGTAATTCCGCGAATACTTGTCATACAGCCACGAGTGTTTTTCCATAATGAAGCTTGAACTCTCTTCTTTTAAATGAATTCATTTATATAAAAAAACAAATATTCTTAGTTTATGTAATCTGTATGAAAAGAGAGAGATGTCAGTCTTTTTCTTTCCAGCTCATTATACCTGATTACGTGTTAATGTGCCACGCCCAAGGAGAGCGCGCGGTATTCAAACGCAAATGGTCTAAGGCAAGCCATTCAAACATGCCAACGCCCACCAGATGGATTATAAAACACATCGTGTTTAGTCAGTATCTTACTACAGCTGTGTACACAGCCTATCCATACGCTGTGAGGAATAATACTATCTAATAACCCTGGAAAATGTACCAGAAGTGCTGGTAGTTTCATTTCGAGGAGCAACGGATCCAGCTGATGTAGTAAGTCATTTATTCTTAAGTGCTTTGTTCTAATCGCGATATTGAATAGTGTCTGACTGTAAACCGCAAAAAGACTGTTTAAATATGAATCGCGTGTCTGTGTTTAGGCTAAATGATGAATGAACAGCACAGGCGCGCGCGCGCTTTGTTTACTACAGTTATACAGCGCGTGTCTGTGCCGTTCGTTCACTCTCGCACCTACATTAGTAAACGTTATGTTTACATGAACACATCCAAACTATATTGCTATAGCCTACTAAGATGAGTAAAAATAGACTGAAATATGTTGAAATAAAATGTCTGTATAAGCAACAAACTGCAAATTAACATGTATATGCTAATATATCATACACAATATGTTACAGACTAAATATGAATGTTTAGACAAGATTTTGTGATTAGTTTTGGATGGATTATAAAGTTTTAACTGTAAAAAAAGACTAGTGTCACATTAAATAGGTACGCTTTTGTTCACCAATTTCTGCTCATAGTTAAATATACTATACAATGATGTTTTGTCTAAAATAAAGTAGGTATATTGAATTATCAACTAAGATGTTTTTATAGTGTTTGTTCCAATATTCAAACTAATGAATCCTTACCTTTTTTTAATACGTATGATAAAATGTATACTTTTTACAAAGAAAGAATACACTTGAAAAACTGTTAAAATTGTAATTGTTGTTGTAATTGTAACCTATTTGTAATTGGTTACAATTTCTAATTGTAAAATATGTATATATAGATCATTTCTTTTGTCCTTGCATTCTTTGGGATTCTGTGACACACCTATGTGAAAGGGCTAATTAATATGCAGCTCATTATGTATGCGGCATATTATCCGGCCTTTGTCTTCTCAGGTGTGAACACGCCTCCACGCATATTGGCTTTCCAAATAAAAGGTCTCTTATAAAAATTTAAATCAATGTATTGTTTTGTGTAAATGATTAGGCAGGATGATTTTCAGATCATTTTGAAGCAAAAATTCTAGGCAACAACACCCATTAGTCAAAAGTCTTGTGGACACATATTTAGTATGTGTTTTGTGGCCTTATTTAGAAACTTTAAGTTTTAGTTTTTTCAATAACCACGCATAAACATTATTCTCTAAAACATACAAACATGTACATACATGTTGCTCACATATTACGGTAGCCCCGTTTGTGCTATATAGAGTGAATTTACACCTTTGCCATTAACATGTTTATAAATAACTGAAAAAAGCACAAATGTCAGAGCATGTCAGAACACCTCAAGGACCCCAAAAACCCCTTAGACCTCAGAGGGTTAAAACTGAACCAAAGACAGTCTCAAAAGAAATCGCTGGTGTTTCTGACGTCACAAACTACCTTGTAACCAATCAGATCAACGTGTGATCGTCAACGAGTGGATCTCTGAGTGAGTGAGTGAGTGGAGGCGGGGCTCATTTGCATATTCATAGAACCGCACATAGTTAATGAGGCGTTACATTCAAACGATTTTAAGGCATTACGAATGTTTTTTTCAAGAAAGATCAAATATGAGTTCTAAGGGATAAAATGATTGACTACAGGGGGACTTTAAAATAACTTTAGAGTAAACGTCTTTACCAGCAGCGATTGTTCATGAGTGATTGTTCATCTGCTTATGATCTCTTAAAGCCACGCTCGTCTTTTCTTCCCTATTGTGTCTAATATCCGAGTTAAACTCTTCTGGAACAAGAACAAATGTGGGAGTAAGTTGATTTTGTCTGTGGGGAATTGATTAGATAGTTGTGGTTTGCTACTGGTGGATCTACTGTGATTGACAGGTTGCCCCTCCCACGTAATTTAAAAAGTGAAGACAATTTACATTGCAAAATCAATAATGAAGACACAATAATCCTCAGTCACAGATGCATTACAGCTGTTGTTCCAGGAAGCTCCCAGCGGCACCAGCTGACAATCAGCATTAAATGAAAGGCCACATTAAACGAGCGAGTGCAGTGCGCATCCACAGAGTAGAAAACTGAGAAACGCTGATGCTTCACTTGGCACCGTGTGCTGCTCGCTTCAGTTTGCTTTGGACGCTCTCAAAGGGCTCTTCACAAAGGACTCTTATTGAAAGTGTCGGCAAGCGGCCAGCGGCCCGACAGAATGCCGACGTTTAACAAGAGACGTAAATAATAATAATGCACCTTCCTATGACAGACCAGAACCCATGTGGAATATCAATGCGGAAGAAGCTGGAAACCTGAACGGCATTTCAAAAGGATCCCGGTGATTTGCATCAGGATGAGAACAGGAATCATGCAGGATTTAGAGGAAAAGCCTCATGAGAAGCTGAACTCGTGTGAGAACCTTCAATGTTTCTAATCTACAGCTTCTTAATGGGTTTAATCAGGACCTCAGTAAACAATTAAACCAGGTGAGTAATTATTCATGCAGCGGTTATAAACATGTCAACAGTTTAACTAAGATTCTCTTCAAACTGTTTCTCAGAAACTGATCTGAGGAAGAAGTGATTCTTAGAAAGGATCTACAACTTAATTTTAAAGAGCTCTTTATTCCCAAAAGGTTCAATGAGGATCTATAATATTGAGTCAAGAACCCTAAAGTTATATAGAGAACCCTTTATGCCAAAAGGTTCAATGTGGTTCTATATTGAACTCTATAGGTGTAACGCTGTTGCTGTCGTAGTTGAAGGCACAAGGCGAAGATGAGGGTATAACACATGAGGAGAGTTTTCACAAAGTTTACTGGTAAAACTCAGACTGGATGACCACAACTAGCATTAACGAGAACAACAGAACAGGTAGTATGAATACACTGAGCCCAAGTCCCAGTTCGCCTACTTATACTACGACCTAAAAGTATGTACTCTTTTTGTGAAGAAAAAGTACATACTTTTGAGTGTGTAGCAAAAGAGTAGGCAAGCTTTGGCACATACTATCACGTCATCTTTAACGACAGATCTGTCGCGTGTGTCCTGTCACCGTAAACTGCCCTGTCAATCATCCTGTCACCGTAAACTGCCCTGTCAATCATCTTGTCACAGTTAAAATCCTCCATTCAATCTAATTTAATTTTCTCCCGTTTCGGAGAGAGATGTTGAAGCACGTTGATCTGCCAGTCGTGGGTCTTTCATGCGGAAACTCTCCTCATGTGTTTGCAATTTGAAAATAATGATGCATTTAAAATGTAATGGCTAAACGTATCTTTAAAGAAGTTCACAATGCTGCTGCAGATGCGATATAATGTAGACAACTTTGAATAAATACATTTTCGTCAGATTAGATACTAATTAATCACTCAAATCCCTTTATCTAAACCTCTCTACATAACCGCAAGACTCGCGCGTCCTCCATGTCTGTAGTTTTTTAACACATTTCACTCGTGTTTGTAGTTCTAACCGAATCCTCATCCAACGCGCGATGGGTTGTGGGCAATATTAGCCGTTAGCGTGCGCATCGATCTGCACTTCGGTTTCTGACCGGAATACCATCCGAGTCTCTTTGAAACACTCATTTCAACATACTACGATTTGGGACGTACTAATTCTATTTTCGAATACTATTTAGGACGGATAGTATGCGGATTGGGACTGGGCCAGGGTGAAACCAGGAAACTAACTAGACACAGGTGGAGGGAGATTAACCAATCAGGGATTAACAAGAACAGGTGCAGACAAGACAGAACATAATTGTGACAAGAAGGTTCTTGCCTCAATTTTATGCTAAAAAGATTTTATATAGAACCCTATGGTTCTTGACTAAATTTTGAAAAACACTTTATGCCAAAAAGGTTCAATGTGATTTAAAATAGAACCTTATGGTTCTTGCCTCAATTTTATGCTAAAAAGATTCTATATAGAACTTAAGGGTTCTTGACTCAATTTTAAAGAGCCCTTTATACCAAAAAGATTCAATGTGGTTCTAAATAGAACTCTATAGATTCTCAATTATTATTCATGTTTAATGGGTTATTTCAATTTTTCCTAGTCATATAGTCTGTTTACGAGCTGTTTAAATGTAATTCAAATTGAAAAACTCTAAATCGATTACATAAAAAATAATTGAATTCAACTAAATCCATAAAATGATAACTGTGTTATGAATTGCATATGAACAAAGTGTTGCAGGTATGATGTATTTTTGTAGGCCAAAACCCGATTTGGATTTCAGCACTTCCGGTTCCACCTAGTTCACGAGCGAATCGTTCTTTTATACTGGTTGAACTACACTATATAAACCGCATGTGACAGTGTTTCAGCTGTGCAGAAAGAAATGACCACATGCTTATGCATTTAGCAGCAGTGTTGCATTGAATAGCATGTCATATAAAACTAATGAAAAGAGCTCCAGTAAAGCGTGATATGAGACTCTCATAAATTCAGAAGTATTTGATGATGTTTAAAACATTGTGAGCTAATAAAGATCTCATAAATACATCAGTCCCAAAGTCATTATTCCAACTACCATGGTTTCCATTATCAAATACAGCTGTTTTTTGTTTTTGTTTTCTCTTTTTTGCATAGTTTCTAGGCTGTTTTAAGTAGTTTCTAGGGCAAAACCTTTGTTGCACATATTAAGTTTTTGGCCAAAAAATAATAACGCAAGGTTGAGCCAATCAAGCGAGACACTGTATGAAACCCAAAGAGAGGTGCGATCGGACAGCGTGTGTCATTAGTGTGAATGAGCCGAGCTTCTGTATATGAGACACTTTTATGGACCTTCTGCTGTGTAATTTACTGCGGGAGGTTTGTTACCGGCTCTGTTTCTGCACTTCATTAAACCACGCTGCATATGCTCCATACACATCCCAGGATCCACTACGTATTACAGCAAATGGATTCTGGCGCCAGAATTAGTCACAACCAGCAAGATGTTCCTAGCGTGCGGAAAATCACACTGAGAGATGTGAAGCTCAATGAATGAACGTACGAATGAATCGAAATCGCTGCATGAGAGGCGACGCGTCTATTAAAGCGGTTCCTGCATCCCTGCACATAATAAAATGCTTTATTAAAAGCACACAGAGAAGAGCTGGAACTGATCAATGTATTTTTCTGTTTTCTAAGGTGAGTAATGTGACTTTATTGCTGATACACCTTCTCTCTGATTGAGAATGAAATTCAGATTTTCTCACTGAATCCTGATGTTCTTTATACTCTATAGATACACATATCTGTCGTTCTATTTATCTGTCAGACAGACCTGTCAATCTATCAATCCATCCATCTATCCATCCATCTATCTATCCATCTATCCATCCATCATCTATCCTTCTATCTATCTATCTATCTATCTATCTATCTATCTATCTATCTATCTATCTCTCTATCTATCTATCTATCATCTATCCCTCTATCTATCCCTCTATCTATCCCTCTATCTATCTACCTATCCATCATCTATCCCTCTATCTATCTATCTATCTATCTATCTATCTCTCTATCTATCTATCTATCCATCATCTATCCCTCTATCTATCTATCTATCTATCTATCTATCTATCTATCTATCTATCTATCTATCTATCTATCTATCTATCTATCCCTCTATCTATCTATCTATCCATCTATCTATCTATCTATCCCTCTATCTATCTATCTATCTATCTATCCATCATCTATCCCTCTATCTATCTATCTATCTATCTATCCATCATCTATCCCTCTATCTATCTATCTATCCATCTATCTATCTATCTATCCATCATCTATCCCTCTATCTATCCCTCTATCTATCTATCTATCCATCTATCTATCTATCTATCTATCTATCTATCTATCTATCTATCTATCTATCTATCTATCTATCTATCTATCTATCCATCTATCTATCCATCATCTATCCCTCTATCTATCTATCCATCTATCTATCTATCTATCTATCTATCTATCTATCTATCTATCTATCTATCTATCTATCCATCATCTATCCCTCTATCTATCCCTCTATCTATCTATCTATCTATCCATCATCTATCCCTCTATCTATCTATCTATCTATCTATCTATCTATCTATCTATCTATCTATCTATCTATCTATCTATCTATCTATCTATCTATCTATCTATCTATCCATCATCTATCCCTCTATCTATCCCTCTATCTATCTATCTATCCATCATCTATCCCTCTATCTATCTATCTATCTATCTATCTATCTATCTATCTATCTATCTATCTATCTATCCATCATCTATCCCTCTATCTATCTATCTATCTATCTATCTATCTATCTATCTATCTATCTATCTATCTATCATCTATCCCTCTATCTATCTATCTATCTATCTATCTATCTATCTATCTATCTATCTATCTATCTATCTATCTATCTATGTATCCATTCATCATCCATCTATCCCTCTATCTATCTATCTATCTATCTATCTATCTATCTATCTATCTATCTATCTATCTATCTATCCATCCATCATCTATCCCTCTATCTATCTATATTTATCTATCTATCTATCTATCTATCTATCTATCTATCTATCTATCTATCTATTCATCTATCCATCCCTCTATCCATCTATCATTCATCCATCCCTCTATCTATCCATCCATGTCATTCAGTGATCAAATGCGGTTTAGTTCTAAAATGCAACATAAATTAACTTCTTAAATCTTAAATACATTAAAACATTTTAAAAGCCACACTTTAACTCAATGATGGCATTTGTTTGTTGTCACTCAAACACAAATTGGCAAGTCTGACTATTAGCGTTCAAAAATGGCATTTGAGAGTGAGTAAAAATAATTAAATTTGGGTTTGTTCCTCAAAACTTTGATATGACTTCAGAAGACTTGAAATAAAGTCATATGGACTCCTGTTATGATTCTGTTCTGTCACTTTTAGACCTTGACCTTGTGAATCACAGTGTTTCATCTCATTTTGGAGCAATGAGAGTTGAAACAACATGAGGATGAACATTTTTCATTAAACCATTCTGCACAATGATGAGGTCGTCGTGTCTTGAAAGCTAAAGACATCATTGGACACTTTGAACATGGCAATGAAAGAAGAAAGTGCTCACGCTGCCTCTGGGAATTAAAATCAAGAATTAAGGGTCGTCTAAATCTTTAAAGAGATTCAGGGTGTAGAACAAAGACATACAATGGTAGAGATAGAGACTATGTACAAAAACATGTCAATCACAGCTACTGTAAAGCACACGACTCAAATACACACTCTCACAGGTGTAAAACACCTTACTCGTGATGAGCGACTCCATCAGTGCCATAAGAAGATCACGTGAGTTGTGTGTGAGTCACATGACTCGTGCCAGGGTTTAAACTAGGGATACACCGGTATGAAAATTTTGGCCGATACCGATACAGTACTCGCTCGTTAAAGGTGAAACCGGTGTGATAAACGGAGGAATAACACCGAATCTAGGACAACAGCATCGCTCACAGCAACACCGGCTGTATTTAAACCCAGAAAACCTCTTGTTATCAAGTAACAGAAAGTGTTTCCTCCACAGGTGTTCATCATTAACAGCGCTGCTGACATCACAAGCTCGTTAATGATTTTAACGGGGGATTGACTTTGGTGAAGTGACTCGTTTGGAGGAAAGTTTAAAGAGGAACTTTTCTTCTTTTCATCATCTGTCTTTAGTGTGTAATGTTGCTGTTATAAATATAGAGTTATTCTCTATATCAGTGTCAGTGTTTCTGAACTCCTGAATCGCCTCCATTGTATCTTGAGTTTCTTCCGGGAACGAACACGTCACAATATTCCTCATTATAATAATTAATACGCAGAATAAAGGGGCGGGGCCTGGCTGAGTTAGTTAGTAGTGTGTTAAACTGGCGGTTATGGTAAGGGGCGGGACATTTCCCAAACACACTCGATGCGCTCGACCAATCACAACACACTGATCCAGCCGACCAATCAGAGCACAGTGTGCTTTTCAGGAGGAGGGGCTTCATAGAGACAGGAAGTAAACAGAGCGTTACTGACAGGGAAGAGAGGAGCCGCAACAATGGAGAATATGAGGAAAATAATAAACATTTAAGCAGGAAAACCTGTTCTAGTAGAGCCTGAAAACAACATCAAGACTTTATAAAAGGGCAATAAGAAGGATAATGTGCAGTCAGTCGGTCATTGACAGCATAAACTCATTCAGGGTGATGAAAGACTCCTCAGATTCATGTCTTTGTCACCCGGTGATGGTTTATTGTGCAATAATGCCCAATGCCATTAGATTTCTTAATGAGATTTATAGGTTGCTTTGACAAAAAAATGTAATTCATGCACTGATCAAGTTTTATTGGTCAAAAACTTTGTAGAGATGTAATCATTTAAATGTTGACTCATAAAAGCTTGCTTTTAAGATTAAATGAGTTCACATAATTTATTCAAGTGTACATTAAATAAGACATCAATAATAGACAATTATACGTAGTCAGTGATGTTTTTTTAAAGAAAGTTGCACTGTTACTTAATTATGATTATTATCTATGTTGAAAACGCTACATTATATTTTTCAGGATTCTTTTAAATATTTCTTAAGCATCAAATCATCATATTATACTGATTTCTGAAGGATCATGTGACACTGAAGACTGGAGTAATGATGCTGATTTAATCACAGGAATAAATGACATTTGTCAGTATATTCGCATAGAAAAGTGTAAATGTTACATAAGGTTGTTTTGCTGTAGCCTTTCTATGGTTTAAACACTGATTAGGTGATTGCACGTGAGATGAAGCTTCGAATTCACATCCATTTCTGAAAATCACATCCATAAACAGCACTTTGCATGCAATTCTTTATTTTCTGTGCTTGATGGCCAATAGTCTGCATATCCGATCCATAAGTGTTCACGAGTCACACACTGTATTATTGAAATTCTCACGTTCGCATCCAGACGCTTCCCACGGTTCCTGCGAGTGGACAGAGATGAAGAAGCCACCGGCGTGGAACGAGACGCCCTGAGAGAGGCAAACAATACGCTCATATATCTTGTTCTCGAAACTTGACAGGTCTTTGGCTGTCGTGGCATGCAGAGACTTTCAGGACAGTGGCGTTCCCACTGTGGCCACGCAAAAAAGCTGATTTTAAGCCACAGAGCTGTCGAACACAGTCTCGTGGAGGACACGCTTCTTTTGTTACCATTTTCAAAAGGCTTAGTTCATGCAAAATGAACATCCTGTCATCGTTTTCTCATGAGTGCAACCCAAATTTAGCACTCAGATTTGGCAGCTCTCAAAACTCATTTGTAAATGCATATATTCCTGTGCGTTTGATGCCAGTAGTTCCTGGTGTCACAAAACCAGGTTCTTTTTTTTCATGCACTGGTAGTTTTTCTTCCACAACATGTTACTAGTGGAAAGAAAACATCCAAAATATTAACATTTAAGTGTTTATTTTATTGAACTTTTATCTATTTGTGTCAGTACATTTCAATCCATATCTTTAAAGGCGGCGAGTTTGAGTCAGAAATCTCTACTTCAGCAGCTGTACACACACCAAAATGCAGTTTTATTTGACATATTTATCTGTATTCTGAAGGTTTGTTCATATAACTTTCACCTGCACTGTAAAAAAAATAAAAAATTCAACATAAAACAAGTTTAGTTAATGCCTTCAAATCAAATTGGCTGTACAAGTAAATTCAACTGACTTAAAAAATGTAGTTATATATATATCACATTTTATTCCTAAAACATAAAAATGTATATTAATTGGATATCATTTTCTTTTTTATGGTGTGATAAAAAGATATATCCAAAAAACATTTAACTCTAAAATGTGATAAAGCATTATTTTAATGCATGAAGATTTTTTTTTTCAAGGAAACGATTAAATATGTCATTTTGGTGATCAAAGATGATTTTCAAGCGATACAATTATTGACATGTCAAGTGAAATAACATGCCTTAAAGGGACTTTGGTTATACTACGCACCTTAAAGTTTAAATATGAAGAAATAAAAATGAGATGAGTGATTTCTAACACAAATCTATCATATGATTTCAGAAAATAAAGTGAAAAGTGGAATAATTGTGGCTAAGCATCTGCTTTTGAACAATATGAGGGCGAGTAAATGATGACAGATGTGAACTATTCCTTTATAATAAACTCTCAGATCCGTTCAATAGTGTCCTACTGTATTTGCCAAGGAAGTAACCTTCTCAAACTCATTATTTAAACCACATTCGAACAAAAAACCCTGCTTGATCTACTTGGCCTGTGTGTGTCTGTTGGCAGGCCTGTGGCTGTTATTTCCTATTGATTCGTCCATCTCCCTTGGCAAGAATAAATGCTTAATTCACATTTTACCTCCGACTCCAAATCTTGTTTGAGCGATTGACCGATAATGTGCCTGGTTCGGTTTCTGGGAAGGTAAACAGATCGAGTTCATGCTTTATTGGTCTCTAACAGGGCCGAAGCTGTGCGTCTGCGCCGTATATCGGGTCCGAGAGCATCCATGTGTTCCTTCCCGTTGACCTGCCGTGACCTCTGGGTCATGTTTGCTTCAATACACATCTGATTGACATTAAACCTGTTTCTGTGTGGATATTAAAGGTGCAATGTGTAATATTTCTGAGGATCTAATGACAGAAATGCAATATAAGATCCATAACTATGTTTCCAGTGGTGTATAAAGACCTTGCATAATGAACAGTTATGTTTTTATTAGCTTAGAATGAGACATTTATATCTCCATAACCGCGGGCGCCCCCTTCTATGGAGGTCGACATATTGTGTGGTCATGTTTCAAGCGTAGCCGACAGCGAACACACAGCGCGTTTCCTCACTACCTTGAAAAAGAAGTTTTCAGTGGTGTATAAAGAGCTTACTTAATGAACCGTTATATTTGCATTACCTTAGAATGAGCAGTTTCTGTCTACACACACCGCGGGTTCCCGATCATTGAAATGCGCCGACATGTTTCTACGGTGGCCCTAAACGGACAAACGCACTTCGTTACTATGTTGTTCTTCGTGCAAGGAAGCAAGCTTAGTTCAGCGAATAAAACATTGACACACTGACTACGTTTACATGCAGCCAATATTTGGGTTATGGTCGGGTTAAGGTCACTATTCGGGTTTCTGAAACATTAGGAATAACCCGTTTACATGCGTGAGCAGAGAGAGTTACTCCTGTATACATGGAATTGCAATATCCCGATGTAAACGGCGACGCACGGTTAGCGTCTGGACGTACGGACAACCTTAAGACGCAATATGCGTCATTTCCGATTCTTCTTCCTGTATCCAAAGACAACAACAGCAGCAGCAGCGCGCGGATAATGAATAGTTCGGGGCAGATAGCGATCGCCTTTGTTTGCGCTTTGGTGCTGGTACTGACCTCGCTCCAAATGTAGGCTGTGCTGCGTCTCACCATGTTTACTTCCGGTATACTGCACGCGGGTTTCTGTATGCGCCGTATGTGCCCGAGACACAAATCATTATGGCGATATGGCGATACGCGTTAACATGACCAAAACTTCGGGTTAGAAAAGGGGTACCCCAGGGATCATATCCGGGTTTTTAAAATCCGTGATATGAGCATATTCGGGTTTTTGCCGGTGTTTACATGGCCGTGCGTGACCGGGTTATTGCTAATATCCTGGTTTTGAACGGGTTATTGGCTGCATGTAAACATAGTCAATGATGAACAAGTAAAAATAATATTTGCAATAACTTATAGTTTTGCTGAATAATTAAGTAAACATAATTTCTTAATGTATCCTTGTAAAGAAACCTCATTGCTGAACTGCTACTCTCTGCTGTCTCAGACGATGACATATTTTCCTGTCGGCCACCGTAACTTCTGTTTGTTGCAATTCGTAACCTCACCACTAGATGCCGCTAAAATCACACACTGCACCTTTAAGTGTGTAATTATAGTGTTTGTGCACCAGAGCGAGATCATTTCAGCTCTGTTAGAGACCAATAAATCATGCAATAGGTTCAAATGTGGGGTTGATATGATTTTTAATGTTTTTGAAAGATTTATTTGATTAAAAATACCTTAAATTTTTAATATGTTTTTTATAGTTTTATGAATGAGGTCCTACTACTGTTCAAAATTTAGCTAAGATTTTACAAATATTTTCTTTTGCTCACCAGGGCTACATTAATTTGATAAAAAATTGTGAAATATTATAGCAATGTAAAACATCTGTTTTCTATGTGAATATATAGTAAAGTGTAATTTATTTCTGTGATCAAAGCTGAATTTTCAGCATCATTACTCCAGTCTTCAGTGTCACATGATCCTTCAGAAATCAGTATAATATGATGATTTGATGCTTAAGAAACATTAATGATTAATATCAATGTTGAAAACAGTTCATATTTTTGTTCATTACCTTTTATCTCTCAGGATTCTTTAATGAATAAAAAGTTGAAATGAACAGCATTTATTTGAAACAGAATTTTTTGTAACATTTTATAACCCTAGCAAATCATTTTTGACCTTGCTTAACAAAATCATTAATTTCTTTAAAATAAAATCATACATACCCCAAAACATTTTAAGTATTTTTCTTTTATAGTATAAAAGAACATGTATAAATCAGCACAAGAGCCATAAAACACATATAACACTGATTGCTCTTCATTCTCTTCCACTAGAAACACTAAAAATATCTTATGTTTATCAAGAGATGAAAGAGAAATATGAAATTGGCCGACGTGTCCGTTTTATTCGAACCAAAACACTCATCTCGTCTTAATATTGTCATCTAAAAACTTCCCCGCAGCAAAACAACTTCATTATCTGCAAAGATGACAAACTCAATTCCTCACCAAGTTTCCCCTGAATAAACTCTCACAGAAACGCATCACATTATGAAAGTAAAATGCATTGTGACTTTTAAGATGGTAAACAGTGTCAATTTTGACTTTGCTTTGTCTTTCAGGTCTGATAGTGACGGACCCCATCCAATCTTTCATCATAACGCTGGCGTTTTAAGAGCCGTCCTGAATGCAAAAAGAGTTCAACTATCTCGCCACATCATTATTATAATCATCAGCATTACGCTGGACTGAGAAAAGCTGAATGTGTCGGCACCTGTAATCAGACCCAGTGCTATCGCTGATTATCCGATCACACACTCATGCATCTCGCCAGCCAGAAGCCACGGAGAAACATGAACACGTCTCATTAACATTTCATTAGCGTAGCTTGTCGTCCAAACCTCAGGGCGCCGCGCAGTTTCTCCGTACCAGCCTGAACGGGCCGATAAGAGCCGAACGCGGGCCTGGATCAGACTCTCAATGGAGCCGCTGATCCGAAGCAGAGCCACAGCGACACGGACACCAGACAAACAGATTATGTGAGATGGTCTCGGTATCTGGGATTGAACCCGTAAGAACTGGGTGGAATTTGGTGCCCAGTCTTTATCTATGAAACAGCTGTTATTAGTCAAGTCACCTTTATTTCTATTTGGAAACATTTCAGATGTCTCCAGAAGAAAATAGTGTCACAGTCCAGCTTAAGTAAGTTCAGAGATGTTTCATTTTGTTGTGAAAAAGATATTAATTTAGTTCATTTATATATATATAGCCGCTCTGGAGAAAACCGGCTCAGTTCAGTTCTCATATAACGGTGTAGCAGATCAATAATATTATTGAAAATGAAGTGTTTGTGTCATCAATCAGAGATGTTCACAGCATTTCATAGGTATGTGAACCATGCGACTGCCATTGAACCTCAGATTCTCGTTGTGTCATTTTGATTAAGACTAAACTAAAATACCAGACTTCAGCTTGGCAGATTGTTTGTCTTGGCATCAACCGAGCCGACCAATAGAGATCCAATCTGATCCAAACAAGGCATGCTGGGAAGCACAATCTATTCCCAGTATGGGATTCTTACAGCAACAGAAAGCCAATATTTACACTTCATAATCTATAAAGTAACACTAGGCAAACAAAAACTGTTCCAAAGTGAGAATTTATGATGCATGGAATAATAGGTAGCAACACTTTACAATATGGTTGTTTTTAAAGTCCCCATGTGGTGAAAATCAAGTTTTTAATGTTGTTTATGTGTCTATATGGTGTTTTTAATAAGACAAACAATGTGTAAATTCATAAGTCGACAGCATTGCTGAGTATTTTCTCCTTAAAACTGCAGTGAACCAAAGACAGTCTCAAAAACACGCTTTGAAATCGCTGGTGTTTCTGACGTCACAAACTACCTTGTAACCAATCAGATCAACGTGTGATCATCAACGAGTGGATCTCTGAGCTGAGTGAGTGAGTGGAGGCGGGGCTCATTTACATATTCATAGAACCGCGCATACTAAATGAGGCAAGGGTGTCGAGTTACATTCAAGCTATTTTAAAGCATTAAGGAAAAAGTGTGTAAATATGTCATTTTGGTGATCAAATATGTGTTTTTAAGAGATACAATTATCGACTACAGGGGAACTTTAACATGAGTTAACTACATTATATTCATACGAGACCTGAAAAGTCTTACCAAATAGTTTAGGCTTTAACAAATTTAGTTTAGGGTCCAATTCTCACTATAAATTTGTTAGTTATTATCATGCATATTACTAGGATATTTATCAGAAGCACATATTAATGCATTTTTCTGCATGACCATATTCTACATATTACCCATTAATAAGCAGTAATAAGGATTTTAGTGCGGCAAAATTCATAGTTAATAGTGAGAATTGGACTGTAATCAAAAGTGTAACCACAGTGTCTGTATTGTTATTATTGCAATGTTGTTTTATGTGCAAATGCATGCTATATTGTGTCAGATTTGAACATTTACTTTTACTCATGCACTTGCGCTTGAGTTTTGTTTGCACAGTTCATCTCTCTTGCGTTTTCCTGCAGTGCTTTACCGTCCTGCATATATTTCATGACTAGCTGGTTATCCTTGGCCCGCGGCAGTGAGTGAAGACCTGTCACGGGCCGCTGCTTCATCGGGACGGTCATTATCACTGACAAACCAAGTGTGTCTGCTGTGCTGGACGCCTGTGTTCCTGAAGTCCTGATAAAATACAGTAGTGTAGTGCAGACACACACACTGAGTATAGTGCACTTCTGAGGGATGACATTCAAGGTGAAGATCTGCATGGTGCAGATATGCTATCAATCATTCTCGCATAAAAAAATGATAGGAATAAACTGTTTCTCATGAAAAAAAACGACTTTCAAAGACATTAAACATTTGTCTCCTTTAGAGTTTCAGATCTAAACAATATCTCAAACTGTCCTGGGTTTATGGAGATAAAATAGTCTTACAAATAATACATGTACAAAACATGATGCAAAAATCATGTTTGTGGGCCGTACCGCTCAAAAGTTCGGGGTCGTGAACTTTTTAAATGTTTTTGAAAGTCTCTTCTGCTCACCAAGGCTGCATTTATTTTTAAAATTAATACAATTGTGAAATATTACTCCAATTTAAAAACGCCATTTTTCTCTGTGAATATATAGTAAAGTGTAATTTATTCCTGTAATCATCAGCATCATCACTCCAGTCTTCGGTGTCACATGATCCTTCAGAAATCACTATAATATGATGATTTGATGCTCAAGAAACATAATTTGTTTCAGAACAACATTTATTTGAAATATAATCTATTGTTATTAATATAACATAATAGTAAAATTATAAATGTTTTACTGTCCTTTTTGATCAATGTAATGCATCCTTGCTGAATGAAAGTATTGTTTCACACCTTTATAGAAAGTATTTAACAAAAAAGTATGTTTTACACCTTTTGAATGGTAGTGTGCGTTTCCAAAAGGCAATTCGCAAACCCAAAAGCTAATTCATATACACAAAATACGATTTGCAAATGCACTACCAGATTCACAACGTATGTTTGAACGTTCACTTGCACAAATTGATTGTTGAATCTGCTTTTGCAAACCATCATGTGTGTGGATTGCTATGGATTTGTGCATTTCTCTTTTGAGACTTTCCTTTAAGGCACAGATTTACAAAATAATATTTCTGACTTTACGCCTCGCTCAGTTAACCCTAACTACCACAAGTGAGAATAAATGATTGAATAATGAATACGAAAAGCACCTACAGCCGTGACCCTTTCCATCATCTGCCACCTTGATGTCTCAGTTATTTCATCCAGTTATTGTAACATCAAAAAGCCTGGCGCTCATCACAGCCCTTTGAGACGTGGCGTATGAAAACAGGCTTTAACGTGCGGCGCTTCATCCATCATCTCGCTCACATTTGACTCCACGGTCCAAGAGGTTCGGCAATTAATAGAAAGCATCTTTCCGGAGGCTTCTTAAATGTCAAACCTGGAAGTGAATGCTAATGGCGGTCTGCCGACAACAATCGAGTCGTTTGTTTGTCCTTCTCAACCGAAGTTTATTTATTTTAATCAGGAAAGCTTTCGGTAGCTTATTAGCGCTGTGCTAATCCATACGCCCCAGCGTGAAATGAGACTCAATGGATCTGGGCCAAGCAAACACACGCAAGCTCATTTTCCCATGTTTTGTCTCTCTGTCAGAGCCTATTTGCATAAAATCCAATTTTCCCACATGGAAAGCTTAGCGCTATAATGGACGCTCAGGGCGGATATCGCACTGAATGGGACGGCTGATGCCGATTGTCCCATTTCCGAGTCAAAGAATCAAACGCAAGACATTCAATTTAGATTCAAAAGGCTTGGAAAATAACCGAAGTGGAAAGTTCACTTCTTGAGAACAGTATAAAAGTCTGAACGATCATTATTCATGCTATGCTGCATCACAAAACACAAACTTTTTTAGTGTTTATTACTACAGTAAATTATGCATCATTACATGTAAACCAAACCCTAACCCTAGAGTAAGTACATGTTTGTTTGTTTATTAATCAATCATTTACTTCCATATCAACATCACAGGCTGTATTCATGGCTAACTCAAGAGTAATTAAATAAAAAATAATCATAATAACAATGATAATTGTATACAGTGATTTAAAGATATTGTATTTGCAAACAAATAAAGAAAACATTTGAAATAAACAAGTATAACATCAATAATAATAAAAACTGTTATTTAAAATATGTCCATTAATGTACTTTCTGAAATAAAATGTTGTGCAATATCATTTAAAGAAGGCCATACAAATAAATTAATGAAGATTTACACAAATCAAATAAAGTCAAAGTCTTGAGTGACCAATTCAAGATCTTGACGTATATAAAGTCTAGTCATTTATGTTCACAAAATGTCTATTTTTTTTGATTAACATTACACAGTACTTAAATGTAGAGTTACTGTACACTGTAACAAGGACACCTTAAAATAAAGCGTAACCCAAAATCCTAATTATCGTATCTCATTATAAGTCTTAATCCAGTGGGATTTTAGCGCACACACCAGGTGAGATTTCCCGAATGGAGGTATTTCTGTGTATATGACTCCCGCGAGACGGATAATCCTCACAGAATCCGTCGTCTCCTACGCACTCATCTAAAATTAAAGAGAAACCTTGGCACTGAGGTCAAATCAAACGTCCCGCGAGATGCTAACAGAATCACAGATAGCATTAGAGACACCACACAACTGAATGAAGGAAACTCATTCACAGGTGAATCGCACTCGGCTAATTTAGACCCAGATATGAAGTCAACGCGACCCAGATATGACCTGCATTTCAAACCAGGCGACGTCCCACAGGTGTAGGTAAACAACTCACGGAAAAAGATAAATGAGCCACAGACCGGGTGACCAGTGAGATTTATCATCTGGAGTCGTGTTTATGATCCGCCGTCTGCATATAAAGGTCATTCACAACTGAGCTGAAGATACAGCACCTGTTGGACAGCACAAAATATCAGAATGACACATAATAACAGCCAATCAGAAAGGATTTGATGTTGGGCCAATGAGATTTCACAGTAGGCGGGGCTAAAGAACGACAGCAGGAATAGAAACCAAGTCATTGACATTGACAGTAAAGGTCGGATAAATCAAAATCTCAGAATTACATGGACGATAAGTTTTTAGATGTTGCTAAGGCTGTGTGATATATTCAATATTCATGTCATGCTTTTTCTGTCAATATGCAATATATAAACAACATATATTTTTATGATTTTAATGCACTCAAAAAAAAAAAACTTCTGATGTAAAAGTAGGCAGGAAAACTACTAGTTTTTGTCAATAAGTTAAAACTATTGTAATTAATTGACTTGAAAAACTGATCCGATGATTTGTTGTGCAAGTAAAAATATTTTTAGGTAAATATTGCTGTTTATCTTTATGTTTTATGTATAAATAAATATGATAAAATCTAGATTTTAACAGTTACACATACAAAAGTTCAATGGTCATATATATATATATATATATATATATATATATATATATATATAAAACTTTTGTATGTTTAACTATTAAAATCTATATTTTATCATTTTTATATTTATCATGTTTATATTTAATAAATATGTATATGTGCAAATGTGCATTAACAGGGGAACGCTACGTCCCGTAAACTTTTTGTTAATGTTAAATTAAATGTTAAGTTTTGTAGCACAGGTCACACAATAGTTGTGCTACAAGTACAAAAAGTCTGTTACTGTCTTTGAAAACAACCACAAGTAAAGTTTACTTGACATGTTTACTTAAAATTTCTTTAAAGAGAAATATTGTTTTTTTAAGGATATTTTTACCCACGATAGGGTGTTGTCAGAAGTATTGAGTACACACATATAATATAATGTCTGTTTCATTCCTACTGAAGCCGGAGGTGAGACTCAAAGAATTCATAAAACTAATGACGTTCCAGGAAATCCAAATGGACACTATCGCTGTAGTGTAACAGAATAAAACACAGATAGAGACGTTTTGATAATAAATATATACGATCGCAACAATTTATGGTTTATCTGTGTTCTTCTACACATCTCGGGGGGTATTTTCATAATATTAAAGTATATAAAGTGCTGCGCTTAATTAAAACTCTTTTGCGATAGATTTTGCGAGCTAAATCTATTCATCACACAGTCCGATTTTTTATAGAAAGTGGGACATCCATACAACCGTTTTCAACACTGATAATAATCATAAATGTTTCTTGAGCATCAAATCATCATATTATACTGATTTCTAAAGGATCATGTGACACTGAAGACTGGAGTAATGATGCTGAAAATTCACAGGAATAATTTATAATCAACCACAATATATAAGTATATAAACAGTTCTCATCACTTTTTATTGTGTCATGCCTGGTTAGGGTACAAGTCGAGATATTCGGACACAGCCGTCAATGAATTCAATCTTAGATAAAAACAACGAGGAGAACATTGTAATTCTCTTTTTAAAGTCCCACAGCAAATTGCTTTTGTCAGTCACCGCTACGGCTATTAGCGCAGCGCTGACATCCGAAGCCTTGTGTGTAAACAGAGCCGGCGATCGAGCCCAGAGCGAGGAACAGACATGATCATTTGAAGAGTTGAGCGGAGAGGAGGAGAAGACCTCCGAGATATTGCTTTGTTGAATAAGAGAAGAGGAGGAGACGCACATCAAAGTCTCAAGAACAAATCGAGAAGAGAGGAAAGCCCATGTTGTGTCACTGAACCAGATTAATATGATCTTTTAATCAGCGCTAGAAAAGACTAGTTAAAGGACAACTCCGGCTAAAAATGAACCTAGGGGTAAATAACACGTGTGTACCGAGTCGAGCGTTCTCTGGGATGCGTTTTCATGATAATCTAATGTACCCACACTGCAAAAAATGCTTTTCTTATTAAGTATTTTTGTATTGTTTCCAGTCCAAATATCTAAAAATACTTAAATCAAGATGCATTTACTAAAGTAGTAAAATGACATATGATATTATGTCTTGTTTTCTGGGGAAATAAATCAAAATTAAGTGAGTTTTTGCTTAAAACAAGCTAAATCATCTGTCAATGGGGTGAGAAAAATAATCTTAATTCAAACAAAAACAAGATTATATTCCTGAACGATACTTTTTCCGATACCAATTTTATCAATATAACATTACCTAAAAAAAAAAACTTTTATTTTTTCAGTTTGTTGACTTTTTTACACTCATATTTTGAGTCTGTAGAAAAGCACCAGTGCTAAAGTTTTCTATGTTTCCTAATCATTTAACAACATGTATTCTTTACTTCAATGAGCTCATTGTTTCTGCCTTAACTTAATGCACTGTTTAACAATGAAACTGAATGAAAATTAATTGAAATGCATTACACACAGTCACCTCTGATAACAGATCACTCTAAATTGTAATTTAGACACATGCATTTTCTGTAAAGCTGCTTTGAAACGATATGTATTGTGAAAAATGCTATACAAATAAATGTGAATTGAATTAAATATAGGCTACTGGGGGCGGGAAATATGCCTCACGCCCAGCACACATGAAGCTTGCGCAAAGCACTGGCAAAAGTAGCCTAATGATTATGGATGTGTCGGGAAACGATAGCAAGGAGATATTTTAATTGTTTATTAATGAACAAGTGTTTACTAAACGTGTTGGCTGCAAAGATGATTATTGCGAATTTGCGATGCTGACTCGTCATCCCTGCAGTAGTGAACGCGCGCGCCTATATGGATTAGATAATCAAACTATTTATTTCTAATTGTTTCGTTTAAAAGTAGACATATTTTGAACATATATAGAACTATTTCTCATGTCTGTCAGGCAAGTATCATATACGCTGAGTTTTGGTTTATATGTGACGCGCTCCAGTTCTTGTAGTCGAAGGCGGATAAACTTTCTACTCTCGAGTGTATTCTGTGCGCTTTTAAGTGCAGATTTACCGTGTTACCGGTCTTGGCAGCAATTATCTTGTCGAAAATATTGCATCGTGTGCTTATGGCATCGAGTCGGGTACATAGGTACACTTTTGATTATTTCCACATATTTTCTGTCTATCTGGGTTGGACGCTTACACACACACACACACACACACACTACAGCCGCGTAAACTAGTGTTTTTCCGCCACAGCCAATCATGCTGCATGTTTATTGTTTCACTGTTGACGAGATTAACCACTTAGGTACCGAAACTTGGTACCGAAAAACAAGACATGTTTCGATACTCGGTAGTATCGAGGCAATTCGGTCGGTACCTAAAAAGTACCGAACTCGGTACCCAGCCCTAATCTGGGTAACATTTAACGCAACAACCAATGACACCCATAGTCTGGGGTGTTTTTTTGTCTGCCTGACTATGTTACGGAAACTATCTTATCCTCCGTTTATCTTCATGAATCAGGTAATGATTATTTGTCTTGCCTCAAGCTATAATGCAAATCGATTTGTAAAATATGCAGATTTATTTATGGTAGCTTGATATTATAATATTGACGATATATGGTTAGTATCTACCACTCAAACATTGCATTGAAGTATCATATAGATTCAGTAAAACGGTAACCAATAGACTAGGCTACTATAATGACACTGGCTTGTAAACGTGATCATCGCGATCATTTGTCGTTAGAAAAAAAATAAAACCCATGAAATTATATTCATATGACATGCTGAAATATATGGCACTGTACCTGGGATGAAGACATTTCACACACGCGAGAACACCTGCATGTGACCTCCTCCTACAGTGTTCAGGGCTATCATGGTTGTCAACAAATGCACGATGACAGAGTTTACGACAGTAGTAGAGGACAATACTGTTTCCCAACTGTAGGGGGACCCCGAGAGCAAAAGTTACCTGGTGTTACTTTAACTTCACAGAACAATTATGCATGTTGACTGTGAGCAACAGAAACAGGTCTACACACACACACACACACACACACACACACACACACACACACACACACACACACACACACACACACACACACACACACACACACAGGTCTATTATCAGTTTAATCACAAGCACACGACGCACGTGTTGAAGTGTAAAAGATCGGTCTCTTCAAACGGCTTGTATAAAGCACTCGATGCTCTCGCTGAGGCTTTGCTGTTCTGTGAAATCATTATCTGCTCATAATCTGCTGGATTAGACGTGTGTATTCAACAGCTGCTGAAAGATCTCGCTCTTATAATAAAGTCTCTCGGCTGCATTGCTTTAGCCGGAGATGTTTTTGTGTTAAAGCGGCGTATTGATGTGTTAAAGCATGTTTTATGTAGAACGGGATTACAGATAAGAAGATTTGTAGTTTCTGGAGTTTCGTATGGCAAACATACTAAATTCATCCCGATTGAAATTCACCGACTTGCCATCGTGTTCTGCTTCCTTTGAATTTCCTTTTGCTCTTTATGTTTTGGTGGTGGAAAATCTTGATAGGTTGAATTTTGGCAGTGTGGAATAGAGTAAATTACACCTACAGCAGGAAAACCTGACATATTTGCAGAACACCATAATTACTGGATCGGTACACTTCATTCCTTCAATATCACTTTACACTCGTGCCTACACACACACACGCAGGCACACAGACACAAACACACGCACATTCACACGCACACACGCGCACGCACGCACACACACACACACTCAAACACACAAACACGCACATGCATGTACACGCACACGCACGCACACACACACACGCACACACACACACACGCAGGCACACACACACACGCACACACACACACACGCAGGCACACACACACACAAACACACGCACACACACACACGTGCACGCACGCACACACACACACACACACACACAAACAAACACACAAACACAGACGCACACTCAAACACAAACACACAAACACGCATGTACATGCACACACACACGCAAGCGCGCACTCAGACACAAACGCACGCACATTCCCTAGCGCACGCACGCACACACACACAAACAAACACACAAACACACACGCACACTCAAACACAAACACGCAAACGCGCACACGCATGTACACGCACACACACGCAAGCGCGCACACACACGCAGGCACACAGACACAAATGCACGCACATTCCCTAGCGCACGCACGCACGCACACACACAAACAAACAAACAAACAAACACACACACTCAAACACAAACACGCATGTACACGCACACACACACGCAAGCGCGCACACACACACACGCAGGCACTCAGACACAAACGCACGCACATTCCCTAGCGCACGCACGCACACACACACACACACACACACAAACAAACACACAAACAAACACACACGCAGACTCAAACACAAACACGCACTTGCACAAACAAAAACACACATGCATGTACACACACACGCACACACACACAGGCACACCCACACACAAACACACACGTACACACACACACGCACGCGCGCACACACACACACGCATACGCACACACATGCACACACACAAACAAACACACATGCACACTCAAACACAAACACACACACAAACACGCACATGCACAAACAAACAAACACACACACACGCACACACACACGCACACAAACAATCACACACACAAACACACGCACACTCAAACACAAACAAACACACACACACACGCGCACACACATGCACACGCACGCACACACACACACACACACACACACACACACACACACACACACACACACACACACACACAAACAAAAACACACACAAACACACACACACGCACACTCAAACACAAACAAAGATGCACAAACAAACACGCACACGCATGCACGCACACACACACGAAAAGCATATAAGTGTATAAATGTAAAACGCCACTGGCGGGAACATTATGCACATCACAGTTGCATGTAAAACCATTTTCAGGAGTGTGTGATCTACATAACGCAGCACCTGCACACACACACACACACACTGGATCTGCTGTACAGCGTTTGCATCACCAGCAACATGAATCAAACACTACAGTCTATTTACAAGGCCTCAAAACATTTTCCTTTATCGCTTGAGATAAAAGTAAATGAGAACTCAAAAAACTCAAAAGAGCCATTCTTGAAACTGATCCACTGAAAAAAAATCTGGTGCTGAAACAATTTTCATTCACAAACTACTAGTAAATTTCACAATTAAGATGCTATGTCGTAATTCCTGTAAGTAAGAGATCTCAACTTCTACAAAGCGTTTGTGTTCTCAAAGAGCTCGTAATTACAACCTGTAAGCTGGGAATTTTCTGAGAGCTCCTACTGCAGTGTCACATGATGTCATCTCGAAATTACGGTAATTATGAAACGGCATGAAAGCAGCATGAATTACAAAGAAAAGGCAAGCATTGCATTGAATTAAACATGACATGACAAGTGCAAAATAGTAATCAGTATGTTCTTGTAAAGCTCCAGTAATATTTGTTTAATTACAACTTTTAAAAATACATTAAAAAAATATACATTTTACAGTGTAGAACAACAATATGAGTAAAGAAGAAAACTGCACACCTTTCATGAAAATCAAGTACGTTAAAAATGTCAAAAAAATCTAATATATGAATAAAATTCTGATTATCCTGATACTACTACACTACTCATCAATTTTTGCAGAACATAAACTTTGCGCAAATGCACTGAATACTCACATGACTTAATGCATGCGTGTATAATATAAGCAGAACACACTGGAATACTGTATCCCACAATGCACTGCAAAAAAAATGCTTTTCTTAATATTGTTGTCTTGTTTCCAGTCCAAATATCTAAAAATTCTTAAATCAAGATGCATTTACTAAAGTAGTAACATTTTTGTAAAAAAAAGAAAGTAGTAGAAAAACCCAGATATTATGTCTTCTTTTAAAATAAAAGGAGTTCTGATTGACAATTAGCATACAGTTTGAATTGGCGGACTGGTTTTGTTGTTTTTCTTTCCCCATTGGCAGATAATTTAGCTTGTTTTAAGCAAAAACTCACTTCATTTTGATTTTTTCACTAGAAAACAACACATAATATCTAATGGCATTTTACTCATCTAGTAAATGTATCTTGATTTAAGAATGTTTTTGATATTTGTAGCGGAAACAAGACAAAAAAAGTTTTCCTGTAGCTCAAACAGAACAGCGTTGGTGCTTGCAACGCCAAGGTCATGGGTTCGATTTCCAGGGAAAGCGAGAACTGATAATAATGTACATGTGTGTTTTGAAATGCAATGTAAGTCGCTTTGAATGAAAGAGTCTGCTAAATGTAAGAAAGTAAGTATTTTTTGTTTGTTTGTTTGCAGTGTGCAATGTGTCACAGTAATGCACATGCATAATCATTTACAGACCGCCAAAATTAAGTCATTTTGCACAAAATGTGATGTCAAAAAATGGAAAAACAATCAATATGATCAATTGTCTTGTTAAAAACTCTAATTCACCACAAGATGAATGTAGTTTCTGAAAGTTTTTTGAAGGTCAACACAACAAATTGACATGTTGTTTCCTCAGCGGCCTAAAAATAGCGCTCACAAACAAACACACACACACACACACACCTGTACCTGCGATTCAGATCCGCTCTTGCTGAGAGTGGAGGTGTTTATGAGACGCTGCCCTCGGTGTGTGTTCACTTCAAACCACTTAACATTCGCGTAGAGTCACTAACACTCGCGTGATGCGGAGGCGCGTAATCGCTAACAAACAGCCTCTCCTCGAAATGTGTGTTTCTGGAGAAGAGCTAAAAGAGATTAAAAAACTACCAACAATAAAGCATTTCTAACAACACTTGTGACGGTGATGCAACCAACAGTACAGCAAACGCAGATTCAACACACACCATCATGATCTACACACTTTATATTGTACTGTACCTTACAACACTGCTTAAATGTGTTTATACATTTATATTTCACATAGCAGATGCTGTTATCTAAAGAAACGTACAAATGAGGAGCAACTGACACAATAACAGCCATAAACCACTGCTAATATAAAATATGCTTGACCAGATTGAATCAATCAGAGAATCAAAACAAGAAAGTGTGATTAAAATGTTGTCTTGGCCACTAACTGAAATAAAAACAAGTTTAAATTGAAGTAGTTAAATTACTAAAGACTATTGATGGCAGCTAAAGTTAAAACTAAATAGAAACAAACTAATACAAAAAAACAAAAAAAAAACAGACTACTACAACTTAAACTGAAATAAAAATAAAAACTGTAAATATAAAAACCTAATTCTAGGTTGGAATAAATACTATAAAGTATATGAAGAATAAAATTAAAGTAACAGTTAGACCGGCACATTAAGAAAATAGGCTCACATAAATGCAGTGAATTTGGTTAATTTGGTCACTTGTGTGTGTGTGTGTGTGTGTGTGTGTCTTTGTGTCTGCATGTGTGAGAGTGCTTGCATGTGTGTGTGAGTGTGTCCGTGTGTGTGCAAGTGTGTGAGTGCGTGCATGTGTGGGCGTGTGTGTGTGTGAGTGTGTCCGTGTGTGTGCAAGTGTGTGAGTGCGTGCATGTGTGGGCGTGTGTGTGTGTGAGAGTGAATGTATGTGTGTGTGTGTTTTCAGCTTTTTTTAAAAATGCAGCTCATACAATGAGATTTGGAAGCCAGAACGATCCATTTTGTCGTGTTGTTAGAGGAGTGTTTCACCGAGACCTGATCAATCCTCTGTCACGCTCATCTCTCATCAACACACTGCTAATTGCGTGACATGCAGTGTGTTTCTACAGCCCCGTGATTACGAGTGTTATGTGTTATTATGGAGTGTGTGTGTGTGTGTGTGTGAGAACGGCAGCGGAGGCAACAGTCCACCAGAACGAGTCTATCATTACTGTTCACTCAAGTGCCAAACCTCTGCAATATTATATTCACTTCTGCCTGGCAGGACTGTAATTTTGCTGTTATCTTTTATTTCTACGTCAATTAAAAGACAGCTCACATTTAAAGAGAGCAACGGTGTAAAAGTGATGGCATGGAAAACTGGGATCATGAAATTATATTCTATAGGACAAAAGCTTTCTTTAAAGTCCCTCTGTGGTGAAATCCAGTTTTTAATGTTGTTTATGTGTCTATGTGGTGTTTTTAATATGCTTTAAGACAAATCATGTGTAAATTCATAAGTCGACAGCATTGCTGAGTATTTTCTCCTTAAAACTGAACCAAAGACAGTCTCAAAAACACGGTTTGAAATCGCTGGTGTTTCTGACGTCACAAACTACCTTGTAACCAATCAGATCAACGTGTGATCGTCAACGAGTGGATCTCTGAGCTGAGTGAGTGAGTGGAGGCGGGGCTCATTTGCATATTCATAGAATTAAGACATTGCTATTTGTTTTTCAAGGAAAAAACTTTGAAATATGTAATTTTGGTAATCAAAGATGAGTTTTAAGGGATTCAAGTATTGACTACACGGGGACTTTAAATAAACCATGCAAAATATCACTTAAACGGTTATTATAAAGCGTTTATACAGGGTTCTCACACTTTTTTGCATTGACTTGTCCAATCATTTGCAAAAATAAATAAATAAATAGGCTATGCAAAAATAATATAATTAAATTGATCAAAAGTGTTACACACAAATGTTACAAAAGATTCCATTTCAAATAAATGCTGTTCTTCTGAACTTTCAATTAATCAAAGAATCTTGAAAAGTCTAAAAACTGCTGGGTTGTTTCAACCCAACTTTGGGTCAAATATGGACAAACCCAGCCGTTGGGTTAGATTTTTACATCACATTTTTAACCCAACGTTTGGGTTTGTCCATATTTGATCCAAAGTTGGGTTAAAACAACCCAGCATTTTTAGAGTGTGCAGTTTCCACAAACATATGAACTGTTTTCAACATTGATAATAATCATAAATGTTTCTTGAGCATCAAATCATCATATTATAGTGATTTCTGAAGGATCATGTGACACTGAAGACTGGAGTAATGATGCTGAAATTCAGCTTTGATCACAGGAATAAATTACACTTTAATATATATTCACCACTATTTCACATTATTACTGTTTTTACTGATCAAACACACGTGACTCTGCTTCTCTTCCTCCTGTATGAAGTGTAAAGGCTGGTGGTGTTTGATCTGTGGTCTCAGTCACTAATTAGTGGATTTCACTGAGTGTCGTTTCTGCAGGAGTACGTTCCTCACACTGCATATAATACATAATATCATAATATATATATACATACGCTAGAGCACACACTTATCATCGTGATGAGTAGCTCTGCTCCAAAACTGATATGACGGCTCATTTGAATCACTCACGCAAATATCACTCGTATGCTGCTAACACACAATAATGCAATCAGCACACAAACACATGCAACACACACAAATACTGCGTTAAAAATAATGCATATCTCTCATCAGCCATCTTGAACTATTCAAGCTGGTGCATTCTGGGATTGCAAGTGAGTGAGTTAATAAATAAAGGAAGGAAAGAAAGAAAGAAAGAAAGAAAGAAAGAAAGAAAGAAAGAAAGAAAGAAAGAAAGAAAGAAAGAAAGAAAGAAGTATTGACAATAAGTAAAGAAAGAAAAACATGATTAAAGAAAGAAAAATATATGATTACATAAAAAAAAAGAAAGGAAAACAATAATTAACAACGAATGAAATAAATAAATACAAGTAGAAAGAAAGAAAGAAAGAAAGAAAGAAAGACATGATTAAATACGTATAAGTAAATAAAATAAGAAATGGAAGAAATAAAATAAATAAATAAAATAAGTAAAAATAAGTAAATAAAAAAAAGGAAAACAATAATTAACAAATAATGAAAGAAAGAAATATATGTAGAAAGAAAGAAAGAAAGAAAGAAAGAAAGAAAGAAAGAAGTATTGACAATAAGTAAAGAAAGAAAAATATGATTAAAGAAAGAAAAATATATGATTACATAAAAAAAGAAAGGAAACAATAATTAACAACGAATGAAATAAATAAATACAAGTAGAAAGAAAGAAAGAAAGAAAGAAAGAAAGAAAGACATGATTAAATAAATATAAGTAAATAAAATAAGAAATGGAAGAAAGAAAATAAATAAATAAATAAAAATAAGTATTGGCAATAAGTAAAGAAAGAAAGACATGATTAAAGAAAGAAAAATATATGATTAAATAAATAAAATAAGTAAAAATAAGTAAAGAAAAAAGGAAAACAATAATTAACAAATAATGAAAGAAAGAAATATATGTAGAAAGAAAGAAAGAAAAAAAGAAAGAGAAAGAAATGATTCAATAAATATTAGTAAATAAAATAAGTAAAGTTAAAAAAATAAAACCGAAAGAAAAAAATACAAACAAATTTTAAAATAAATAAAAAAGAAAAGAGAGGCATAATTTTATGAATAAATATAAATAAATAAAGACATGATTAAAAAAGAAAGAAGAAAAGAAAGAAAGAAAGAGATATGATTAAATAAATAAATAAAATAATTAAAGAAAGAAATAAACAACAACAAACTAAATAAATCAATAAATAAAGACATGATTAAAGAAAAATATATGATTAATGAAATAAATAAATTACTTAATAAAACAGTAAAGAAAGAGAGGAAGAAAAAAGAAAGAATGAATGAATCAAAGAAAAAAAGACTTGAATAAATGAATGAATGAATGAATGAATGAATGAACGAACGAACGAATAAATGAATGAATGAATTATTGAATGAATGAATGAATGAATAATTGAATGAATGAATTATTGAATAAATGAATGAATGAACGAATTAACGAATGAATGAATGAATAAATGAATTAATAAATGAATGAATGAATGAATGATGTAACACTGTATTTTGTTCATATGGCGTATTAATCAGAACTGATTCCAACATATTTTCCAGAGTATTTCCTTCAATGACCTTGACCGTTTAAACATTCTGTTTAATAAAGATATCATACTTTAAATAGTGTTTACCAATTAAGGCTCTAATTATTCTTCTGTCGGATGAAAGCCCGATTACTTCTCTTTAATTGATGAAAGAGTTAAAAATAAAAGAGTTGGGGTCATGAGCGGGAGGCTTTCTAACACAGATAACAAGCTCTTTCTGAAACCTCAGAAGATCATAACTCTTTATCCAGCGCTAACTATGATTAGCCTGAAGCCTAGATCACAGATCACATCCGCTGCGTGTGTGTCCAATCTTTCACTTCTGTCCAGAACCAAACTCACATGAAGGCAAAATCCATTGTTGAAATCAATCTTTTATCTTTTAATATCCGTGTGATTGTTGGGTAAGTAGTTTATGTTGCATTAAAGACATCAGTTGTGCTGTCAAACACTGAGCTGAGCGCCGGATATACAACAAAACTGCTGAAGTTAAGCTCTCGAACACTGTGTGTTAACAGTAAACAGCAAACCGTGAGATATATTAATCACAGGAGGAAAACTGACAAGAAAATACATGGGAATATTCCCTTTTAAAATAATTATTACAAATAAAATATATATTACATGAGGTATACATGATTCATTTAATAGTTATTTTATTTTTTAATATTTATATTATTAAAAAAATATTAAAAAAGAAAAAAATATATTTGATAAAAATATATTTTTTTAAATAAAAGCATGTTTATGTATGTTCCAATAAACATTATATTTTATAAAATTTTTACTTTATATAATTACTTTTATAAAATAAAGATACATTAAAATATATTAAATCTAAAAGAATATTGACAATTATATATATATATATATATATATATATATATATATATATATATATATATAATCTGTTTTCTAGAAATATTTTATTTTATAAAATATAAACTTTTTATATTCATTTTAAAAGAAATAGAAAATATTAAGAAATAATAATATTATTTATATATAATATTATTTTTATTTTTAAATTATTTTTCTCAAATAAAATAATAACTAAAATATTAAACATGTAATTTATAGAATTTTGTAAAAAAATTATATAAAAAAATAAAAAATATTACATTTAAAATAATTATTGAAAATACAAATTTTTATAAAATTAGAAAATATTAAGAAATAATAATATAATGTATATATAATATTATTATTATTTTTTAAATTATTTTTTCTCAAATAAAATAATAACTAAAATATTAAACGTAATTTATGGATTAAAAAATATTACATCTAAAATAATTATTGAAAATTATTACTAATTTGTTTATATAATGTAATATAACAGCATTTCCTCAAAGATAGTCCAGTATTTATAACTAATCCAATTTGAAATCCCTAACTGTGAAGTCTGACTGTATAAACATGAATGCATTCAGCATCACAGTAATACGTCTTGTTAATGTGTTCACAAGCTCAAGGCTCTAGTTAATGTGTGTCATAAAGCTTCATTTAGCACGCAAGCAAACATTTAGTCCCAGCAATTTACTGCAGGCTTTTCATAGCTGTCAATTAGAGCGTCCACCAGGTGAGATAACACTGGGAGATTGCACGGTCATTATGCTAAATTAAATTATTCCCATCAAATGAGATCCTCAGGCTGTCCTACAGTGAATAATGGTGTGGAGCCCGAGGGCCGCGAGGCCAGAGTCACCGTTAATGACCGGGGACCGGGATAATCCGCGAGTGAAAAATAAGCAGTCCACTTCCCAGCTGACACGTGATTAATGGACAGAGACTTTCATTTCATACAACGCTTCAGCAAACAATCACAACTGTCTGCATGTGCTTGAGCTGGTGAGAGAAACCCAAACTGGAGTATCGCAAACTGAAGCTTTTGGCTTGAGAACGGTGAGTGTTTGTTTGGATTTCGATAGTCCACTTTAGACATTCTACTAACTATAAGTAACTACAAGTCAACTTATTGTACTAACCCGAAACCTAACACCTAACCATAACTAATACTCTAATGAGAGTTAGTTGACATGTAGTTGCAAAGTTACTTATATAATGTCTAAAGTGGATTATCAAAATAAAGTGTAACCGATAGTTTTTTTCACACTGAGGGATGAGACACGGTTATCTTCTGTGGTAATCGACAGGGCGATTGATAAAATAATAATGCTTAATAAATAAAAAATAATAATTGAGACCGGGTTTTTCAGGGTCAGGACTGTAAAATAAGTCCTACCAACATTTCTGCTTCGAAACCCTTCAGATTATACCAGACGTACACTGAGAGTTCATTACAGTGCACACACACACGCTAAAAATTGCTGGGTTGTTTTAACCCAATTGTGGGTCAAACATGGACAAACCCAGCCGTTGGGTTACATTTTTAAATTGAATTTTTAATCCGACGTTCCAAAGTTCATATTTGACCCAAATTGAGTTAAAACAACCAAGCATTTATTAGAGTGTATAAGGGCTGGGCGAGGGGTGAATCTGAATAACTAAATACATCCTAGCTAAAATCCCAAAGCCTTCAGGCCCAAAAGCCTGGATGTAAGTTAACATACACACACACACACACAACCACACACGCATCCCCCACAAGTGAAGCCCGCTCAGGACAGAGCGTGGTGTCCAGTTACGGGACAGAAGGTGATTCTAAAGAGAAAGAAACTTCTCAGTTATATTCGATGTGTTTTTATGTGTGTCCATTTGCCCATGTCACATTGGAATGACTATGATTTTATCGTAGCTTAAAGTGAATTATAAATACCTTCATTATGCATTTTAAATATAACTGTCTATTCCCATAACTTGTACACATAGTTCTGGGCACCTCCAGAATGCTTTCGGTGTGATCAATCAGAATACGTACAGTAATATCCAGTAAAATATAGTTTACTATGTTTTCCATCCTTGGAGTGAAAATAGACCAAAACTAACATCACTGGTGTTCTTAGATAACAGCGTTTACGACCCAAAGGAATGTTCACAGAACTGTGGCTCTCTCTGAATTCTAACCAAGGAGGAGAAATGAATCCTGTATTCATATATATATATATATATATGCTATTATATATCCACTTGAGAATTGTATGAACAATGTATCTAAGTTCCCTATCTCATGAGTTGCCTTTTTGTGGTTTGGTCTATGTTTCTCGACAACTCTAATGCGATAATGTTTTAGACTTTGCCAACTAATGTTTAACCAAATCCATTTGTGGCAAGTTTGGTCTCGATAAACTCCAATCTTCATTCCCCATTTGTTAATTGACATTACATTTTGCTAAACTTTGTGACACATTAGTATTATAAGAATTGTAAAGATTCTTCTCTTAAACACCCAATGAAACTAGAGATTTAAATGCCTGGTTATAACACAAAGGGTCATAAAATCTCCCTCCAAAGGGACAGCTCCTGATTGGACCCTCTTCCAAAAGAAGGCGGAAACGTCAGGTCTTCAAAAGGACTGAATACCAGTTTATCTCTCTCTTACCCTCTTGTCCTCGTGTCATAATGTAACGTCTCGCCTCCGGGGGAGCTCTTCGCCTTTCTTTTATTTGTTTCTAGTTTAGTTTGTGTTTTTCAGTCTTAGATAAGTCTCCGTGTTTAATTCCAATCGACGTGTGAAAAGAACACCGCGTGACATATCTCTTCAGCAAATCCATCTACAAGGGACCTTTAAACGAGCGCGCGCTCGTTTTGAAGGAGAAACGCGCACGTGACCACGTGACGCGCCGGACCGAGAGACACACACGCTTCTTCACAAGCCATGCAAAGAATTACCTGTGCAAGTATCCGTGTTTTATCACGCTTTAAGATTTGTTGAAGTCTTGTTGTCTCTCAAAGTCCGTTGTCTATGTGAATTTGCTATTTAGAAAGATCCTCGGGTCTCCCTCTTGCATTCCTTGCAACTCTCTACATTTCCTCTCTCTCTCTGTCTCTATGCATTTCTCCTTCATCAATGCCTTATCGTGTTTTGTTGTTTATTATGTTTGTAAATACATATATCCCATGTAACCGTAGTAAATACATAAGTAGTTCTGCCTTATTAAATTCATTATATTCATTTGATTGATGTACTGCCTTTTTGTGTTGTCACGATACTAGAATTTCTAACTTCGATACGATACCTTGAAAAATATCGATATTCGATACCATTTACGATACCACAGAGAAAAAAACTGCCACAATATTAAGGGGGTCTTTTTTTATTTAAAGCTAAATATAACAAGTCTAGAACATGACAATGAGGTATATTTTACATGAAAAAAATGTCCTGAGTTCTATCTGTTAATATTATTTCATTGGACAAGAGCTAACATGAGCCGTTGTTTTTTTATTACCTACTGTTATCAAAGATTAAAATATACTGTTACAAATGCATTGTTCATCGGTCATAAATGCTGGTTAATATATTAACGTAAATCAAAGATTAAAATATACTGTTACAAATGCATTGTTCATCGGTCATAAATGCTGGTTAATATATTAACGTAAATCAAAGATTAAAATATACTGTTACAAATGCATTGTTCATCGGTCATAAATGCTGGTTAATAGCCTACATTAACGTAATTTGATGAACAGATTTAAATACAAACGTGCGTGCATCACACGCGGAAACAATGCTCAATGGATTGGCATGAAGTCAAGTCACCTTTATTTATATATTGCTTTTAACAATACAGATTGTGTCAAAGCACTTAACAGTATCAAATTGGAGTGTGAAGCGCGTCTCCGCGCTATTCTCCGACATGCCCGCTCGCGGTGTGTAGCGCGTGCCCTGTCCACACTATTCTCCGACAATGCTGCTCGCGGTGTGTTTTTTTACGCGTGTCCACACTATTCTCCGACATGCCCGCTCGCGGTGTGTTTTTTTACGCGTGTCCACACTATTCTCCGACATGCCCGCTCGCGGTGTGTTTTTTTACGCGTGTCCACACTATTCTCCGACATGCCCGCTCGCGGTGTGTTTTTTTACGCGTCTCCGCGCTATTCTCCGACATGCCCGCTCGCGGTGTGTTTTTTTACGCGTGTCCACACTATTCTCCGACATGCCCGCTCGCGGTGTGTTTTTTTACACGTGTCAGCGCTATTCTCCGGCATGCCCGCTCGCGGTGTGTTTTTTTACGCGTGTCCACACTATTCTCCGACATGCCCGCTCGCGGTGTGTTTTTTTACGCGTGTCCACACTATTCTCCGACATGCCCGCTCGCGGTGTGTTTTTTTACGCGTCTCCGCGCTATTCTCCGACATGCCCGCTCGCGGTGTGTTTTTTTACACGTGTCAGCGCTATTCTCCGGCATGCCCGCTCGATGTGTTCTTTATCAATCAACCAAAGCCGGTCGCGGCGCCGCACTCGCCATCTTCCCATTCACTTTTGCTATTTAACCAGAGCGAATGAGACGAGTGCGTCACGTGTCGTGTTTGTCAACGCGCCTTTGGCGAGAAGTGAAAGTGACCCCTCGGCTAGTATTGGTGTATCGATACTTCTGGAAATTAGTATTGGTACCGTTCCGATATTTCAGTATCGATATTTATCGAAATATCGATATTTTTGACAACACTACTGCCTCTTTGCTCATTTTAAAGTCCCTTAAGTGCCAAAAGATCTTATAGCAACAAGCTTACAAATTAAAGATACTTTAAAGAGTATGTGTTTATAGGGCAGGAAACCCAATTCTTGTGGCCACAGAATTGCTTTTCCTGAAATCCTATAAAGTAGGATGATATTATGGATCCCCACAAATATTATTCGGACAATTGAGCTAATTAATTTAGCCTGTTTCGCAGGACGTGGTCCGTGTAATTAATTACAATCAACTTGTGGTTAATTGCAAGGATACGCATGCATGCATGCAGGTAAAATGACATATCATCCCTTATCAGGAGTTTTATTAACATGTAAGACTGATCTAATCCAAACATGTATGAATAATTATTAATTACCAATTATTAATTATGATATGCAAATTCCCCACGGATTAGATCCGCCCCTGAGTCTTTACAAGTGATTGTTTGGATTTCGATAGTCCACTTTAGACATTCTACTAACTATAAGTAACTACAAGTCAACTTATTGTACTAACCCAAAACCTAACGCCTAACTATAACTAATACTCTAATGAGAGTTAGTTGACATGTAGTTGCAAAGTTACTTATATAATGTCTAAAGTGGATTATCAAAATAAAGTGGAACCGGTTGTTTTTTGCACACTGAGGGATGAGACACGGATGTTTTCTGTGGTAATCGACAGGGCGATTGATAAAATAATAAAGCTTCCGAACAAGACTTCCGATTGAGCCAGAAGCTGAAGCAAACCGAGCGTTTGAAATCCTGAAGGAAACACTGAACGCATGCATGAGTTCGGCCTTGAGTCAGACTGACGGGGGATAAAGATTAGGTTGTCAGCGCACAGAAGCCTTGAGAACGGCCCGTTAAACACACTTTATTTCCTCGACAGACACACGGCCGCGCGGATACAAACACACACCTCGCTTTCCTTCGCTGTTCTCACACAACCTGCATTTAAGCACTTACGTGCGTTTGAGTCTGAGTGTAACTCTTCAATCTGCCAGTCAGAAGCATTTGTCAGTCATTTACATGTGTGTGTGTGTGTGTGTGTGTGTGCACAACATAAATACAGGCTTCTGGGAACAAATAAACCGGTGTAAAGGACGTACAGCACTGTTTGAGTGAATGAATAACACAATTACGCATCAGGAGAAAACACTACACCGATCATTTCATAAGACGGAGCTTTTCATGGTTCTGTTAAAACGTTCAGTGAAACACGTATAAGGCGCTTTACTAGGAACCAAACGCCTCCATCCTGATGATTATCTGTCAAATAATTACAAACACAGCCATCAGTGAATGTTTTAGCACATTATAAACACAACACAATCATAAACAGAACCGCTCAGGTGTTCCTCCTAAACAGAAGAGGAGAGCTAAGTCTCCAGCTCATTCACTGAATCATTTCTTCATTCATTCATTGAATTATTTCTTCATTCATTCCTTCATTCATTAATTCATTGAATCATTCCTACATTAATTCATTGAATCATTCCTGCATTAATTCATTGAATCATTCCTGCATTCATTCAGTGAATCATTCATTAATTCATTGAATCATTCCTTCATTCATTCATTAAATCATTCCTTCATTCATTCATTCATTGAATCATTCCTTCATTCATTCCTTCATTCATTAATTCATTGAATGATTCCTGCATTTATTAATTGAATCATTCATTCATTCATTGAATCATTCCTTCATGCATTCATTGAATCATTTCTTCATTCATTCATTGCATCATTTCTTCATTCATTCCTTCATTCATTAATTCATTGAATCATTCCTGCATTAATTCATTGAATCATTCCTGCATTAATTCATTGAATCATTCCTGCATTCATTCATTCATTCATTAATTCATTGAATCATTCCTTCATTCATTAATTCATTGAATCATTGCTGCATTCATTCATTGAATCATTCATTCATTCATTGAATCATTCCTTCATGCATTTAGTCATTCATTCATTGAATCATTCCTTCATTCATTCATTGAATCATTCCTTCATTCATTCATTGAATCATTCATTCGTTCATTCAATAACAAAAAATAAACAAATTAATGTTTTATCGACAAATCAATCCATTTTTTTTATTGACCATTCATAATATACTATTGAAGAGAGACATGTAAGGGAAGGTTTTGGGTAAATAAATAATTATTGACCATATGTTTTTTTGTTGATTTCCACTGATTTTATTAAGTACGTAAGTAAATAAATAAATAAATGATGTTTTTGTATTGACCAATCATAATCTATTATTGAACAGAGACATGTAAGGAAATGCATTGGTCAAAAATAAATAAAATAAAATGAAATAAATTGAAATACAATTCAATGAAATTAAATAATGAAATGAAATTATTTAAACAATTAACAAAAAAACACACACACATATATATAGCCTATATATATTCATACCATGTATACACAAATATACACACACGCACAAGTGTGTGTGTGTGTGTGTGTGTGTGTGTGTGTGTGTGTGATCATACATTTGTCTAACATGTTTATATAAATGTATAAATTATATGAATATATTTATAAATATTTTTTATATATAAATATTAATTTATCAAATCATAGCTCATGGCTGTGAGGTAAAGAAAAGACTAATGGACATTAACAAAAGTAAAAACAGGATGTAAAACCCTCAGACGGTCCTGATGAAGGTCAGTGTAAGAACGAGTGCGTTCAGACGCTCGGACCAGCGAATGTTAAATGGATTAGTGTGTGCTTAATTAACTAATAATCCTTTTGTCTACAGGCGTTCGCAGTCATTTGTCCTGTGCTTCAGGGACGAGCTGATTACAAACATGACTATTCCACAATAAGCCTGGAGACACAAACACAAAAATAACCTCATGCATACTAACAGGATTAATGCGACAAGCACAAATCTGACTTTATTCCTTCATCTATTCTTCATCGAACCTCAACAGTGGATTCAGACTCTCGAGACTCTTCAAGAGTAAAACTGAAGCAGATTCATTCTTCAGCTGATGTTCAAAACACACACACGTGTGTCACAGAAACCACTAGAGTCTCATCGTTCGCTTTCATGATTCTCTCACCGTATGAACATGCTCATATTTCACCCCAAAAGTTAAAGGAAAGTAATCAAAGAAAATTAAGCCTATTTCACAACAATTTCCACCTAGCAACCACCCGAAATACCCTAGCAACCGCCTAGCAACACCATAGCAACCACCTAGAACACCCTAGAGTTTTGCCACTGCAAGGACCAGTCACATTTTCTTCAGGAAATGTACATTCCAGTTTTATACTATTATTTTAATGACAATTAAGGACATGCACGTACTTTATATAGTTAGGCTATTTATTTATTTTTTTCTAAATGTATTTCTCATTCTCAATGGATTCTAATTACTATAGTGGGGTTTACAATCAAAACAAATGTTTTGGAACAAAATATCAGTACCTTATTATAATTACTGTTTAGTAAATAAATCATTTATTTTAAGAGGCAACACAATTTTCTTTTCTTAAAAAAATGACCACAATGAGAATGAGATTGTTTGCATTACAGTAATGAGAATATTGTACTAAACTGCCATACAAATAAAAATGTATATATATTCTAATGGTCTTTAAAAGCATATTGGAAAATATAATTTAACAATAATATTTAAAAATGTTAATTTAAATTTTAAATTTCATTTGGTTCTTTTAAAGCTGCAGTCCGTAGCTTTTCCTCTTTGTCGCCATCTCTGTTAGAAATCTGTAATTGCAGTTTTTCGTGGAATTACAAACTGTACGTGAGTTGTACATCAACATGAAACATGTCAAGTATCCCGTTTTGGCCAGGAAAAGTCCCGTATTTAACCCTTCTTTCCCGCCGGTCTCCCGTATTAGTATTTTCCCGTAAATCTCCCGTATTTTAACCTGCGCTATTAAAAAATAATAATGGCCCAGGCTGTTATGAACCCAGTATGGGTCATATTTGTGGGTTGTGTGTTTTTCTTTCTGTTCGGTTTGCAGGATGGAGTTATGCCTGGTTCAGATTACACGATTTTTTTTGTCTGTTATGATAGTCACTGTGTCAGATTAAGCGATTTTGACCCCTAAAATCTTGTCGTATGGTGGACAAGAAACATGTCAGACTACACGTTGCTTCCTGACCAGTCATCCCGTGCCGTCTTTAATGACACGCGTGATGTCATTGAGAAGGCGATACTAGTAGCGAGTGACTTCCGGAAACTAACGTAAACAAACAATGGATGAAGCGGTGAGTGTTGTATTGGCTGTCCTGTGTTCAGAATGGACACGTTCCCGGATTGCTCGAAGAGGACAGTATGGGCTGTCAATCCTCCAAAGAGAACTTGAGGTAAAATATTGTTTTCTTACGAACCTTTCATCCATGTCATAACTCCACCTAGTAGCACCATCGTCTCTCTTTCGTTTCGCCATTTTTGAAAGTTGTGTATGGAAAAGCTTCTGTGCTCCTATTGCTCAACCACATACATGTGACGGAACCCGTCGTGGACGACCGTTAAAAAAATTAAACATGCTAGTCTTTTTGTAGTGATGTCGTGAAGCATCGCAGACGCGCGACGTAGGTTGTCGCCCACTTGGACACACTATACAAGATGATAAGATTGAATATTGCGTCCCGACGCCCGTTGTCGTTTACGAATCCCCACGACACCCTACCTCAAACGGATCGTGCCAAAATCGGGCTAAAATCGTGTAATCTGAACCAGGCATTAGAGTGAGTGACGTCATTATTGACTAAGGAGTTACACCTGTGTTGGAGCTGATAACTGCAATTAAAAGCAGTTCCCTTCAGCTGTGACGGGGCGCGCTCTACCATCCTCGTGCCATTTGTGTCTTGGAGTCCGTTGTTTGTTTGCTTTCCGTCTCGTCTCCGTCTCATTTAATTATTCTTACTTTAATAAATGTTATTCTTTTGAGCAATATCCAACGTGTTGTCTCCTTCTTTGTCGCGGCTTGCGAGCCGGCCGTGACAAGGCGGATAAAAAAAAACAAAAAAAACATTCCCAATCTGAGCTCTGTCACTAGCCACGCGAGCCTACTACACTAGCCTACTACAGGTACTGTGGGTACTGTGGGTACTGTAGGTGGCAGTTGTCGCGAGGTTAGTGTGTGAGGTCAGATGATGAGTGACAACGCGGGGGGAAAATAGAAAAAATCAGAGACGGATGATGGACGCTACGACAGAGACGGAAGTCACTCCTGCCACAAAACCAAAACCCTCATGTAAATACCGCGATCAATGGGACAGCGAATTTACTTTTCTGAAAAGGAGCAGGGTAGGGGACCGTCACGCGTTTTGTAACTGCGACTTTAGCATCTGAAAAACCTGTTAACCGTTGCCAGGGCGCCGACGCACTGAAGCGTTTTTTGTGTTTGTTTAAATATATCAAAGTTACTATCAGATTTAATGTTATTACCTTGACAAACTATACATCATTAACAAGATATAACACTCAAGTTTCAGTATTTGACCACTATTGTATTCTCAGAAACTTTGAAGATGTTTCCTACAAAATAAATTTCTAATAAATTTACAAAACTTTGTAGCTATTAATAACTATTTTTTCATTATGACAATAATTAATTCTAGATTTACAATAAACTGCCAGGTGTCAGCTTTCAAATGAGATCATACTTGTGATTTTAATGCAAAGTGTTTATGAACTGTAGGCTATTTCAGTTTGGGTATGCCATTTCTGTCTGAGGATTTTTCAAAAGTAGGGTTGCAGTCTAACAGGTTAAAGAATGCAAAGTCTGCAACAAATTTGAACAATAACTCACTAAAAGAGTAAAGAAAAGTTATGTGACATGCAAAGAAAAACTGTATAAGAAAAGCAATATGAAATGAAAAGAATGCGTGGAATGAAAATAAAATGTAAATGTAGAGACACGCAATGTTAAATGAACAGAAAATATGCAAATAAGCCTTTAAAATAAATGCTCTTCATATATAGCCTTTTGTGTTTTCATTTAAGCTATAACACTTGTCTTAAAATGTAAGGGATAACGTTACTGGAGCTTGGTTTGGGGTGGTGGGAGCCGAAAAATTTCCCTTATTTTCAAATCCAAAACTTGACAGGTATGACAGTATGACCAACATAATAATTTTCACCGGAAAATGTCATTTGAACAAGTAAGTGACATCCACTTTTGTTCTGATCAACTAAGGGGGAAAAAAGCAAAACATCTTACGACAGGAAAATGTTCACTTTACCGATCAGGGGTGCGTTTTTCTCAAAGCCAACTATGATCGCAATTTCCATTGAACTCTATTGTTAACGACGGAACTTGCGACCATAGTTGGCTTTGGGAGACGCACCCCTGATTCAGCTCCAATGCTTGACAACGGAGAAGGCGGGTTTGGTTTTCTTGGAGTAGAAGTGAATTGCTCCCTCTCATAGCTAGCACAAAATAACTAATATTTACCATAATAGCAAAACTAAAAAAGCCACAACAAAGGAAACTCCGTAACTGTGTGAATTAAGCGAACAAGTGTGCTACTGTTACACGGTTGAACTATTGAAAATTATTACCCGTCCAGCAGAAAAAAAAGCAGTTTCTGCGTCCGTTTTAAACCCCTTCAAATCACGGAGTTCACGCCACCTTTCAAAAGCCCTGCCGATGTTTATCCTTGTTTTCGCGTGGGCCGGTTGCAGTCTCTTTTTACCACTCCGAAGTCCAAATTCTTTTGGGCGAATCTCCAGTTGTCACTGATGATTGTCGTTTGAACCTTTCTGGATCCGCCATAAGTTTAATTATTTAAAGTGCTCTCCAACATCCTCACGCAATATAGCCAACTAGCCGAAACACCTTCTTTATGTGTACAGATGTGACGTAATGACGCAAACACATGCTCGAATTTCCCGCGGAAATCCACCAGTACCACTGGAGTCAAAATCATTATTACAAGCTAACCGTTTTGAATCGAGCTAAGGCAAGAAGATATTTTTGAACACTGGCTGGTTATGTTTTTTTTATTATAAGTATTATTTTGGATAATTTTTAACCCAAAAAAGTTACGGACTGCAGCTTTAATTTAATGGTGAATTCTGATTTCACTGGCCGTGCGAAAGCCACACATTGTTTAGCATCTGTCGTGTGTGTTTGTTTCTATTGTGTTTTTCTTAGTTCTGCTTATTGTTTCGTCTGAATAAAGCCGAGCAACTCAAACAACTGTCGTCAGATCACAGAGGCATTTCCTGAACAATAGAAGAGTGTGGCGCTGATTGAGAAGTGTCCACACATTCCCTGAAGGAGCGCAGGCTTTCGTTTGAGTTCCCATCAGGCCTGTGGATTCCCATCAACGCTCGTCCCAGCGCAGACTTCATTAAAGAGATGAAGACTTCAGAAATCACACACACTGACTTGAAAAAGCTCAGCTAGAGCAATGCATACTGATGCTGTCCAGAGCTGTTTATTTCCATCTTTTCCTCTATCAATCTGTTTGATTGAGTTTGATATTGTATTACAGGCTGCACATGATTGTGTCATCATATTCACACTCATGTTTAAATGACTTTTCTTCCTCGAGGAAACACAAAAGGAGATGTTTAACAGGATCTTCATGCTGAATTATGGATTGAGGGACAGTAAATGATGACAGAACTCGGGTTTTTTTGTGGTAATATACAATATTTTCAATCATGCAACTTCACTTTGTGTTTTTGTCAACTTTTAATGATGAGGACTTTTACGTACATTCAATCTAAAACATTAACTGAAATATAATGCAATATATTTTATTTCAGTTACTGGCCAGGGCAACATTTCTAATTTTGTTTAGTTTAAGCAGAAGTATTAACATAACTAAAACAGAAAAAATTATAGAAATTTAGAAAATAGTAATAATAATAATAATAATAATAATAATAGTTGAATATTAATTCATATTTAAAAAATAACTATTAAAATTATACTAAGACTTAAAAATTATACTAAAAAAATAGTAATTAAAAGTTTAATTAAAAACTAAAAGAAAAATATTAAAATAAAACATTCAAAATATACCTTTAATGTATGTATCTAAAACAAAAAAAACTATATAGACATATTTAAAAATAATAATAAAAAATAGAAGAACAACAAAATTACTAAAAGCTCAATTAAAATTAAAAATATAAGAAAATAAAAACTAATTTAAAATATTAATAAAAATGATAACAGTATTTTAATTTTATTAAAATAACACTAACCATTTTTTTTTCTTCTTTTATACAAGTTCTCTGTGAGAGTTCATCAAATGTAACTTGACACGAAAAGTAAAGTTTTACAGGACAAGTTATGGATTCACGTGTCAAATCCTTTGTGCCACACACGTAGAACGAAACACGGCAGATCGCCACTGCATTCAGGACTGATCTCTCAAAAGAGGGACACTATGACATTATCAGATGAATTATGGGATTGAGTTGTGCACTAATGATGGGCTGTGTGTCCCCGGTGGTCTGGTGTTCACTGGGCCGGAGCTTTTCCCAACTCAACACCAGTGAACAGAGCCAGCGCACGCTTACGGCAATGTCAGCGGCTCGGTGAAGGTTTGCAACAAAGACATTTCATTCCACTCACATACACGAACATGCACCAGTCTAATATCATGCTAGTTTTTGAAATTCCTCGTAAATAAGCATGAAAATGGTCTCGGTATACTCGATCAGTATCAATGCACACTGTATATGAAAGTAAAAAAAATATATATATTTTTTTTTTAGGGTTATTATTATCGTTAACTAAAACTATTAAAACATTTCTGTTCATTGAAATAAATTTGATATTTAATCAAATATAAATATACGTTCAACTTAAACTAATTAGAGACAATGCATTTGGCAATAAACTGAAATAAGTTTAAGTTTAAGCCCTAAAATTATTAACTGGAAATAAATACACTAAAATAAATTATAAATAGCAATAAAATAATAATAATAAAAAAGACACATAATTAAATGATTAACAATTAAAGTAAAATAAACATATATATTAGCTAATTCAAAAGATGAATACAACTAATAATTCATCCAGTTTGTAAATATGATAAAGCTGCTTTTATTTTCTGAACAAAAACTGGGAGCGTCAATGTCACGGTGTGGGTTCATGTCTTGTTCCTGTCTGTCCTTTGTTTCCCTTGTCTTGTGTGAGCTTTAGTTATTTCCTGTGCTGTGTCATGTTCTGTAGTCCTTTGTAGTTTTTCTAGTTTATAAGTATCCCCAGGTGCTTCTGATTAACCACGCCCTCTTGTTATCTTGTTTAGCTCGTTTACCCCTGTATTTAAGCCCTGTGTTTCAGCCATGTCTTTGTGAGTTGTTAATGTTGTGATGGTTGATGTTTCTGTGTTCCTGGTCTGAGTTTCTTTTGTTTGTTTTATTAATAAATGTGCTTGCAATTGGATTCACTGCTCGCTTCATTCTTCCCGCAGCGTTACAGAACAACTCACCGAATATGAATCCAGCAGCACGGATCTCGCCGGATCTACACAGGCTAGACCGGGAGTTCGCTGGGCAGATCGCGGCCTTGGCCCTGGAAAGCCTTGTAATTTCCGTCTATTTGAAAGTTAAGCTAATAATAACATGTTGCATTCTATACGGCCTGATTATTTCATTTTTTACATAGAATTAATAGACATAGAATTCCAGTTTTCCTCAACTTGACTAATTAAGAGGCGATATTTGACCGGCATATCATCAAAATGTCCGTAAAAGGAAACCTCTGCCGGTCACTTTGACCGGCACCATTTTTTGTAGCGGAAACTCTGAGATGGATAGATAGATAGATAGATAGATAGATAGATAGATAGATAGATAGATAGATAGATAGACGATATATATATATATGATAGATAGATAGATAGATAGATAGATAGATAGATAGATAGATAGATAGATAGACGGTATATATATATATGATAGATAGATAGATAGATAGATAGATAGATAGATAGATAGATAGATTGATAGATAGATACATAGATGATAGATAGATATATAGATAGATAGATAGATGATAGATAGATAGATAGATAGATAGATAGATAGATACATAGATGATAGATAGATAGATAGATAGATGATAGATAGATAGATAGATAGATAGATAGATAGACGGTATATATATATATATATGATAGATAGATAGATAGATAGATAGACGGTATATAGATAGATAGATAGATAGATGATAGATAGATAGATAGATGATAGATAGATAGACGATAGATAGATATATATGATAGATAGATAGATACAGATAGACAGAGAGATAGATAGATGATATATAGATAGATGATAGACAGAGAGATAGATAGATGATATATAGATAGATAGACGATATATATATATGATAGATAGATAGATAGATGATAGATAGATAGACGATAGATATAGATATATATATGATAGATAGATAGATACAGATAGACAGAGAGATAGATAGATGATATATAGATAGATAGACGATATATATATATGATAGATAGATAGATGATAGATAGATAGATGATAGATATAGATATATATATGATAGATAGATACAGATAGACAGAGAGATAGATAGATGATATATAGAGAGATAGATAGATAGATGATATATAGATAGATAGATAAATGATATATAGATATATGTATATAGCCTGGCAAGTCAGACCTACATGAAGATGTTAAAGGGCACCTATTATGCAAAATTCACTTTTACATGGTGTTTGAACATAAATGTGTGTTGGCAGTGTGTGAGCAAAAACACCCTAGAATGATAAAAATCCAGCCAGTGTTTTTTTTTTACAATCTCAATAAATCATAAGCACTGTCTCAGAACGAGCTGTTCTAAGATTCGGCTCGATGTGACGTAGAATTCTCCACGGACGTGGTTTGATTGACACTGTGGTTTTGGCATAGACCCCGCCCTCGGTGATCTGTTCGCCATCCTCCATTGTTTCAACGACAGCCGGTGTTCTGACGATTTGTGCTGCCTTGTCGAAAATGTCTCCAAAGAAACATAAGTGTTCTGTTGTGGGATGTAATAATGTACATAGTAGTTTTCACTTACTTCCGACATCAGAGCCACTGAAAACGCAGTGGATGGATTTTATTTAGGAAGAAAAGGCGCCACTTAAACTTCCAAAATACATTTATGTTTGCGCGAATCATTTTCTGACAGACTGTTTTGTGAACGAGGGTTAATTCAAAGCAGGTCTTGCTTCAAAGTTAATCCTCAAGTGTGGATCGTTGCCTACTGTTCGCGATCCAACGTCACCTCCAGTAGAAGGAAGTGTATTTTATGATTTCTGAGCAAATAGTCATTTCAGTCGATGTCAGCCAATTCAACAACAAATGCGTCTAAAGTTGTTGTCGTCGTCATAGGATGTCTGTGTAATAATTTAAACATTGTTTGTATAGTGTGTGACCACACGTTTATAAATATATTTTTTTAAATATATTGTATTAAAAACTGTGCATGTTTTCTGTAAAGACAAGACATCAAAATTGCTATGTTTCATCCGTCTTGTAACTTTCCATACAACAAATAGCGTCAGACAGTTTTATGTCACGTATTATTTTTTGCAACAATTACAAATGTAAATAAATTAATACCTGTTCTATCTCCCTGCAGCATATATTTTCCTGTTCTGTAGCCATCTTCTCACATTTGCCACATAAGCACCTGTACGACAACTAATGTAAACATGACGCAACAGGGCCCTCGCATAAATGGAATTTCGTTTGTACGTAGCAAACGTTATCACAGCATTTGTGCTTGTAGTTTCAAAAAATTGCGCCAACGTTATCACAGTTTGTGTGTGTCTGTGTGTGTGTTGCACATCCATAATTGCAAAGGGGACGCGATTACAACTCTATAAGTACATACATGTATCAAATAACCATTCCGAGACGTCCTGGTCCATTCTCGTTTGTGTTTCTTCTGCCGGAGTCTCTTCATCACCTGGGTCTGATTCGGGTTCAAACATGTACGCCTGAATGCCATATAAAACATTGCGTCTCTCACTCTCAGCCATTCTGCTTCTACCGACTGTTTATTGCCATAGGTTTGCAAGTTACGCCCTCATCCAAAGGCTGGGCGGGGATATGCAGCTCATTTACATTTAAGGTGGTACACACCAAAACAGCTCTTTTTAAAACAGGCCCCAAAAATGACACTTTCAAATGGTTAAAATAAATTAATTGTGGGGTATTTTGTGCTGAAACTTCTCAAATACATTCTGGGGACACCCGAGACCAATATTACATCTTGTAAAATAGGGCATAATAGGTGCCCTTTAAGTCTGGGAACTCTCCTTTGGCATACCTCAATCCGAGGAGCGGGATAAACAGTTGTCTTTCAAATTCCCTCTGCACGCAATAGGACAGCGCTACAACCAACCAGAGCAACGGACGGCTGTGGCTGAGTGAGTCCCATGCGTTTTCCACCAGCGGAGCAAGTTGATATATTAAACTTTTGCCGTATCCGGTCATCAAAACTCCGAACACATCTTCCTTTTTTTAAGAATTGCTTAAGTGACGTTCTCTTAAATCCAAATCATCCAGTCGCGGCCAAAGCCGATTCGAAAGACCGCTGTTCGCCAGCAGCATCTTCTTTGTTTTCAAGTAGCAGATCACCTATGGAAATCACGCGGAACCGTCACAACTCTGCCGTCATTATGTTAAGCCCGCCCACCAACTCTATACACGATGTGATTGGCCTGACCAGAGTTTGGTTTTTCCAGCTCGAATGCCGACGGAGAGTTGCTAGACCACACTTTGCTGCAAAATAATTTTTGCGGCCGCTAGGGTGCGTGTAGATTTCTAGGCTAGGCTAGGCTAGGCTAGGCTAGATGGATGGATGGATAGATGTTGATTCAGTTCAGTTCAATAACACAGTCAATGTTGTAAAGTCAGTGTCATAATTCAGTTACAATGTTGTTCTCGTCCAATAGTGTCAGTGCAGTTAAGTTTATAATACTACGTAAACCCCAATTTAATGAAGAAAGATTATTTTAACAAAACTTAATTAAAGTCAGAGGTTTGCGCCCCCTGGTTGAGAACCACTGCATTAATCAAATATTTATGCAATCTTTTGTTCAGTCTGAAATGAACAATAGATCCAGCACTAAAAAAAAGACACTTGATCTACTGAATGACAAACTGTGATGCCACAGAACAAACAAGTACATTGTACATCACCCACAAATCTCATTTGCATATGTAAATATGAGCTTGCAGCACATTGGAGCCAGATGTGCGTTCTCTGCCAGAACACTGTATTTCTCTGAGCAAAGAGACTGAACGCTAGTGAGTCTTTGAGGAGGACGAGGCTTCACCACTGAAGGCTGCGGGGTCAAAGGTCGTCTGGCAGGAACACAGGGGTCAAAGGTCATCTAGCAGGAACACAATTAGACTGGACGACTGCTAGCGTGTCTTTCAAGACCTCGTTTGCCCTGTGAAGACGGCATGAACCTCGTGGTCTTCTCTTGAACGGCAGACAGAAAGGCTAATTTGAGATTATAAAAGGTCAGTGACCCGTGTGTGAATATCTGCAGCCATAATGAGAAGGATTACATCCCATCGGATATAATATTGCTTATGCTGGCGATGGAAGCATTCAATTTCAACAAATTGGGTCCCACTCTAATGCTCTACCAATTAAAAAAACAATTCATACACACACTACTGTATGAAAACCGCTTCACACAGCGCATCAGTATCGCATTGAGGTCTATTTCACACTTGAACGGATAAAATTATGTAGAAATACTCATTTTGTCGAGTATCCTCCTCTTAAATGAGTTAAACAGTGTTAAATAACATAAAAAGTTGTGTCTTAAAGTGACAGCAGCCTAATAAACCTGTTTCTGTCTGCCGTTAATCATATCAAAGACGAAGAGAATTGATTGACTGTATAACTTTAGTATCTTTAATCTATATATGCAGTGAAGACTGTAGAGTGTTTGGTTTTTAAATTTATTTATATTAACCTTTTAGACCCACCAGAAAATTAAATAATGTAATAAACAATATCATCACCTTCATTCATAAAAAAGATGCCATTAAACAAGTATTTAAAATATACCGTCTTTATGTTTTTTTCTACATTATTTTGGAGATTCAATATGAAAGTATTACAATATAAAATATATATTAAAACTGTAATGTTAGGTGCGATTAATCGCGATTAATTACAGAAAATGTGTGATAAATTAGTTATTTTTGTATCGATTAACAGCAAAAAAAAATTGTTTTTGAAAGAAGTCTCACCTCAAAAATACTGTAAAAATTGTGGAATATTATTACAAATTAAAAACAGCTGTTTTCTATGTGAATATATAGTAAAGTGTAAATTATTTCTGTGATCAAAGCTGAATTTCCAGCATCATTACTCCAGTCTCAGTGTCACATGATCCTTCAGAAATCATTATAATATGATGATTTGATGCTCAAGAAACATTTATGAGTATTAACAATGTTGAAAATTTTTATTCCTTTTCGTTCAGGATTCTTTGATGAATAGAAAGGTCAAAAGAACAGCATTTATTTGAAATAGAATCTTTTCTGTGAAAAATGTCAAATATCTACAAAGCTCCACAGGCGCCACTGCATTAATATCAAGAGACATCAATGACATTTGATAAACACTGGGAGATTCACTTCTGGTTAATGTCACTGTGCCATTAAAAAAAGTCTCTAAGACTAATAATGATTTTTCCAAAGTTACTCATGTTTTCTGTTAGGGCTGTAGTACTCGAGTCCGGTCTTGGACTCGAGGCGGTTTTTCTATGGTCTCGGTCTTGGCCACTGGTTTGCCAAATATGGCTTTTGGTCTCGACCGAGTCCAGGGGCCGGTTTCACAAAGATAGACTTTGACTATGGCTTAGATATAGTAGATAGTCAGACTTCTGATAGACATCTAAATCAGACCGTTGCACAAAGCACTTAAGACTCTGACAATCTTAAGTAGGACTACACTGCAATGCATTCTGGGTAAAATAAGATACTTTTCAAAACAAATAACATGGCGGATGGAATAATCGCATCAACCGCTCAGTACAGTTTACCCCAGCGGAAAACATGTGTGTGTTGAAAGAGTATAACAGTTACAAGGACATTTTACTTGTATGTAAATGTAGTAACAATAAGAAATGTTTAATTTGGAAAAAGATTGCCATGACGGTTAACAGCGTTAATCCGACCGTTGAGCGGAGCGTAAAAGACGTACAGAAAAGATACAAAAACATGGTACAAGATGCCAAAAAATAACTATTTAGGAGGAAATATCGTAGAAACCTTTCTTTTGGTCTTAATTAAGTCAGTCTTTATCTTTGTGAAACAGTCTAACTTATTAGACTTGTCTAACACTATAGACCGGTCTAAAATAGCTTCGTGAAACCGCATATGGAATGTCTATACTTAAAGATCCTGGGTGTTGTGACACTGTTTTTGCGTTTAGATCAACAAATAATAACCCAACATGATTGCCTTGATAATGTCATGCATAATACTTTTTTTTCCTGTCCTGGATTCGTTCTTGATTAGGACTCGAACCTCTTTGGACTCGGTCTTGACTTGGACTCGACTAGTCCTGGTCTTGGACTCGACTAGTCCTGGTCTTGGACTCTGCTAGTCCTTGTCTTGGCCTCGGCTAGTCCTGGTCTTGGACTCGGCTAGTCCTGGTCTTGGACTCGGCTAGTCCTGGTCTTGGACTCGACTAGTCCTTGTCTTGGACTCGGCTAGTCCTGGTCTTGGACTCGGCTAGTCCTTGTCTTGGACTCGACTAGTCCTTGTCTTGGCCTCGGCTAGTCCTGGTCTTGGACTCGGTTAGTCCTGGTCTTGGCCTCGGCTAGTCCTGGTCTTGGACTCGGCTAGTCCTGGTCTTGGACTCGACTAGTTCTGGTCTTGGCCTCAACTAGTCCTGGTCTTGGACTCGACTAGTCCTGGTCTTGGCCTCGGCTAGTCCTGGTCTTGGACTCGGCTAGTCCTGGTCTTGGCCTCGGCTAGTCCTGGTCTTGGACTCGACTAGTCCTGGTCTTGGACTCGACTAGTCCTGGTCTTGGACTCGGCTAGTCCTGGTCTTGGCCTCGGCTAGTCCTGGTCTTGGACTCGACTAGTCCTTGTCTTGGACTCGACTAGTCCTGGTCTTGGACTCGGCTAGTCCTGGTCTTGGACTCGGCTAGTCCTGGTCTTGGACTCGACTAGTTCTGGTCTTGGACTCGGCTAGTCCTGGTCTTGGACTCGACTAGTCCTGGTCTTGGACTCGGCTAGTTCTGGTCTTGGACTCGACTAGTCCTGGTCTTGGACTCAACAAAGGTGGTCTTGACTACAGCCCTATTTTCTGGAGAAGCACATCTGTAATATTGCACTGCCAGAGATGAGCTGATTGTTCTGTAAGCTGGAAGCTGGAGAACGTGATCGCGTTACGCTCCGACACTAAGGTGCGGATGCGAGCTGAGCGAATAAAAGCAGAACTGATAAACGGACAATAGCGCCAGCAATCCCGTAACAGGATTAGCCAGCGTGACGTCTTCAAACATCAGCCCAGGGCAAAGACAGGGCTTCTGGGAACACGCACCGAGCTCTCTTTAAAACGTCAGATGAATTAGCCCGAAACAATCTCTGAGCGCCGAATCGAAATAAGAGATTTGAGGAACAATGTTGTTTTCTAATCCAGAAGGGGAAAGACTTTGTGTTGCATGTATCTGAGCAACATAATTCATTTGGAAGCGAGTGGACTGCTCTGAATGTTCAATTTGTGCCTCGACGAGCTATGGGAATTATAGTGCAAATGAACTCTGGATTTGTAAATCAACTGAATGCTAATACGGCACAAAGGTACTTGCATACTAGCGGTGAGACTGCATTTCTCTGCGCTTTTCCCACAGACCCACAAACTCACAAGAGGCGGAAAAGATGATGTTTATGAATTTTATCCCTGTATCGTCCCTCAGGAGAACACTTTTGTGATTTTAACATGTAAACGGAGCATTTTTCTATCTGATTAATGAGTTTTTGGACATTAAATGGCTTTTCTGAGGTAAATGTGTCTTTCCGCGGTTGAACCACTGATTAAATGATTACATGAGACATATGTAACGGCTGGACCAATCAGATACAGAAATTATTATATTTTATATTTAATGAACAATCCAGCAAACCAACATCCCTTGAAACTGCATTCATCTCCTGCATGTTACAATCAGGCCATAGGAAAGACACGTAAAACACACTTTCCTGCATTAATGACAAGACAAACTGAGCTATAAATGAAAATGTATCCTAGGACCTTGTGTGTATGATTATTATTGTCTAGTGTAATATCTCTTGTATGGTATTTTGCTTTATGCATGTTTTATGAAAAGAACCAACAGTTAATGTAATATACCTGTATATCATGTGTCCTATCTAATTAATGCTCATTTAACGACTCACACTTTAGTGGACATCACCTCCTCATAGAATGGAGAGTGTGTTAGTTATATTAATCGTGACTTTTCCCGCACACATCCCATCCTCTCTCTTAAGACTGAGGCCACATTTACACATAGCCGGGTATTTAGAGAAACGAATATTTCCCGCCTCCGTTTTCAATAATAACATCGTGCACACAACATCGTTTTCAAAAAAGTTGTAATTTACATCAAACCGCATAAATATGCCGTAGAGCGCCATCATAACTATGCCAAACCTATGGGTTATTATGCATTTTCTTGCACATAATGTGACGTTTGAGAACCTAAACCCAGTTTCTCCCAGTCGACACGGCGTTATCAGAAATCTCCACTTTGGCCGGAGTTTTTAGAAATAATCGTTTTCTGTGATACAAACAGGGTTTTCGTGTAAATGAGAGGCCAAACCGCAGGGAAATATCTGCGTCTTCCCTTCGTGTACACTGGGCATGACTTCTTTCTCCTCAATCTGCACAACCATGTGTTTACCCAGGGAATAGAGGAAACTCTCTCGCGACTGTAACAGAGTCAAAATAACCACGCAAGATCCTCATCATTTCTTCATTCAACGCAGAAAATATCGATTGCAAGTTCAACACTGAGACTCACAGAATCATCAAACCTCGTCAGACCAACAAACCGCTTCACCTGCAAAACTATTTTAACTACACTGAGGGTTATGATGAGCAGTGAAATCCTCTTAACGAAGTGTTCTGAAATAATAGACAATTGGTATGACTCTTTTCCATAGCTTAATTCCCTGTTTCTGGTTTCACTCGGTCACTTTCCATCTTTCCCATGTATGTGTGATTGTGTGTATGTTTGGTTAGATCAGTTTTGTTCATGATATACTGTAGTTAATAAAACCTGTGCACAATACATATTTGGTTCTGATTCTCTGCTTGCAGCAACATCAATTTAACAATTCCTGGTCTTCTTACATGCTCTTAACACTGTACATGCTAAGAAAGAATTATTTTTCTGTGGCCATTAAACATAGTCTTTTCTTAGAACAAATTTTCAATACTGAGTGATTAACTGATCCAAATATTCATAATTAATCATAATGATTAATGATTAATGTTTACTCTTTGAGCAGTTTGCTACACATGATTGATGTCTGTAAGTTGCACAGTGTCTTCTAATGTTCGTTTATGTTTATTTGGTGCTGTAACTAGTAGTAAAGAAGGAGAGATTATCTCCAGTCTATGGGAAAGTAGCCCATTTTTGCAATTTTTTTTTGTCTTTTTGTCTTCTTTCCAGTCCAAATATCAAAAAATTCTTAAATCAAGATGCATTTACTAGATGAGTAAAATGACATAAGATATCATGTCCTGTTTTCCGGGGGAATTTATCAAAATTAAGTGAGTTGATGCTTAAAGAAAGCTAAATTATCTGCCAATGGGGTCAGAAAAATAATGTTAATTCAAACAGAAACAAGACTATTTTTCTTACCCCATTCACAGACATTTTTGCTTGTTTTAAGCAAAAACTCACTTAATTTTAATGCATTTACCCAGAAAACAAGACTTAATATCTATGACATTTTTCTACTTTAGTAAATGCATCTTGATTTAAGAAATACTTGATATTTGGACTGGAAACAAGACAAAAATACTAAGTTAGAAAAGCATTTTTTGCAGTGTACACGCTTCACACAACTGGCATATCTTGATTCAAAATGCAGAATATTGCAGAAAGCGACTAGTTTGTAGGTGTGTTCCCAACAGCTGAAGTGGCGGTAATCAAATCTCCACTTACCTGATGAGGGAAAGTTGAGGCAGATTGAACCGAAGGATCATTTTATGATGAAAACGTTGAAAAATCCCACCCATCGTGAGCGGCACAGACACATGCAAAGAAGCAGAAACACACCAAATTGAACAATTAGCGTGACAATAAATGTGCAGTATGTGTTCTGTTTAATGATGCTCATCTGGGAAAGATGCTCTGTTTATTAACATTTATACATGCACCTGCATCAATGATCAGCATCAGTCGGATTCAGATAGCTTATGAAAACAGGGTTAATATAAGGTGTTTTGTGTGACGGCTGATTTAATTTTCCTAAGAACTAGAACTATTAATGTTAGGAAACAAACAACAATAACAAAACAGGCAACAAAACAGTATAAATGTATGGAATTAATAGCCTTAAAATGAATATATACTTTTTTGACACAAATGTGAAGGATGTTTGCATGTGTGAAACTGTGGGTGATTGCTATGTAGTTGGAGTGTGTTTTTGCTTGTATCTTAATGGTTTCTGAGGTGTTGTGGATGGTGGATGCAAAGTGTATTTGTTACGACAGTAAGTGTTTGGAGCACAAACGCTGCATGATGAAGCACACACTCAAGGTTAACACTTGGAATACAAGTATCCATTAGCAATCTGCTCAGTTTATTTCTCGTCGAGTTTGGTTTCTCGGCCAGATTTAGTGTGATCACTGCTGTGCGCTAACACTCCTCTGAGTGTCTCTCCTGTTCCTCCTCACATGCCATCAGCACTATTATCTGTTTACTAACAGCTGAATTCTGCTGTGGGGTGAAACGCTTTCCGCCCACCCTCCACTTATTCATTACTCAAAGATGAGGAGACGGCGCTCATGCTAAAGGCCTATCCGTACGCCCGCCGTGGGAAAATGTCATCCGTGACAACCTGAGCAAACATCAGAGGAGCTGAAATAGACCTGGACGCTGACAGACGGGCCTGGAAGAACAGCCGTTTAATGTTTTAATGAGCTGTGTGTGTGTGTGTGTGTGTGTGTGTGTGTGTGTGTGTGTGTGTGTGTGTGTGTGTGTGTGTGTGTGTGTGTGTGTGTGGTTAACAGCCTCACACAAACCCGTCCTCGTCTCTGGCTCCCTCTTGTTCTGAACAGAGCGTTTAGGGAACGTTGTGCATCAATGGAAGGCGGTAATGAGTGAGGAATGACATTTCTATGGCACAGTGGCATTTAGTTGGACTTATCGACATGTGTGACATTTGTATTTCCTCATTTATCTCCCATGCAGCCGTTGACAGAGCGGGAAAAAGAGGGAAAAAACAAGGTTGACCTTGTTTTATTGTTTATTTATTTTGACTCCGGATCCTTGGACTTCTGTGATTCCTGTCTCTTTGATGCTGTGAAATGTTATTTCTCAGAAGCTGCTCTTTCAGAGCTCAGACATCTTATGTATTTATATTTGTGCCACTGCAAAAAATGCTTTTCTCATTAAGTATTTTTGTATTGTTTCCAGTCCAAATATCAAAAAATACTTAGATTAAGATGCATTTACTAAAGTAGTAAAATGACATATGATGTTATGTCTTGTTTTCTGGGGAAATAAATCAAAATTAAGTGAGTCTTTGCTTAAAACAAGCAAAATTACCTGTCAGTGGGGTCAGACGAATAATCTTAATTCAAACAAAAACCCGATTATTTTTCTTATCCCATTGGCAGATAATTTTGATTGTTTTTTAAGCAACAAATCACTTCATTTTTAATAATTTTCCCAGAAAACAAGACATAATATTATATGGCATTTTATTAATCTAGTAAATGCATCTTGATTTAAGAATGGTTTGATATTTGGACTGGAAACAAAACAAAAATACTACATATGAAAAGCATTTTTGCAGTGTTTCTCCTAAAATCCCTGTGGAGGAATACAAAAGTCACTGGTCCAGCTATAAAACGAAGCTGATAAGCATCTGATGAGAAAGGCTTGAGTTCACATTGAGATCTCTGTCTTTGGTATCTCAGCAAGTCTGAACAAGGATACACATGTGAGATTTTCACATCTGAAAACCAGGAGACTCCATGTGAGAGACTGCATTTGCTCTCATTGCAGAAACAAATGAGATACTAAAGACGTGTTATTTGTGATATTTCAATGCAGAGCTGCACTAACCGTTAAAAGATTGTGATCTCGATTCAGACACACACACACAATCTTATTCCTGAATGACAATGATCCATCAATGTCTATTAAACCTTTAACAAGTACGATCACGTTGATTCAGACCCGCTGACCCAGAGAGAGCAGTTGTCATGTTTAGTTATGAAACAGCTTCACAAACTATATCACTATTGTTACAATAATTCATATTATCACAGAAGTACTGGGATAAAAGTTTGATAACTTGATGCTTCAAATAAAGATTGTATAAATTACATCGTTACACCAGGAGGAGGCGACAAGTGACGTTAAAAATGTTCAAAGCATTCAAAAAACGTTCAAAAACGCTGATTCATCCAGTAATGAAACAATTATTTATGAGTGAGTCATTGAATCATTCACTCAAGAGATTAGTTCAAAAATGCTGATTCATCCTGTAATAAAACAACTATTTATGAGTGAGTCATTGAATCATTCACTCAAGAAATTTGTTCAAAAATGCTGATTCATCCAGTTATAAAACAACTATTTATGAGTGAGTCATTGAATCATTCACTCAAGAGATTTGTTCAAAAATGCTGATTCATCCAGTAATAAAACAACTATTTATGAGTGAGTCATTGAATCATTCACTCAAGAAATTTGTTCAAAAATGCTGATTCATCCAGTTATAAAACAACTATTTATGAGTGAGTCATTGAATCATTCACTCAAGAGATTTGTTCAAAAATGCTGATTCATCCAGTAATAAAACAACTATTTATGAGTGAGTCATTGAATCATTCACTCAAGAGATTTGTTCAAAAATGCTGAATCATCCTGTAATAAAATAAGTATTTATGAGTGAGTCATTGAATCATTCTCTCAAGAGATTTGCTCAAAAATGCTGATTCATCCAGTAATAAAACAACTAGTTATGAGTGAGTCATTGAATCATTCACTCAAGAGATTTGTTCAAAAATGCTGATTCATCCAGTAATAAAACAACTATTTATGAGTGTGTCATTCACTCAAGAGATTTGTTCAAAAATGCTGATTCATCCAGTTATAAAACAAGTGTTTATGAGTGAGTCATTGAATCATTCACTCAAGAGGTTTGTTCAAAAATGCTGATTCATCCAGTAATAAAACAACTATTTATGAGTGTGTCATTCACTCAAGAGATTTGCTCAAAAATGCTGATTCATCCAGTAATAAAACAACTAGTTATGAGTGAGTCATTGAATCATTCACTCAAGAGATTTGTTCAAAAATGCTGATTCATCCAGTAATAAAACAACTATTTATGAGTGTGTCATTCACTCAAGAGATTTGCTCAAAAATGCTGATTCATCCAGTTATAAAACAACTAGTTATGAGTGAGTCATTGAATCATTCACTCAAGAGATTTGTTCAAAAATGCTGATTCATCCAGTAATAAAACAACTATTTATGAGTGTGTCATTCACTCAAGAGATTTGTTCAAAAATGCTGATTCATCCAGTAATAAAACAACTATTTATGAGTGTGTCATTCACTCAAGAGATTTGTTCAAAAATGCTGATTCATCCAGTAATAAAACAACTATTTATGAGTGAGTCATTGAATCATTCACTCAAGAGATTTGTTCAAAAATGCTGAATCATCCTGTAATAAAATAAGTATTTATGAGTGAGTCATTGAATCATTCACTCAAGAGATTTGTTCAAAAATGCTGATTCATCCAGTAATAAAACAACTATTTATGAGTGAGTCATTGAATCATTCACTCAAGAGATTTGTTCAAAAATGCTGAATCATCCTGTAATAAAATAAGTATTTATGAGTGAGTCATTGAATCATTCTCTCAAGAGATTTGCTCAAAAATGCTGATTCATCCAGTAATAAAACAACTAGTTATGAGTGAGTCATTGAATCATTCACTCAAGAGATTTGCTCAAAAATGCTGATTCATCCAGTAATAAAACAACTATTTATGAGTGTGTCATTCACTCAAGAGATTTGTTCAAAAATGCTGATTCATCCAGTTATAAAACAAGTGTTTATGAGTGAGTCATTGAATCATTCACTCAAGAGGTTTGTTCAAAAATGCTGATTCATTCTGTAATAAAACAAGTATTTATGAGTGAGTCATTGAATCATTCACTCAAGAGATTTGTTCAAAAATGCTGATTCATCCAGTAATGAAGCAAGTGAAGTCTTTATGAGTGATTCATTGAATCATTCACTAAAACAAATAATTAAAATTAATAAAATGTGTTTTAAAACATTTTGTCAGAACCTCTAAGATATTACATGTTATTTTGTTTAGTTAGTATTCAGAATCATGGAAGAATTGTGAATTCTGTTTTAAACACACAAAAAAGTGATATATACACATGTTTATTTCTGTTGAATTAATTACATGCATTTTTTTATTATATAAAACTAAGATAAATAATAATAATATACATATTAAAACTAGACAAAAAACAAGAAAACATTTGCCAGGTCTGCGTAACAAAACTAGCCCAATGAAATAGAATTAATGCAATATATCACACCCGTGGCAACAGTTTAAGGGTAGCACAACTGACCCTTCGCTAAGCCACGCCCCAAAACCGCCACTGGCCAATCGTGTCTTAGCAACCGTAACTAGGCGCGGGAGGTCTGGCAACCTTTCGAGCGAGGGAAACATGCCCTGCGCCGCATGCCGTTGTGCGTATGGATTGTGCAAATCTGATACCCGGTATCCTAAAAGTTTGGACGGGGGAGTGGATTTTTTTTCCTTCCCGAAAATCTAAAATCCAAGGGGAGAAATGATATGTGTGGATAATTTATTCATAATGCATATATTTTAACGTAAAATAAGACGATTACAGACAAGACAGAGGCTCACAGACATACTTTAAAATATATTTCAGCATTTTGTTAATCGACGGCCTACTACCCCTGACTGAGTAACTTTAACCCAATCCGATCGCGACTCTCCCGGCGTTAGTGTTATTCCACAAGATTTATGGATAAGCTGTTTGATTTATAATTATTAGATTATTTTCACATTTCCCTTACCCTGCTGTGCACGAACATCGCTGTTCCTCAATGTGTGTGTTTCCCATGTGAATGGTCGGCGTATGAGGACTATATGCGCTGGGACTATAGGCTTTAGCTTCAATTTTTATGAAATTATTCTCTAATCGGTTGCATATTATGTCGTGGATATATCCCTCGAATGCACACTGCAGTCCCTTTAGTCTTGCTCTCTCAAAAAATGACTAATTATCTCATCGGGAATGTCTGACACCGGTACATACACACTGTAATAGACGTGCCAGGTGCGAAAGATTGTCAGGCGTAGCAACAGTAACTAGGGAGGGGGCGGGGCTTAGCGAAGGGTCAATTGTGTGGGGAAACCACAGACTTTAAAGGTCTACATTTTTTGCATATTGTTTATCTCTTCTGTCCACACCTGACTCAGCACAGACTGACACACTGAAGGAATGTGTGCTAAACAAGAGGACAACAAATGAATTACATCATCTTATCATTTGCATAGACCCTCGAAGTGCCGCCCGTCTGCATGATTCATGTTGTTCTGCATTACAGAGAAACACACTGAGAATCAATGAACACCTGCAGATAATCTGAAGCCAGGCGGTGTGTGTGTGTGTGTGTGTTTCTGAGCGTTTCCTTCTTTAAAACTCCTCTCGAAGAGCGCTTTAACACGAGTGCTTGTGCTCAACTAATGTGATTAGTCTTCAAAGAGAATAAACGACCAGCCGGGCGCTAATTAATGAGATTTTATGCAACACTAACGCTCAGATGGACAGACATATTTTGGCTTTTAAAACAATATCCCTTCGTGTAGGAGGAGTGTGTGACTGGACCAATATGGGTCAGGAATGAGAATAGAGAGATGCTGATGAGACACGGGTCAGTGATCAGTGTGTGTCGTGTCCTGCTTACAGAATGACCCAGGAGATCATCAATAAATGTCAAGGAGATTCGGCCTGAAACTGTCCGGCTCCCCGTGTGGATCAAGGTCACGTCACAGGACTGACAGAGTTTTCATAAGAGGAAGGAAAATAATAACCCCGGCTAACGCTCAGAACTTCTGTGTGTGTATGTCTGTGTGTGTGATGGGTAGGTTTAGGAGTTAGTGTGTGTGTGTGTGTGTTACTGTGTGTGATGGGTAGGTTTAGGGGTCGCGTTAGTGTGTGTGTGTGTGTGTGATGGTTAGGTTTAGCGGTAGGGTTAGTGTTTGTGTGTGAGTGTGTGTGTGATGGTTAGGTTTAGGGGTAGGGTTAGTGTGTGTGTGTGTGTGTGTGATGGTTAGGTTTAGCGGTAGGGTTAGTGTGTGAGTGTGTGTGTGTGTGTGTGTGTGTGTGATGGTTAGGTTTAGGGGTAGGGTTAGTGTGTGAGTGTGTGTGTGATGGTTAGGTTTAGCGGTAGGGTTAGTGTTTGTGTGTTTGTGTTTTGTAAGGACGGAGAAACAATCTGACATGATATCAGATGTGCTCATGAATATTAATGAGGTGATGTAATGTCCAGCCAGTGGTGCTGTCTGAACATTAACTTAAAAGGCAAATAATATTCAGTAAATTGCATTGATTAAGCTGTACTTGAAGCAGAATGAGATCACAGAATAAATAAATTAAATCACACTATATTTTGTCTTCTGCTTTATTGTTGAAATTGAAGTTGAATTAATTACTGGAATTATTGAATCCTGATTAAAGTATTTTGCTACACTGACGCTGAGCATCTGGTCTTGTATAAAGAGCTTATATAAATAAACTCGACTAAATGAGGAGTTCTCACTGAAGTTTTTTATTAGATGCTTTTTCTGGTTATTTAATCACCTCAGACACACAGTTCTGACCGTTACAATAACTGTATGAATCTGTGTAAGGTTAATAACCAGGTCATTCTGCTCACGCTGGATCTTAAAGAAATACAGTTTAATCCCCTTACACATGCCAGATCATTATACAGCGCTCATAAACAAATGTGATGTGTCGAGAACTCAGTGAGCTGCAACACGCAAATTATTATTATATCTATTTATTACTGCATTTGAAGGTTTCTAAGTATATGAGAAACCTCAGATGCATTTAAACTACCAGTCGAAGCCAACAGCATGAGGACACTTATCATAGTTTTGATACATTTACTCTTATTCTAAAATATGAAATAGATGGAAGTATTAGAATTATGTATTAGACAAAAAAATAAAACGGCCACACTTTTCACTAACCACTTCATTGCATTCATTTAAATAACTAATAAATCCTATTAAGATGTTAAAATAATAAAGTAAATAATCATTATTTAAATAAGTAAATACATAAATACAAATATGTTAAAATATAATTGTCATAAATACTTGATGTTATAAACAATTAATACATTTTTATTATTATTTAAAAATTAAAAAATCATTGAAATGAAATCAATCAAATTATAATGACAATCAATAATTTATTATTATTATTAATATTATTCTTGTTATAACAGCAATAATCACACTACTAATAATTATTATTATTATTTAGAAAATTAATTATGAAATGCCATCAGTACAGAATGTATGGCTTAAATTGTGCTGATTTTTTTTTTGTACAAATGTATTCTTTATGATAAACGCCTTGATGTATCATCTCTTTTTCAAGGTACACAAAAGTTATACGACACAAAACAATAACAATAATAACAACAACAACAACAAGCACCTCATTTAAAACAATAAACACCACTACAAAATGAACACATAAAATATGAATGTTAACCTAGCATTAATACATATAAACATAGATGTATCATCTTAAGCAATTACAAGTAGTTTCAAAACAAAGAAACAAACCGTTTTTAAACAATAAATGAAGTCAAAGATCGTACACTTAAAGGCCGATTATTCCTAATACTGAATTGGTTTCTTCCCAAAACTTTTCTTAACTAAAGGAGTAAGGAAAACATTTGCCTTAATTGATATGATGAAGAATATGATATATATGATATATGATTTGCGGGATATAAGTCAGTAAATTCAAATCAAATCCCGAGTGAATGCACCAGATGTGGGAGGAGGGGTAGTTTCTAAATCACACGAGATCCCCAAAAAATACTAATCCCGTGCGAATAGGACTTCAGATGCATTCTGATCGAATAAAATAGAAAAATGTAACACAATTGAATTAGTGAAAAGTCAATTGAGCAGATAGCCCATCCATTAGGAAAAGCTATCTGTGAATAATGAAATTCATTTACTGTTTCTCCCACGAGATTAAGAGAGAGGATTTGTGTAGGCGCCTAGCGAAATCAAAATGACAGACTGTACAAAGTTGGCTGAAACGAAACAAGCAAATGAAGGAGATCATTGGAGGTCTGAAGAGATGGAGATATTTGCATAGAGTTAATGTATTTGGACTATTGCAATCTGCTGTTCACTTGTTTGAATAAAAAAAAAATACAAAATTCGGGAGGTCACGCATTACTCGTATGTTGAAGCCCCTTCACTGGCCTTAAACACATAGAGTACATTTTAACATTTTGGTCATTACTTTCAGAGCCTTGCATTGGTCAAGCACCCTTTACGTCCAGGATCTATTACATATGTCGGTCTCTGAGGTCCTCAGGCCACGATCTTTTAACTGTTAACCAAAAACACGTCTTAAAGGGATTAGTTCACCCAAAAATGAAAATTGTTCATGTTGTTCAACCCCGTAAGACCTTCGTTCATCTTCGGAACACGAATTAAAGGTGCAATGTGTAATATTTCTTAGGATCTATTGACAGAAATGCAATATAAGATCCATAACTGTGTTTTTAGTGGTGTATAAAGACCTTACTCAATGAGCCGTTATGTTTTTATTACCTTAGAATGAGACATTTATATCTACATAGGCGCGGGAATCCCCTTCTATGAAGGTCGACATATTGTGACGTCATGTGTCTACCGTAGCCGAAAGCGAACAAACAGCGCTAAAGAAACCTCATTGCTTGACTTACTACTCTCTGCTGCTGACTCAGACTCAGACGACGACATCTTTTGTCTTACGTCGGCCACCGTAGCTTCTCATTCGAGTTTGAAAACCGAGGGATAGGCCGCGAGTTACTTGCTGTTTGCAGTTCGCAAAACTCACCACTAGATGCCGCTAAAAATTACACACTGCTACTTTAAGATATTTGTGATTAAATCTGAGAGCTGGATCACTCCTCCATAGGCTTCTAAGGGATTGAAACTTGTTCCCCGAAAAGTTATTAAAGACATCATGGCTCAATCTTGAGTTTATCAAGCGACGAGAATACTTTTTGTGCGCAAAAACAAACAAAAATAACGACTTTATTTCAACTATTCATTTCTGTTATGTGGATGAAGGTGAACCCAAGCGTTCAATCAATCCCTTAGAAGCCTATGGAGGAGTGATCCAGCTCTCAGATTTAATCATAAATATCATAATTCGTGTTCCGAAGATGAACGAAGGTCTTACGGGGTTGAACAACATGAGGGAGAGTAATTACTGACAGAGTTTTCATGTTTGGGTGAACTATCCCTTGAGTTGAACATGCTTTTTGTGTTGTGGCTCCAAAGCTCTGGAACTCGCTCCCGTTAGCTCTGAGAACTATGAGTTCTGTGGATTCTTTTAAAAAACACTCAGGCCGTGTGTCCGCCAAAGCGTTTTTTCACGCGGCTGGCGTATAATTCCAATTGTTTTCAATGGGAGCGCCGCGTATTTAGAACGCCATGAGCGTAACGAGGCGCTGAGCGTGTATTTAACGCCCAAGCGCTGAGCGCCCGGCGTTTTTTACCGGTCGCCGAGAGTTGAAGAATGTTCAACTTTGGGTAAAACGCTGCGCTCATCACTGTCACTTTTTACACAACCGTCCAATCACAGTGGAGGAGGGGCGGGGCTAATACCACACGACCAACCGTCACAACATTCTTTCTGTACAACGACGTCAACCAGCAGAGCTAACCGAACAAAATGGATGAAAAATACATTTTTAGTATGAAACAAATTATCTGTGAAATCAGTTACAAGTAAACTGTGCTTCGGATATTCTGTATCATAGCAACGAATCGGCTCAACTGAAAAAACGCAGCGCTGCCAAAACGCTCTCAAGTCCCCACAGTTTTTTTTTTACTGTGGCGAGTTTTGCCACTGCAAGCACCACTTCACATTTTCTTCAGGAAATGTACATTCTAGTTTTTATTACTGTGCAGCACTTTGTGACCCTCCTTGTCTGTGAAACTTGCTGTACAAATAAACTTTACTTACTCACTTACAAACAGAAATGATTCAAGAGAAATCCAGACGCAAGAGCAAAAGCAAACATGTCTGACTTCGGTGATTTCCCAATCTGTCACTGGAGTGATTTGAGAACTGACAACCGCTCCACGACTCACACACACACACACACTCACACACACACACACACCTGCAGTCGATCAGACCGAGACCCGGAGACCGAAGCCAAGCTGAGCGGAAGCATCTCGTTTAATCAACCAATCCCGAGTGAACACACCAGAGCTTACACACACACACACACACTGCAGTTTCATTCACTCATGGTTTCACAGAGGTCCTTGAGTCGGAACTAAAGCATCAAAAGTTTAAGGTCATTCAACAGAAACACATCAAACTTCTCTCAGCCATCTTCCATCTTTTTGTGCAACTTTCTGTTAAAGTACGACTGACATTCAGAGGAATTCTTTACACTGCCATTCAAAAGTTTGGGATTTGTACGATTTTTAATGTTTTTTCTGCTCACCAAGGCTCCATTTATTTGATTAAAAATACAAAAAACCCAGCAATATTGTGAATCGTGTCCAGCTGTGTGAAACACGATTGACCCGGAGGTAATATATCCTCGGTCGGTGACATCATCAGCGCGCACAATAAAGATCGATTTGACGCTCAAGAAACATTTATGATTATTATACATTTTTCAGGATTCTTTGATGAATAGAAAGTTCAATAGAACAGCATTTATCTGAAATAGAGAGATTTTGTAACATTAAACACTACCGTTCAAAAGTTTGGGGCCAGTAAGAGTTTTTCTTTTCTTTTCAAAATCAGCTTTGATCACAGGAATAAATTACACTATATTCAAATAGAAAACAGGGTTACACTTTATTTTAAGGTGTTTTTGTTACAGTGTAATTAAATATTTATGTACAGTGTAATATTAACTAACTATAGGGTTAGGGTAGGATTAGGATTTGGTTGCATGCAATTAGGCATAACTTACTGTTATTACTATGGTAATTACATGTAACATATGTAAAAAGGACACTGTAAAATAAAGTGTTACCGAAAACAGTTGTTTGAAAATGTCATAATATTTAACAATGTTTTTAAATAAAAGCAGCCTTGGTGAGCAGAAGAGACTTCTATTAAAAGCATAAAAACATTTACCAATACCAAAAATTTGCACGACATCAATAGTTGACTATCTAGATTGAGAGAAATTTGAGTTCACATTCAGTTCTCAGAGTGAACTTTGAGACGCTATTGAGATTATTTCAGTCTTTCTACTTCAAAATCATGTTGTAAATCCTTCATCAAACTCTTTCCAGTGTCGGAGAAACAATTAACGAGATCAAATATAATCTGTCGGAATGCATTTGATTATAAAGTGCCGTAATGACTTATTTAAAGACCAATAAACTCAATATGAACTGTCTGCAATCATCCATAATTCTGTGTATGCAGGATAATTCCCGTTGCATTATGGCAATTGCATTAATTTGCAATCAGATCAAAGTGACGCTAATGAAGCGGTGTTTAAAACAAGATACCGTCCCTCGAGAGTCCTACAAACATCTCTATAGACAAATGAAGCCTCACGAACGCTGATCAAAGACTGTACTTATCAAGAAAACAAGCGAAACATGCTGAATGTGCAACTTTACGACGGACACGCGGGACACTATCAATAACTCCCCGAGATCCTGGTTTCTTGTGATCCTACACTGGGAAGTTTCATGAGAATAGAATAATCATAAACCTTCAGCATAATCTCTAAATAAGATATTACAAGGACGGGTTCGATTGAAGCACCTGAAGACGAGTATTAGTGATGCTGTTTGAAGACCTCAAACCGTAATACATTATAGTGAGTTTCCACGAATGTAAATTTGAATCTGTTAGACAGTCAGTTACTGACATACGCTGTAAAGCTTTATAGCAACAGAGTCATACCTAATCATGAGGATTTCTAAAATGGATTGTAGCCCTAATTACTCTGTTCCTCAGTTTTAAAAATATAAAAAAAATATAGAAAAAAAGAATATAGGCCTATATGTGTGTGTGTGTATATATATATATATATATATATATATATATAAACTAAAATACTGCGTTCCTTCTTTAAAATAAATAAATCGATTTTATTAAATAAATCTATTGCCTTTATCTTTTGAATAAATAAATAAATAAAATGTTAAATTAGGCCCAAACATGCAAAAATTACAGATTAATAAATATATTGATAAATAAATAAAGGAAAATATGACTAATTATATATGAAAAATAAAAAAAATCTAATTCATGTTTAAGACTTTTTTCTTCATTTATTATTTTCTGTATTTATTTTTTAATATTTTTTATATTCTATTTAAACTTGTATTATTATATTTATTTATTTATTTATTAAAACTTTATATGTACTGTGTGTGTGTGTGTGTGTGTATATATATATATATATATATATATATATATATATATATATATATATATATATATATATATATTCTTTAAAATAAGTACATATATAATATAAAACTAATATAAATAATACAATAAAATGCTGTTTCTTCTATATAAACATATTTTATTAAATACATCAATTACATTTATGTTTTAAAACAATTAAATAAAAGAATAAACAAACAAAAAATATATAAAAAATATACATAATATAAAATATTATAAAATAAAACACTGTGTTCCTTTTATAAACATTTATTAAAATTGTATTAAATAAATCTACTACATTTATCTATTATAAAAGATTCATAAACAATAAAAACATAATATATAAAATATAACCTAAAATATAAAAAAATATAATCAATAATAAAATACTGTGTTCCTTTCATAAAAAACAGATACATTTTATTGAATAAATATATTACATTTATCTATTAAATAATTAAATAAAAGAAGAACAAATCACAACACAGATATCATACATAAACTAAAATATACTAAATAATTAAATAAAATGTTACTTGTTCAAAACTGTATGATTCTGCGAGATTACGGTGTAAAATGTCAATGATGTGTTTCTCAATGTCAGTTTACATGTTTCTTGCACAAAGTAAACCGTGTTCTGCACACACACACACACACACACACACACACACACACACACACACACACACACACACACACACACACACACACACACACACACACACACACACACACACACACACACACACACAGGTAAACTGTAGGGTAATGGTTCAGTGGATCACTATTGACATTGTGTTTACCTAAACAACAGCATCGCAAACACAGCCGGCCAATTAATCTCCGTCCGCCAGAACACTGGCTAATTAAAGCAATTAAAAGTGCGGGAAGAGAAACTTCACATCCGCGGTCTGAGACAGAGCGATCGATACGAGCTCGTAATGACTCTCTACAACACCGGCTTTTATTCTGTTAAGCGCACTGTAACAAACAATGATCATCCAAACTAGAGCAAATATAACTCTTGCATTCCCATTTGCCCCAGTACCAAAATAAAAAATCCATGATAGTGTTTCTGTGACTTTCCAAAAGAGAGAGAAAAAACCCAGAGATTGGTTGTGTTGGGATTGGTGCATCTCAAACCAACATTTGAGATGCTGTGATGTGATTGGTCCGCTGGTTGCTTTTAAAATGTATGTGCATCATGTCGTGTCCATCCAGCACATCCCATAATGCACATAAAAATAGCCAGATGGAAATATAGCTTATGTGAATATATAGTAAAGTGTAATTTATTCCTGTGATCAAAGCTGAATTTTCAGCATCATTACTCCAGTCTTCAGTGTCACATGATCCTTCAGAAATCACTCTAATATGATGATTTGATGCTCAAGAAACATTTTTTTTGTGTAAACCATGATCATTTTTCAGGATTCGTTCAAGCATTTATTTGAAATATAATTTTTTGCAACATGTCTTTACTGTCACTTTTGATCATATAACTGCACCCTCAGTGAACATAGAAAACATTAAAAAAATCTTAATTTGTCCAAACTTTTGTCCGGTAGTGTACATTTTTTTTTTTTTTTTTTACTTTTACAATTTATGATGTTAATAACTGTGGAAACATGTGATCAAAGCTATGTTTTCATCCATTTATTTTTTATGCGGATTTTGGAACATCGCATCAAAAACTGCTGGATGGAAACACGCTGCTCTGAGACACAAGTTATTTATTATATACGGAAATTATTAAATATTGGTATTAAATACAGTGGCTTCTCCTATTTGTCTTAGTGATATTTAGCGCCAGTTTATCAGGAAGTGACGATTTTATTCCCTTCAAATCACTTGATTTGATATGAAAACGCTGCTTTGCGATTTTATTCAATATTCCCATTCTGCACATAAGTTGAACGCCCAACTCTGGATGTAAACACACACACACACACACACACACACACACACACACACACAGCTAGAGTCCGCAAACGTCTCCAGCTTCTCTCCTCTGTGTGTCTGAAGGGAAATCTGAGGGAATTACAGCCATTAGTTCTGAGATCTTCTCAGTCTCCGCTGGTGAATCTGGCTCAGAGAAGTCCTTCTCTTATCAGCACACGTTCAGAAACACGTCAGGCATCGCCACTCCAGCGCCGGCCAAACGCCTCCGCAAATCCAGACATACTTGGGAATTTGCAGCGAGAGCTTCTGGTCGAACGTTCTTGCGCTGCAAAACTGAAGTTCTGAACAGATTTTACAAACCGTATACTCTAAAAAAAAATGATGCGTTGTTTTAACCCAAAATGTGGGTCAAATATGGACAAACCCAACCGTTGGGTTAAAAATGTCTTTTAAAAATGTCTGGGTTTGTACATATTTGATCCAAATTTGGGTTGAAACAACCAACCAAGTGTGTGTGTGTGTGTGTGTGTGTGTGTGTGTGTGTGTGTGTGTGTGTGTGTGTGTGTGTGTGTGTGTGTGTGTGTGAATGAATAGGTTTGGATTTGGTGCTGGAAACACAAAGCACTGGACAATAGAGACACCAGAATAAAAATTCTGCTGGTATAATAAAAAATACTGGGTCAAATATGGACGAACACAACTGTTGGGTCAAAAATGTCTTTAAAAAATGTAACTCAATGCCTGCGTTTGTCCATATTTGATCCACATTTGGGTTGAAACAACCCAGCATTTTTTAACGATTCGATAAATATCACGATACTGAACTCCCGATACGATATTATCGCGATACTCCAAGACATATGATAAAAGATTAACAACAAAATTACTGTTAATGTGGTTTTACATTGTGTGTGTAAATGAATAGGTTTGGATTTGGTGCTGGAAACACAAAGCATGGGACAATAGACACACCAGAATAAAAATTCTGCTGGGCATAATAAAAAATGCTGGGTTGTTTTAACCCAAATGTGGGTCAAATATGGACAAACCCAACTGTTGGGTCAAAAATGTCTTTAAAAAATGTAACTCAATGCCTGGGTTTGTCCATATTTGATCCACATTTGGGTTGAAACAACCCAGCATTATTTAACGATTCGATAAATATCACGATACTGAACTCCCGATACAATATTATCGCGATACTCCAAGACATATGATAAAAGGCTAGCAACAAAATTACTGTTAATGTGGTTTCACATTGTGTGTGTGTGTGTGTGTGTGTGTGTGTGTGTGTGTGTGTGTGTGTGTGTGTGTGTGTGTGTGTGTGTGTGTGTGTGTGTGTGTGTGTGTGTGTGTGTGTTTGTGTGTGTGTGTGTTTGTGTGTGTGTGTGTTTGTGTGTGTGTGTGTGTGTGTGTGTGTGTGTGTGTGTGTGTGTGTGTGTGTGTGTGTGTGTGTGTGTGTGTGTGTAATGAATAGACTTGGACTTGTTGCTGGAAACACAAAGCACGGGACAATAGAGACACCAGAATAAAAAAATTCATGATCCTGAAGATAAAAATACAGAATTACTTTAGACGAATATGCTTGATCTCTGTCACTGACTAGATATATTTAAAATAACATAGGCCACTTTTTACTAGTAACATAAGACATCTGGCATTATCAGGACCCACAAATATTCCCCCATTGCATTATTATACATTATATTCAACATTATATATAGTAGTTTAATGTATGACTGACACTAAAACTCAGAAAAAATTGAATTTTTTTCTCACACAGTAATTTTTATATTGGGTTGCATTTTTCTATCGCGATATATTGTGGCACGATATATTGTTACACCCCTAGTAATGAACAAAACGTTTGAAAGCCCATCACAGTTTCCGGTAAAGAAGTGAGTTTCAGTCGTGAGAGAGACGCTGGCGATGTTGAGGAGGACAGTGAGTCTCTCAGTAAGTGTCGAGACGATGGGATTCACTCATGTTAATGATGCCGATTGAATAGAAATGGAAGAGAAAATTGCCTTTGAAGGGCCATTCGGTACTTTTCTCCAAATGAAAAGAACCAGACGCTATTTGAACGTCCGTCATAAAACTGCGTGTGTACTTAACGATCTCAGCGGACTGTGCCGTTTATTGCACTCTACTGACGATTTAAACACAGTTTCTAATAATGAAACACTAACAAAATAAGTGAGTGTCATTTTATCTTTCTTGAATATTTTCGGGTTGGATAATGACAGAAACAAAATGCTTTCACATATATCCTGAAGAGAATATTCTTCACTTAATATGAAGATTCACATAATATGAAGGCTGACTGATGAAAATGTGAAAGCACAGCGTCAGTATTTACATTTTTTTATTATTAAAATTACACTAAATTGCTCTGGAAAATAAATTCAAAATAATTTATTGTCAGTTGCAAAGGGTGACTTTCCTTTGCAAGTGTGTGTGTGTGTGTGTGTGTGTGTGTGTGTGTGTGTGTGTGTGTGTGTGTGTGTGTGTGTGTGTGTGTGTGTGTGTGTGTGTGTGTGTGTGTCTTTAAACATGCAGCTCAATGTTTAAGGGGCATTTTGAAAGAAATGTCACATGTCTCTTTGACAGCCAATATTATAATCACATCAGTCCTCATGCTCAATTAAATATGGCTGATAACCAAACTGCAGATGTGCTGGAGAGCGTCCACAATGTGTCTGTGCTCACATGCATACTTTACTGATCTATGAAGAAACATAATTCAGTCATACATGATGCAGTCAAATAATGCCTGAAGTAAAAAAGACAAAACACACCAGTTAAGATTTCTTAAAACAAATACTCTGACGTGTACATTTTAAAAATAACACAAAAAAACGTATTTTACTTCAGAAAAGTGACACTTTTTAAGCCATTTAACATGCTATTTTTGATATGTTTTTATACTTCTAATTTAAGATTAAATAATATTGGGGTTGTTTTTGTTAACTAAAGCAAACTAAAAATATTAAAAATATTAGATGAAAAACATAAAAAAAATTTTCCTTGGCAACAAGCTGAATACGTTTAAGCACTAAAATGACTAAACGTGAAATAAAATTTAAAAATATATTGAAAAAATAAAAAATGCACATAGCAAAATGACTCTGAATCAAAATGACAACTGATAATATATAAATAAGAGCTAATTCTAAATATTATAAAATAGTATAAAGACTATAATAATAATCCTAAGAGTTCAACTTTATTTTTCACATCTCTTGCATCTCATTATGTACAGTATTTTTTATCTCTTTTATATATTATACTAAGGTTGTCAGTTTAACATGTTCATTAAGTGCAATTAATCATAAAAATGACATGCAATTAATCATGTCTCCTCACCTATATGTAAAGTCTGTAATATGAAATGTCAGATGAATTCAAGCATCACAGATTTTGCAAATCAAATGTCAACAAAAGAGTAATTTGATCTTTGAATGCGTCCTCATAAAGTGTTGAACGTGTGCTTTTCCTGATCAAATCTACAAACTTTGACAAATCCATTTCACAGATGTTTCACTTCACTAATTGACACAGATGTGCGATATCATTCCAGACACAAACACGAGGTTGGCAACCCCTGTTTCTGTCTTATTGCTATCGTGTGTTACATAATAAAGAAAGTCTGCGAAGACAATACATTCACAATAAATAAATAGAGATCAGTAATCTAGTGTCATTTTGAACTTTGTTTGTTACATCTGGAATTATTTCAGGTTATGTGACGAAGCATTTGAGACAAAACAGCCAGTTGTGTCTTTCTGAACGCTCAAATCTACATGAGAAACTGTTAATGACCCACAATACACTCCATGCAAGTACGTGAAGTACAGTTTCAAGCACAATTCAAGTATGCATTGCATTCGCATTTCTCATGCGTTGGCCAAGCAACCTATGAATGCATACTTTTGTCTTTACTTCACTCTTGAGAACCTCTTGAGAACAACAAAATAAAAAATAAAAAAGCAGCTGACAAAAGCAAAAAGCAGAAAACAAATACAAATCCTTCAAAAACTTCTGACACACCTTAAAAAGAGAGGGGATTTTAAATGTGAGGTAAGGCAATGTTTTTCATAAACAATTTTTGTTATATAGGTTGAAACTCAACCATTAAAATTTTAAAATGGTAAAAAAAAAAAAAAAAAATCACAGTTAATTACAAAGAAACAGCAGGTAACAAATTGAATTAAAATGTAACATAATTGAAGTATAAAGACTGAAATAGTATTTTCTTACCAAACGTACTGTATGATAAATGATTTATCCCCCCCTATTTAACAATGATTTATTTAATAATAGTTAAAATACCCTGGAGTATTTTAAGTATTATTAAATAAACAATTATTAAATAGCAAATAATAATAATAATAATAATCATTTGTAAAAACAAAGATTATTTGGAGTACATTTGACAAGAAAACACTATTTCTTGTCTCAATTTTAAAGAACCCTTTATGCCAAAAATGTTCAATATACAGATAAATGTCTTAAAAGATTGCATTCTACTTTTATCTTTTTCTAGAAAATTTCACGGTTAATTACAAAGAAGTCCAAAGACTGAAATAGTATTTTCTTGTGTTTTCAAATCTACTCAAAGTTAAAAAAGATTGCTATTTTATAATTATTTATTTAATATTTTAAAATACTTAACATGTAAAATACTCCAGGGTTCTTGTATCAACCCTAAAGAACCCTTCATGCCATAAAAGAACCTTGAAGGTTCCGTATGGAATGTTTTGTTCTGAGAGTGACATTTGTAACGGATCTGTAAATCTAACACAGCTGCAGGTTTCAGGTTTAAGAAGAGGAATATTCCAGCAGGAGCTCCGGCTGCACTGTTGCCAACTCATTTTCAGGGGAAGTTGCTAAAGCTAGATCGATTTGTTGCTAAAAGTTGCTAAATGACGTAATGATGTCATGCACTGAATAATATAAAAAAATATTTTCATGATTTGTTTATCACAATTTTTTTTTTTTTTTTTTGTCAAATCAACTTAGATAATTAATGTGGTTCAGAACAGGGCCGGCCGGCCCGTGGCATAGGCGGAATAGGCAAATGCTAGGGGTGTCAAAATGAGTGAACGAGTGCATTTTTTTTTAGATTTTTTTTTTTACTAATATTATTTTAAAAACATCAATTCAAAATACTACAAAATAAAGCAAAACAACTCCACAAACACTAAGTCCCCCGACTCCGGTCCGGCGCATCAATCTTCCGCCGCCCAGCGAGTGCTTGAAGTGCGTCAGAAACAGCGCGCGCGATCAGTTTACTGTTGGTAATGTGTTGTGTAGCGTCGCCCCTCGCTGCATCCAATGTAGACAGCATTGCTTTCGTTTGAGGGCACTTAACACACTCAAGCACCCGTAGAAACAGGCCTGAGTGGCAGCTCGCGCCAGGTCTAGACATGGTGAAAGTTACCTGATTGTGACGGATGGCCAAATTTACATGCCATATTTTAGATTAGCATTATAGTCTGCAATAGATACAGTGCCAAACGGAAGAGAAGAGGATAAAAGGGGATAAAGACAGAGGTAATGTAATGAATGAACAGTTTATCTAATTGCATAGTAGTAAGATATATAATTTAATGGCAGTTATTTTTACCTTAAACTTTAAGCTAACAGTTGTTCTGAGTTCTCCAAAGGCCTCAGACAGTGTGATTTGTAACAATCACGTCAGTTTTTTTAGACACATTCACTATCACTTTTATTAATTAATGTTTTACTCTACAGTTGTGCAGTTTTGAGGGGGATATATGGCATTTTTTAGATTTATTTGCCAAAATTTGCCAGGACAGCGGTCAAGTCTGTGGAGTCGACAAGAGCGCGCAAGTAGATTGTTTCTTAATATCCAGTTCTCCTGTTGTTAGTATTTATCTCAAGCTAGGGCTATTTTCGATTCTTGAAATCTTCGCTTGTCTGGTTTATGCAACTCTTAGCAATGTTTGAACTTGGAATTCTGAGCACTTCTTGCGTTGTTTTTACCTCTCCATGATGACTCGCTTGGTTTAATCCTCAAATGTAAGTCGCTTTGGATAAAAGCGTCTGCTAAATGACTAAATGTAAATGTAAATGTAAAATTATTAAGGATATTTATATAGGCTACAGGTTTATTAAAAGTAGCAACGTTTTATGTGAAATTAACATTAAAGAAGACATTTCGCAGTTTCTTTCATGGTGAAAACATGAAACGTGCCATAGTTTACTGTAAGATTGCTGCCATCAACTGCAAAACAAACACTTCTGCTAGCGCTCGATGAATAGTTTGTGCATGAATGACATTTGGACGATGACATCACTGTTTTATCCAGAGCGGCTATATATACTGAACAAAATTATAAACGCAACAAAACTGTAAAGCTGTAAATCTGCTTTGAAATAATCTATATTGTAAAAAGCGCTATAAAAATAAATGGGACTTGACTTGCATGCTAGATGTAATGCTCTTGCTATTTGTGTTTAGGCTGTAATGTGTGTGTGTATATATATATATATATATATATATATATATATATATTGGGCTGCAAATTGGCCAGGGCCGGCCCTTGTTCAGATAACATTATATTTTGAGTTTCTGTTGATTAAATCAATCTCCTTCATTGCATTAACTAAAATTTTGATTTTCAAAGAACTCAATATTTTAAGGCAACCAGGTAACTTACTTTAAGTTAAACCAATAATATATTTTTACAGTGTGGGGTTATGACGTCATTACGTAATCACAACGCAAAACTACACCATTATGTAATACATAGATATTATTTGAAATGCTAAGTTAGATTTTTTTGTAATATATATATACAGCATTTGTAAATGTAATAGTAACAACACTTTTTCATGATCAGATTTTTATTTTATTTTGAATGATATTGAACAGGTAAACACTTTTGAACAGTTACATTTTATGTAGGCTATTTTCTTAACCAGTGAAACTACACATGAAATGTGTTTAAATTATTTAACCAAAAATGTGAAATGCGCGCTATACCGCTGCCCGCAGCCTCTGTTATGAAGCCCCGCCCCTGCACTCGTTGTATTTTGTCTTCCGGTTTTCACAGTGATTTCAAGGAATTAGGAATGAACCGTTCAGTCTATTTAGCTAGCTTGTACGCGTATTGTTTGGATTACTGTGCGTTCACAACGCCGCCGGCGAGAGTGTCAAAGTGGCCGGAAGTCATTTATTTTCAATGAGAGCCGGCGATGAGCTCCGGCGAGAGCGGCGCGGCGCGTCTTGGACGGTGAGAGCGGCGAGGAGAGTTGAAGTCAGGTCAACTTTATGGTAATAAGCAATGACGCGGTTCGGCGGCAACCGGCGGCAACCAATCGGAATATAGAAGTGCTCCGTTTGAGAGGAGTCCAGAGAACGCAGTCCTGTAAACTTTGGTTCCGACCACATTAGTTCCCAAGCAAAATTGAGGAGGTTGATCATTTGAATTTGATAAGGCGCGCAACACTAGTATTTATAGGCAATATTTTCGCGCTAGAACGCTTGTTTTTCAGCGGGAATGCAAATTATAATAGCACTTAACCATGAAGACAAAAGCCACACCACACAAATGGCTTTTACTTTGTTTATTTCATTAGCAAACATGTCACTATAATTGTTAAGTTTTTACATCGATCAATTTTCTGCAAAAAAAAAATGATCGACATGCTTGTTTGCTTTGTGGCCCCTTTAAATACAGTTGTAAAAAAGACCACGCGTTCGATTTACGTCAGAGCATCAGAGCGTCCACGAATCTTTCAATGGCGTCGCTGGCAGGGCGGCGAGAGCGAATTTTGCCACTCTCGTCGGCGGCGGTGTGAACACACAGTTAGAGTCACTTTCCAAAAGTTGCCGAATAAATTTGAAAAATTGCTAAATTTGTTGCTAGGTGCTTTTTGAAAAAAAAAAAAGTTGCTAGGGTGGTCTAAAAAGTTTCTAAATCTAGCAACAAAATTGCTAAGTTGGCAACACTGAGCTGCACATGTAACAGCTGAGTAAATGGGCACAGGAAAATCACAGCAATTAAAATGTTAATTAAGGAACATCGTTATCTTTCAAGATGGCATCCAGTATGAGCAGAGGGTTTAAGACTCACGATACCAGTCACACCAGTAACAACGTCATGTTTCTGTTGTAGTTTTGCTGAATAAAGCTGCTGAGGAGATGAAAAAGCATAAAGCAACGTTTCCTTGTCTTTCCATAAGTTTCACAGACACCATTGTGTTTTGTGTGTTTTGTGAAACGATGATGTCATCACCCTACTCACACACCGCTACGTCACGTAACAGCAACAACAACTGCGACTACACGTGTGTGTTCGTGCTGCAGAAGACACTGAGCCGCTTTATTTCTTTATGTATTATTTACAGGAATGTATTCTTATTTTATTTCTTTATGTTTTCTTTCTTATGCTATGATTCGTGTCTTTTGTCTGATTAAGACATTTCATATTTTGTACCTGGCCATTTATGGCTGTTTATATTTTCCAAATAAAGTTCTTGATAAAAAAAAAAAAAGCAAAAAAAGAAGAAGCTTTATCATATATTTATTATTGTATAGAGCGCGCACGGTTTCTGCATTCAATTACTACATTGTTTAAATTAATACATTTGTAGTTTACAGTAGAGCCCGACCGATATATCGGTGCCGATATTAGGCACTTTCCTAACTATCGGTATCGGCATTTATAATGGCCGATAAATTAATATTTAAAAAAATGCAGGTGCGGTGATTCATGTAAGGGTGGCGCTGCCAATAAAGCACCTAAAAGCTGTCACAAAACTGGCAAAAGTAATGATTGTGAATATCAATCAAATATACCAAGGAGACATTTTAATTGTTTATTAATAACAAGTGTTTTCTTTGTCAGTGTCGCTGCAAAGTTGACGACGCTGACTCGCGATCTTCAGTGAACGCGCCAGAGAGAAATGCACATTTCATACGGATTACAGCAGAGAGCAGTCTGTCTTTCGTTTTGAATTGTTCTGTTTAAACGTAGACATTTCAATATAGATATATTTCTCAGGTCTATACGCTGAGTTTCGGTTCATTTAAGAGACGGGTTGCAGTTCATGCGCCGACGCCTCCGTGTCGAGATTATCTATTGTCCGCTATATTGACTTATTATTTATTAAATCCAGGCATTTGGTTGATGAAACGTTGATTAAAATTAAGATACAATTAGTACAAAACGAAATTGACTTTAATGAAAGGCTTTGTGCTTTCTGTTCGAGGTCTACTTGAAAGTTTTAAAGCACTTTAGTGCCGCTTGCGGAGCTTGTCACGTCCATTTTTGCCTCATAAATGCGAACACGAAAAATAAAATAAAATGAATATTTTATGTTCTGTTGAGAGCCAACCCTTCTTCATCTGAAGCTCATTCTGCCTATAACGCTACTTTACAACATCAAGCAATATTCCAATCATTTATATTATTATAACACTTTATGTTTCACGTTTAGTACATTTTGCTTACTACTTAATAGTATAAAAGTACTGTACATATGTAATTAAAAACGTTTTCATTATGATATTATTAATTTTACTTTAGTAAAAAGATCTGAGTTGTTCCTCTACTTGTAGAGATTAGAGGAATTAAGACTGAAAATAGAAGATGAAAAGGTTTTGTCAGTGACACGTTTGATATATTTATTGATACAAGTTGTTTTATATAACGTGACTAAATTAAAAGACAAAGTCGTTAGTGAAGAGTTTATATATTTATTCTGTTTATACTGTGTATTCTATATACAGTACTCATCAAAAGTTTGTACACACCAATAGAAAAGTGTCCAAACTTTTGACTGGTACTGTACTATAATACACATACATAATATTGCTACTGTATTATAATATACACATGAATAATATCGGCCGATATATCGGTATCTGGCTTTTCTTTATCGGTATCGGCCCCCAAAAATCCATATCGGTCGGGCTCTAGTTTACAGTGATTTTGTATATGTACATTTCTGAAATACATAACTTAGACACTTTCCTCTGATAACAGATCCCTGTAAATGTGTAATGTGACTGTAAATCTGCTTTGAAATGATGTGTGTTGTGAAAAGTGCTATACAAATAAACGTGTGAACACGCGTGACCTTTCAACCTGATTACGTAATGTGTGTTGCATCACAGCTAGAGCAAGACTAGCATTTACGGTTATAAAAGTATTTAATGTTTATTTTGTTATAAATGTCCGCTGGTTTGTGTAGATAAGACTCGTATTCCTCGGCTGGATCGTGTCGAGACTTTGAAGCTGCACTGAAACTCACATCTGGATCTTCAAACTGTCAGACTACATTGAAGTCACTATATGGAGAAAATCCATCTATCTTATTCATCCATCTATCTTATCCATCCATCCATCCATCCATCCATCTTATCCATCCATCCATCTTATTCATCCATCCATCCATCTTATCCATCCATCCATCTTATCCATCCATCCATCCATCCATCTTATTCATCCATCTATCTTATCCATCCATCCATCCATCCATCCATCTTATCCATCCATCCATCTTATTCATCCATCCATCCATCTTATCCATCCATCCATCTTATCCATCCATCCATCCATCCATCTTATTCATCCATCCATCCATCCATCTTATTCATCCATCCATCCATCTTATCCATCCATCTTATCCATCCATCTTATCCATCCATCTTATTCATCCATCTATTTTATCCATCCATCCATCCATCTTATCCATCCATCCATCCATCCATCCACCCATCTTATCCATCCATCCATCTATCCATCTTATCCATCCATCCATCTATCCATCTTATCCATCCATCCATCTATCCATCTTATCCGTCCATCCATCTTATCCATCCATCGATCCACCCATCTTATCCATCCATCCATTTATCCATCTTATCCATCCATCCATCTTATTCATCCATCCATCCATCCATCTTATTCATCCATCCATCCGTCCATCCATCTTATCCATCTTATCCATCCATCTTATTCATCCATCTATTTTATCCATCCATCCATCCATCTTATCCATCCATCCATCCATCCACCCATCTTATCCTTCTATCCATCTTATCCATCCATCCATCCATCCATCCATCTATCCATCTTATCCATCCATCCATCTTATTCATCCATCTATCTTATCCATCTTATTCATCCATCTATTTTATCCATTCATCCATCAATGTATCTTATTCATCCATCTATCCTTCCATCCATCCGTCTTATTCATCAATCTATTTTATCCATTCATCCATTTTATCCATCCATCCATCCATCCATCTATCCATCCATCTTATTCATCCATCCATCCGTCTTATTCATCCATCCATTTTATCCCTCCATCCATCCATTTTATCCATTCATCCATCCATATATCTTATTCATCCATTAGTCATATACATCCATCCATCTATCTATTTTATCCATCCATCAATTTTATCCATCCATTTTATCCATTCATCCATCCATCCATCTATCTTATTCATCCATCTGTCTTATTCATCCATTCATCTATTTTATCCATCCATTCTTCCATCTATTTTATCCATTCATCCATCCATCTATCTTATTCATCCATCCATCCGTCTTATTCATCCATCCATTTTATCCATCCATCCATACATCTATTTTATCCATTCATCCATCCATCTATAATATTCATCCATCCATCCACCCATCCATATATCTTTTTCATCCATCTGTCTTATTCATCCATCAATCAATCCATCTATCTATTTTATCCATCAATTGTATCCATCCATTTTATCCATTCATCCATCCATCCATCTATATTATTCATCCATCCGTCTTATTCATCCATCCATCTATTATATCTTTTCATCCATCCATCTATCTTATTCATTGATCCATCCATCCATATATCTTATTCATCCATCCATCTTATTCATCCATCAATCAATCCATCTATCTATTTTATCCATCTATCAATTTCATCCATCCATTTTATCCATTCATCCATCCATCCATCTATCTTATTCTTCCATCCATCTATTTTATCCATCCATCCATCCATTTTAATCCATTCATCTACTTTATCCATTTATCCATCCATCTATCATATTTATCCATCCATCCATCTGCATGAATTTAATAAACCCTTATCAGTTAGTACACAATTATTGCCCACAGCAACAACTAACTAACTCGCTAATTGGAAAGCAAACTAATATTTTTTCCCTCAAAAAAGATTCAGAAGGCCTGAGTGTAAAATCTTGGAATGTTTTCCTCAAAAACCTTAATTTCTTTTCGACTGAAGAAAGAAAGACATGAACATCTTGGATGACGTGGGGAGAGAGTGAAAACTCTGGTGTGGATGTGGCCTGATGTTTCCACTGCTCATCTGACAGGGATTGGTGAAAGTTCACGGATTGCCATTGCGACAGGAACATCACACACACACACACACACACGTACACACACACACACACACACACACACACACACACACACACACACACACACACACACACACACACACACACACACACACACACACACACACACACACACACACACACACACACACACACACCTGTCAGCAAAGGTGCTGCAATAAACATGCCTGTTTACTCCCATTACTCCCAGTGGAGGATGCTGAGAGCTGGAAACTGGTGTACATCGCTTCATCTGACGTTATTAGTGGAGATGTTGATGCATGTTGGCGCTTCACTTTGTGTTTTACGCAGACGTCTCTCACTGATGAATCTATCGACAGATGCTGAGAAACTACAACAAGATACTCGTGATAAAGCTGATCTACTACAGTCCAGATGGGAATGAGGCCGTTTCTTTTACAATGGATTGTGCAATTCATTAACGATTCGTTTTAGAAAACCACGTGCACAATATTATAATTAGTGCTGGGCATCGATTAATCGCATCAAAAAAAAAAGTTTGTGTTTACATAATGTATTTGTGTGCATAATTATTTTGTATATATAAATACACATACATGCATGTATATATTTAAGAAAAATCTGTTATTTATATATATAATATATATTTATTTATATAATACATAATTTATGTATAAAAATATATATACAGTATATATATGCAAATATTTCTTAAATGCATGTGTGTGTATATATATATATATACTACATACAAAAACAAAGGGAACAAATTATTACAATGTGGCCATACTCTCCATTCATTTTCCATGGTTTTTCAAATGTTTTTTTGGGACAATTACTGCCATTTACACAACATAAGACATTTAATTATGGATTATCGCTTTAGTTTCAGCCAACGGTTGAACTATTTGTTTAAAAAGTAGCTTGGAAAAAAATGTAGAAGTTGAATTAAAAGTTAGTATGGTTAACTCCACACTGCTTCAGTTCACACACTAAACAAGTGACGCTTGCCAAGCCTCTTCCTCACAAACAGAGTCAAATAAACTACGAATAAAAGAATTAACACACTGATGCAATTTAGCACAGCAATTAGCAGCTCACAAAAACTGCATCATCCCACACATCACCAAACTCTGCTGATTATTTCCTTGGCATCTACATGGAGACCGAAAAAAATTACAGCAACAACTAACGCTAATTGGCGAGCAAACTAATGTTTTTTCCCTCAGAAAACAGATTCAAACGGCCTGAGTGTGAAATCTTACCGTACCGTCTCTCGCATTTTACCAATTATCCATCCATCCATCCATCAATCCATCCCTCCATCCTTCCATCCATCAATCCATCCCTCCATCCATCAATCCATCCCTCCATTCATTCATCCATCCATCCATCCATCAATCCCTCCATCCATCAATCCATCCCTCCATCCATCCATCCATCCCTCCATCCATCCATCAATCAATCCCTCCATCCATCCATTCCTCCATCCATCCATCAATCAATCCATCCCTCCATCCATCCATCTTTCATATTTGTCCATCCATTCATCTACTTATATTATCCATCCATCCATCTATCTCATACATCCATCCATCTATCTTATTCATCCATCCATCCATCTACTTATATTATCCATCCATCCATCCATCCATCCATCCGTCTTATTCATCCATCCATCCATCTATTTTATCCATCCATCCATCTTATCCATCTATTTTATCCATTCATCTATCTTATTGATCCATCTATCCATCCATCCATCTGCATGGAGACCGAATTTAATAAACCCTTGTCAGTTGGTACAAAAGTATCGCACACAGCAACAACTAACGCTAATTGGCGAGCAAACTAATGTTTTTTCCCTCAGAAAACAGATTCAAACGGCCTGAGTGTGAAAGCTTACCGTACCATCTCTCGCATTTTACCAATTACCAGTGAACGCAGGGAAAAACTCTGCGCCGATGCCCAAAAATCACCAGCCAACAGGCCAACTCCATTCTCCAACTCCATTCTCCAACTCCATTCCCCAACTCCATTCCCCAACTCCATTCCCCAACTCCATTCCCCAACTCCATTCCCCAACTCCATTCTCCAACTCCATTCTCCAACTCCATTCTCCAACTCCATTCTCCAAATCCATTCTCCAACTCCATCCATTCTTCCAACGCCATTCTCCATACTCCTTTCCCCATTCTTCATTCTCCACAATCCATACTCCAACTCCATTCTCCAACTCCATACTCCATTCTCCAACTCCATTCTCCAACTCCATTCCCCATTCTTCAATCTCCATAATCCATACTCCAACTCCATTCTCCAACTCCATACTCCATTCTCCAACTCCATTCTCCAACTCCATTCTCCAACTCCATTCTCCAACTCCATTCCCCAACTCCATTCCCCAACTCCATTCTCCAACTCCATTCCCCAACTCCATTCACCAACTCCATTCTCCTACTCCATTCTCCAACTCCATTCTCCAACTCCATTCTCCAACTCCATTCTCCAAATCCATTCTCCAACTCCATCCATTCTTCCAACGCCATTCTCCATACTCCATTCCCCATTCTTCATTCTCCATAATCCATACTCCAACTCCATTCTCCAACTCCATACTCCATTCTCCAACGCCATTCTCCATACTCCATTCCCCATTCTTCATTCTCCATAATCCATACTCCAACTCCATTCTCCAACTCCATACTCCATTCTCCAACTCCATTCTCCAACTCCATTCTCCAACTCCATTCTCCGACTCCATTCTCCGACTCCATTCTCCGACTCCATTCTCCGACTCCATTCTCCGACTCCATTCCCCTACTCCATTCCCCAACTCCATTCCCCAACTCCATTCTCCAACTCCATTCCCCAACTCCATTCTCCAACTCCATTCACCAACTCCATTCTCCAACTCCATTCTCCAACTCCATTCTCCAAATCCATTCTCCAAATCCATTCTCCAACTCCATCCATTCTTCCAACGCCATTCTCCATACTCCATTCCCCATTCTTCATTCTCCATAATCCATTCTCCAACTCCATTCTCCAACTCCATTCTCCAACTCCATTCTCCAACTCCATTCTCCAAATCCATTCTCCAACTCCATCCATTCTTCCAACGCCATTCTCCATACTCCATTCCCCATTCTTCATTCTCCATAATCCATTCTCCAACTCCATTCTCCAACTCCGTACTCCATTCTCCATACTCCATTCTCCATACTCTATTCTCCAACTCCATTCTCCAAATCCATTCTCCAACTCCATTCCCCTACTCCATTCCCCAACTCCATTCCCCAACTCCATTCTCCAACTCCATTCCCCAACTCCATTCTCCAACTCCATTCACCAACTCCATTCTCCAACGCCATTCTCCAACGCCATTCTCCAAATCCATTCCCCAACGCCATTCTCCAACGCCATTCCCCAACGCCATTCTCCAACGCCATTCTCCATTCTCCAACGCCATTCTCCATACTCCATTCTCCAACTCCATTCTCCAACTCCATTCTCCAACGCCATTCTCCATACTCCATTCCCCATTCTTCATTCTCCATAATCCATTCTCCAACTCCATTCTCCAACTCCATACTCCATTCTCCAACGCCATTCTCCATACTCCATTCTCCATACTCCATTCTCCATACTCCATTCTCCATACTCCATTCCCCAACGCCATTCTCCATACTCCATTCTCCAACTCCATTCTCCAACGCCATTCCCCAACCCCATTCTCCATACTCCAACTCCATTCTCCAACTCCAATCTCCAACTCCATTCTCCAACTCCATTCTCCAACTCCATTCTCCAACCCCATTCTCCAACCCCATTCTCCAACTCCATTCTCCAACTCCATTCTCCATACTCCATTCTCCATACTCCATACTCCATTCTCCATACTCCAACGCCATTCTCCATACTCCCTTCTCCATACTCCATTCTCCATACTCCATTCTCCAACTCCATTCCCCAACCCCATTCTCCATACTCCAACTCCATTCTCCAACTCCATTCTCCAACTCCATACTCCAACTCCATTCTCCAACTCCAATCTCCATTCTCCAACTCCATTCTCCATACTCCAATCTCCAACTCCATTCCCCAACCCCATTCTCCATACTCCAACTCCATTCTCCAACTCCATCCTCCAACTCCATTCCCCAACCCCATTCTCCATTCTCCAACTCCATTCTCCAACTCCATTCTCCAACTCCATTCTCCAACTCCATTCTCCAACTCCATACTCCAATCTCCAACTCCATTCTCCAACTCCATTCTCCATACTCCAATCTCCAACTCCATTCCCCAACCCCATTCTCCATTCTCCAACTCCATTCTCCAACTCCATTCTCCAACTCCATTCTCCAACTCCATTCTCCAACTCCAGTCTCCAACTCCAGTCTCCAACTCCATTCTCCAATTCCATTCACACGCACAGACCTGCAACTGGCCATTTGTTTATGCAGATAATTATCACAAATTATTAAAACAGCAGGGCTTTGAGCTTTCAGAGGTGTAAACACACACACCACACACAGATCTGTGTTTATGTTTTGTCATGACAGAACTTGATCTGTTAAATTAATGGCTGGTTCATCTTCAGGTCCGTTTGGGATTTCTGCAGAATTACAACATCCATCATTTAACTTCTTCACATCTCTCACCCCTTGAGAGATTGTTTATTTAATATTGGGGCTAATCTGATGATGCTTCCAGCATACAATAAGAGCACACACAGCACTCTCAGATACATGTAATAGATTTTAAACATGCTTAAATCTATCCTGCAGAATTTACACCCACATCAGCGCCGAAAATCCATCTGAACCTGCTTTAGTTTTACCAACTTCTAACTACAAAAAGATTTAGGTTGATTTTCAATTGTTTCTTTCTTTCTCTATCTATCTATCTATCTATCTATCTATCTATCTATCTATCTATCTATCTATCTATCTAGAGTCCAGTGAGATTGTTAGCACGCTAAAACCCTCTTCAACCGTTCATTTGTTTGTGTATTTTTATACAGAGGTTGCTTCTCTAAATTCCTCCTCTATAAAGCAGCTTCGGTAACACTGCCGTAATAATACATTTCAACACAATTACTGTCCGACTTTAAATGATCTGTTGAGAGCGGTGCTGACCATATTATTATTGTATAAGGACTATGATAGTTTGTGCAACAAAAGTTTATAGACATTTAGAGTAGCTGTCAGTAACACTCCTGAAAGGCTGCACATACGATGGACACCAAACCAGCTTTATTAAGATCGACTAGTCAACTAGTTGATTTTGAAAGTGTCTAGTTTTGCAGCAAATAGCTTTTGTGCTGCATTTGAGTCCTAGAGGATATATAACAGGAATAAGAGGACTATATAACAGGCGGATAATAGATGACAGAATGCTGTAAGTATGTGTAAATCTGTTATCTAAACTAACTAGCCCGAGGCTCAGCGTATAATCGGGTCAGTTTAGAGAGATGTTAATCACATCACGCATAACAGAGACTTACTGATGCATCTGACTTCATCTGGTGTCATATCACATGTGTTTCAGTGCTAAGAGACTGTGACAACGTGACTGTGTTCGGAATAGAAAACTAGTATACCAATAGAAAACAGTGCTTTTTAGACACTGCATCCCACAATGCAATGCACTAAACTTTATGATTGTACTGGAAGAAATATCTTCAACATTGGCAACATTGCATTCTTAACTCATTATTTGACCAAACTTAAAAATTATGTATTATTTTTCTATATTTCAATATATAAACTATGTATATATAAACTATATGTATATATATATATAGCATACATTTTTTTTTATAAAATAAGTCTCTTCTGCCTTCTGGCTACATTAATTTGATTTAAAAAAAATACATTAAAACAAATTAAAATATTTTTACAATTTAAAAAAAAAAAATCTATGCAAATATATAGTGAAATTGTCTTTAGTGTCACATGATCTTTCAGAAATCATTCTAATGATTTGATGCTCTAAACATTCTTATCTTAAAATGTAATGTCTTTACAGTCACTTGATCAATTTAATGCATGAATAACTTCTTTAAAAAAATACATACATGTATAAAACAAAAACTAAACCTAATTAAAATACTGTTTGACGTGTTATTTTAACACAAACTATTGAAAAACTGTGAAATAACATGCAGCAATAAACTTTCTAACCTGTAGTAGACAAAATGACCTCATAAATCAGTGAATCTGACTAGTTATCTGGATGTTTTTAGCTCTGGTTTTTGTAGCAGAGATGCTTTTAACGCGGAAGAATGAGTGATTCACAGTAATTTTCCTACAAATAAATACAATTATTTGTGTGTTAACTTCTTTTTTGTCAGGAAGGTCAAATAATGATGAATCAATACATTTATTAAAAACATCTCATCTGATATTACAGTTTAGAAAGAAGTTTTAAAAGTTTTAAAAAGTAAAATTGAGTGTTGTGGAGATGCAACACATTTTAGCAAATGTAGCTGATCATCTGCATACAGAAAAGTTGAATATTGTTCATGCATTTTACTTTATACTTATATCTCTCTAGGAGTGATTAAATGTGTTCTTCATCACAGACATGACCTCTCATACATCATCCTCGGATGTCAATAATCTAAAAACGAATGTTAAAAGCATTACATTTTCAAAACCGAACATCAAGTTGTCCTCAGAGATCTGATTTTCAGCCGTATGGATGAAGAAATGAGCTTGTGTTTTCCTCGGAGACAGCGGCGGTGTAATCGTAATGAGAGATCATGTTCTCGTACGCAACGCTACTCGCATTTCATTTGCTTCTCATTCACATAAAACCGTCACTAAGCGTAATAAACACCACAACAATGTGATTTATCCCGGCCGCCAACTATAAAACTACTTTTACTGAGCAATCAAGGGATGATTTTTTTATGGGTAATCAATCTTAAAGGAATAATTCAACGAAAAATGAAAAATATGTAATTTACTCATTGCATGTTTTCTTGCTTCTGTTAAACACAAAATGAGATGAATGCATAACGTGTACTAATCATATATGCTTTATTAGACCCAAATCTATCTGTAAAGTGCATCAAATAACTCGGATGAATGCATATGCATTAATTTTACGATGTCTTTTGTCCCTTTCTTCCTATGGTAAATAGCAGCATGATCATCATCTTTTTTTGTGTTCTGCAGAAGAGAGTAAGTTTGAAACGACAAGAGGGTTGGTAAATGATGACAGAATGATCATTTTTCATATAAAGCTCAAATAAACAGCAGTTTAATTGATGATATAGTGGTTTGCAACATGTAAAAACACACATATTGAATATTAACGTTGCGGTCTGCTGTCAAACGGCTGTCATGAGAAGCTCTCCTGGGTTTAAAAAAAGAGAAAAAAATATGCAAATGTTGCTTCTACTGTCATAATTTATCTCAGACAGCTCAAAGTCGAGACATCAGAAACAGAGAGTCCCAAATAAACAAGACGAAGAGGAAACTGTCCTTGAGGACAAACACACAGAACTTTCTATTAATCTTTCTACAACAACAACATGTATACACACAAAAACCCAGATCAGCGCGTTCATTAAAGCGTCCACCTTCACTTTTACAAGAGTAAACGTACAAAAGTCATTATAACCTGTCCGTCTGTTATCACAAGACAAGGAGGAAATGAACATGACATGTGGCTTTAATAACAGTCTCATTTCATGGAAACACACACTGGGTCTAAAGTCAACTTATTGCCTGCTGATTCTGATAATTATTCTATTAAAAGTGCATTTTATGTTGCAGTTTCTAATGAAGTTCCCAATGAAAGAGTTAGCAAATTGGTTTTATTTACTTTGATGCATGCACACACACACACACACACACACACACACACACACACACACACACACACACACACACACACACACACACACACACACACTTACTTACTTACACTCACTCACACATCAAGAATTGGTGTTCATAAACAAGTTTTGCACTACATATGTTATTTATATACAATTCTGCAAATAAAAATATATGGAAAGTGTAATAAATATTGGAGAACAATTGAGTATTAAGTCTTCTGAAAAACCTTCTTCTCAAAACTCCCCAGAAATTGTTCATATTAAAGACTGGCTGAATGTGTTGAATGTAACGGATGAGGATGACTCGGGATGAAAATAATCACACAAGCCGAACGATTAAATAAGAAGATAATACGCATTGCAAACAGTATTATGGTTGAAAATGAAATAAACTGTTTAAATTAAGATGTGTTGAATTTGCAGGGCTCAAACTCAAACTACTGAAAGCCTAGTTTGACTTAAAGGTGCAGTGTGTGATTTTTAGCGACATCTAGTGGTGAGGTTACGAATTGCAACCAACAGAAGTTACGGTGGCCGACAGGAAAATATGTCATCGTCTGAGACAGCAGAGAGTAGCAGTTCAGCAATGAGGTTTCTTTACAAGGATAAATTAAGAAATTATGTTTACTTATTTATTCAGTAAAACTATAAGTTATTGCGAATATTATTGTTACTTGTTCATCATTGTGTCAGTGTTTTATTCGTTGAACTAAGCTTGCTTCCTTGCAACATACAAAACTGCTCATTCTAAGGTAATACAAATATAACGGTTCATTAAGTAAGGTCTTTATACACCACTGAAAACTTCTTTTTCAAGGTAGTGAGGAAACGCGCTCTGTAGCGCTGTGTGTTCGCTGTCGGCTACGCTAGAAACATGACCACACAATATGTCGACCTCCATAGAAGGGGGCGCCCGCGGTTATGGAGATATAAATGTCTATAAATGTGTGTGTGTGTGTGTGTGCAAGGTCTTTATACACCACTGAAAACATAGATATGGATCTTATATTGCATTTCTGTCAATAGATCCTCAGAAATATTACACATTGCACCTTTAAAGGGGTCATATAATGGTACACGGACTTTTACAAGTTGATTGTACTGAAATGTGTGTTGGCAGTGCCTGTACACATCCATCATATAATGATAAAAATCCATCCATTGATTTTGTTTTAATCTCCTTATATGTTTTCCCCTGCCTCAAATCGAGCCGTTCGTTTTTGTGACGTCACACGCTCCTCCCACGATTGTTGATTGACAGCAGCGTTTCAACACAGACCCGCCCTCGCTCGTGATCGAGCTGTTAATCATAGCGCGAGCGGACCGGTGTTGTGCCTAAAAGTACGCTGGAGCATTGTCACTGAGCAGAATGGAGTCTAAGCGATTGTGGTGTTCTGTTCTTGGGTGCAATAAGGAACACAGCAGTCATTTTAATGTTCCTAAATCCGAACCGCTGAAGACGCAGTGGCTGAGTTTGTTTTCGAAGGGAAAATTCCCCACTATCAACGTCAATGCTTTCATGTTTGCGCGAATCATTTCACACACCAGACTGCTTTATAAACGAGGAGTATAAAGCTGGTTTTGCTAAGAAGCTGCTTCTGAAAAAAGGAATCGATACCAACTATTCCTGTCCCTGCTGCACCTCCAGAAGAACTGAAGTGAGTGTAGCGTTTTCTTAACCTTTATATTATATTAATCCTTGCAAATGGCTAGCTTCACGATGAATGCGGCTAAGGTTTACACTCAGGGAGCATTACGGCATGTTTTTGACCAGGTAAAATAATTGTTTTCTTACAATACTAATGAGAATTTTTAAATAAAGTATATTACAAACTTTTAGTTTAGACCCTAAAGAGCATATTAGCTTGTACAAAAATGGCATTATATGACCCCTTTAAGGGTGATTATCAGAAGTGTGTGTGTGTGTGGCTATAGGACACGACATGTGTAGGGTGGTTGAGACCACATTTGTTTTAAAAGGGATTTGAACATTGTTTGCTCCAGACGTAGAGAAGGTGTGATGCTAGAGAAAGTCAAAGGGGCTGCGGTAGAAGAACTCATCATATAAAGCTTTTGTGTATGTGCTGCATAAAATAAGTGTGAAAAAGGAATAGAAAATTTGAGTATGTGCTTTTGCAAGCTTATGTTAGGGTGTATTCCAGGGGTCTCCAACCTTTTTTCATTTGAGCTCCTTTTTAAAAATGAAAGTGGCCGAGAATTACTCATGTAATACAATACTTAAATATTTTAATGTCTCATAACTCTCATATTAACAACTTAAAGAGTTTTTGTAGGCCTATATATGTCACCCTTAAATGTCAGAGAAAAGAACTGAATTTTTTTTATAGAAAATTGTACTTTGCATAATATACTGTAAAAACACATTTGATTTTATAGTGCATCATAACTAGAGATGAAATGGCATGAACATTTCATTTCATGATTATAGTGACCAAAAATGAATACTACTACATAATAAAATCAATTCACCAAGTTTTATGTAAAAAAACAGCAAATAAAATTAGATTTGCACTTTTTGTTTATGTAACCGGCCCAAACCTGATCACTAGGCCCTACTACGATCTGCGTTGTGTTGTGTAGCTGAAGGAAGACACAGGACAACTAGATCTGCTGCTGATCTGGAGACTTTATTTTTGTGGACCTTCGGAAACATGTAGATGCTGGATGAAATAAAGAGAGTACAGCATGAAATGTTTGCTCAGTAAGACTAAAATCTTTCCGTGGCAGGGACAGCTGCCACTGAGACCTGTCACTCCACCCGTCACCGCTATTGGCAGCTGTCACTCGACCTCTCACGGCTATATGCGCCTGTCACTCGACCTGTCACAGCTATATGCCCCTATCACTCGACCTGTCACCGCTATATGCGCCTGACACTCGACCTGTCACCGCTATATGCACCTGTCACTCGACCTGTCACCGCTATATGCGCCTGTAACCCGACCTGTCACCGCTATTGGCAGCTGTCACTCGACCTGCCACCGCTATTGGCAGCTGTCACTCGACCTGCCACCGCTATTGGCAGCTGTCACTCGACCTGTCACCGCTATTGGCAGCTGTCACTCGACCTGTCACGGCTATATGCGCCTGTAACCCGACCTGTCACCGCTATTGGCAGCTGTCACTCGACCTGTCACGGCTATATGCGCCTGTCACTCGACCTGTCACGGCTATATGCGCCTGTCACTCGACCTGTCACGGCTATATGCGCCTGTCACTCGACCTGTCACGGCTATATGCGCCTGTCACTCGACCTGCCACCGCTATTGGCAGCTGTCACTTGACCTGTCACGGCTATATGCGCCTGTCACTCGACCTGTCACCGCTATTGGCAGCTGTCACTCGACCTGTCACGGCTATATGCGCCTGTCACTCGACCTGTCACCGCTATATGCGCCTGTCACTCGACCTGTCACGGCTATATGCGCCTGTCACTCCACCCGTCACCGCTATTGGCAGCTGTCACTCGACCTGTCACGGCTATATACGCCTGTCACTCGACCTGTCACCGATATTGGCAGCTGTCACTCGACCTGTCACGGCTATATGCGCCTGTCACCCGACCTGTCACCGATATTGGCAGCTGTCACTCGACCTGTCACCGCTATTGGCAGCTGTCACTCGACCTGTCACGGCTATATGCGCCTGTCACTCGACCTGTCACCGATATTGGCAGCTGTCACTCGACCTATCACGGCTATATGCGCCTGTCACCCGACCTGTCACCGATATTGGCAGCTGTCACTCGACCTGTCACGGCTATATGCGCCTGTCACCCGACCTGTCACCGATATTGGCAGCTGTCACTCGACCTGTCACCGCTATTGGCAGCTGTCACTCGACCTGTCACGGCTATATGCGCCTGTCACTCGACCTGTCACGGCTATATGCGCCTGTCACTCGACCTGCCACCGCTATTGGCAGCTATCACTCGACCTGTCACCGCTATATGCGCCTGTCACTCGACCTGTCACGGCTATATGCGCCTATCACTCGACCTGTCACCGCTATATGCGCCTGTCACTCGACCTGTCACGGCTATATGCGCCTGTCACTCGACCTGCCACCGCTATTGGCAGCTATCACTCGACCTGTCACCGCTATATGCGCCTGTCACTCGACCTGTCACGGCTATATGCGCCTGTCACTCCACCCGTCACCGCTATTGGCAGCTGTCACCCGACCTGTCACGGCTATACATAGACGTTGTTTGTGACAGGCGCATATAGCCGTGACAGGTCGAGTGACAGCTGCCAATAGCGGTGACGGGTGGAGTGACAGGTCTCAGTGGCAGCTGCCCCTGCCACGGAAAGATTTTACTCCCTCTCTGTTTGCTTCTGAGATTTGAACACCTCTCCTCAGCGCACTCAATGCAGACCGAGGAACACAATAACAGTAAATAATTGAATTAACAATAAAATGGATGAAAACACATAACAAACAACATTTAAGGAAAATAAACTAGTCACAATACACAAAAGTGAGCCATACCTGGATGAAATAAAGAGAGTACAGCATGAAATGTTTGCTTCTGCGATTTGAACACCTACACAGATCAAAGACCAATTAATTAATCGGCCAAAATCACCGCATTCGGTCGACGCACACACATACACTCAAACCGCTATACTCAGCCATACAACTATTATATCCATTCCATCCATGCATAAAACACTTCGTAATACATTTCTAACACTCTTAACATGAATATAATTAAACATTATGTACTCAATCCAACTTCTGAAAACTTTTACACTTTGTATTGAAAGAGCACCGCTAGCTGCTTACCTCTCCTCAGCGCACTCAAAGCAGACAGAGGACGCAGCACGCGGCAGAACAGAAATGACGTCATGACGCCAGTACAATTAATCAACTCCGAAATAATTTCAACTCGTTGAAATACTGATAAAAGTTCAAAACTAAATTGTCTTTTTAAACAAAGTAGCTAAAGTAGCTGACGCCTTCCCTAAAAGTCGCCAAATGTCGCTAGATGACGTCATATGCTAATTAGCATATTCATGACGTCATCGCGTCGTACTTGTCCTCTGCCTGCCTAATGTGTTTTCCCTCTAAATTCATGCTAACATTCTGTATTTTAATATAATATAATATAATATAATATAATATAATATAGCCGAATGTCCAATAAAGCTGTTCTCATTGCCTATATTATTTTTGTCAGACAATAGAACAAGTAGCTATGATATAGTGAATGACTAAATCTTTTTATATGTGTAAAATTATCTGAATTGAGAGAGTTCGGGAACTGGGTGAAAGCTCTGTGATAGCGAGTATTACAAGTAATAAGCACAAGAAAAGAAAGTAAATTAAAATGGTCAAACAAAACTCTTTAAAAATAAAACAAAAGAGAAGCAGATAAGTGACAAGTCCGTGGGGAAACAAAAAACTGGCGCGCGCTCAACACATGAATGTGCTGCTGCTCGTCTCAGCCATTCACTGAACAAGGTAGACGCAGTTAGAGAGAGTGACGGCAGGGAGAAAGCAAGAGCTCGCGCTCGCAGAACAGCACTGGCAACATCTGGAGGTTACTGAGGTTTGTCTAAAAAAGTCGCTAGATTTGTCGCTAGTCGCTTTTTAAAAAAAATGTCGCTAAAGGGGTCTGAAAAGTCGCTAAAAATAGCGACAAAGGCGCTAAGTTGGCAACACTGCGCAGCACGCGGCAGAACAGAAATGACGTCATGACGTAATGTCGCCAGTACAATTAATGAACTCCGAAATAATTTCAACTCGTTGAAATACTGATAAAAGTTCAAAACTAAATTGTCTTTTTAAACAAAATAATATGAAGTAAATAAAAACTGACAGGAAAGATTATTAGTGAAACATTCATTTACATTTTAATATACACTATGAATATAAACATCCGTCACATTTACATAAACATTAAAATAATAACATTAAAAATGATGGCCAGATTTTAAAGGAGTGTCTTGCAACATGTTATCTACTAACATGTACAAGTTCAAATAAAGTTGACGAAAAAGGTTTTATAAAAAGATAAACCTCACATGTTTCAGCCTTTAAATAATTTTTATAAAAAGAATCTGTCAAATATAAATTACTGACATTTACAATGCACATTAGCTTATCTATTATTATTAATAGTAAAATTCGGTCCGATTTTCCTGTCGCGTCTGTCGTTGTAATGCAACAATGCAATTGCGCTCTCCACAACGACACATAAGTTTAAGTAGCTAATGGATTTCCACCACCGAAAAACGCTTTCTGTAGCTCTGCTACAAGATTTATTTACGGAGAAGAGAAAAATACCCTGTAGTGTTTGGGTGCACCCCCATCCTTCATGTTGACTGAGCTTTCAATGTTGTCACGGAAAGGGTGAAGCTGATTGGTTGGTTCTTGTCACATGACCTGCGGTACGCTTAAGGCATGCTGAAACAATAGAGATTTTTTCATCTCGCTGTGCCTGGAAAAAATTAGCGCGTCGCTTCAATTATGAGTGCGCTTGCCGTGCGCCTACATTTGAAATAACGAACTTGAGCACGCAAAGACGCGATATGTGAACAGGGCACTGGGCGAGCGACCAACAATCAGGCCACGAGCTACTGATAGCTCACGAGTGACGCGTCGGAGACCCCTGGTGTATTCACACTTGCCTTGTTTGGTTAGATTGAATAGTGTGAACATGAACCGACACAATTGCAGAAAGCATTGCGCATTAGGATACTTAACAAAACGGACATATTTTTATCTTTGTAATATTCTGAATCTTTTTAAATAAAACAAAATCATGTTGTGGTGACTCGTAAAACTTTTTAAACAAGACCGAGCAATTTTTCTTAATAAAATTTTCCTATCAATATTTCATGAATTTTTGTAATGAAATATTAATATTAGCAAACGCCGCAAGCAACCGGCCCCAGGTTGAGCTGGCTAGCGGCCCCGCAGTGACATCTCACTTCTTTAATCTAAAGGTAAGGGCAATATTTGATTGCTCTGGATTATGGAAATGTTTTAGAAGGATCTAGAGGTTATACCGGAATAGAAATACAACAAAATGTATAATAATTATGCACTTCAGTTCTGCACTAAAGACGTGAATTATATACAGATCTACACAAATAACAGAAATTAAAGTTTAAGGAAATGTATAATAATAATAATAAGTTCTGCACTACAGAGACAATTTAAAATATTTGTAACTATTAAAAAAACAAATACAAATGTATTATTATTTTAAATTATATATTAAATATAATTTTTTCTAGTTATGGTTAAAAATTTATTTTATTGTAAAGAATTTGTATGGTTTGTATAATCTTAAAAAAAAAATCCTTATTCACTAATCTCAAATAAATAAGTTCACTGGAAATTCACTGGTGAAAACTTGTATAACAGCCAAATTATATTTTGAAGCAGAATCTTGTGGTTTTAATGACAGAAAACACATTTAAAAACTTTTTAACTGTAATTATAAAACCGGCATATTTCCCCTGATTTCAGCTTGTGCTGTAAACTGATTTCACGGCTCTCTCTTTAACTAATGACGAAGCCTCCGGTTTATTACATTACGTCTGATGCATTCAGAGTGGTTTATGACCTGAGAGCGCCAGTGCAAACTTTCTCTGAAGAATGACCTATTTTATTATCACTATTGTTGTTTTGTCCTGAGGGAGGATATATTCCTTTAGTGTGTGTGTGTGTGTGTGTGTGTGTCTGACTGAGTGTGTGTGTGTGTGTGTGTGTGTGTGTGTGTTTGTGTGTGTGCGCGTGTGCGTGTTTGTGTGAGTGAGTGTGATTGTTAGTATGTGTGAGTGTGAGTGTGTATGTGTGGGTGTGTGTGTGCGCGGGTGAGTGTGATTGTGAGTGTGTGTGTGTGTGTGTGTGTGTGTGTGTGTTGGCCCTACGTCCATCTGGTGGCACTTGAGTCTGTGATCGTAGCTGCATGTAAACCAGCGCGTGTGCAGGTGTGTGTGACGCTCTTCTAGAGATCTGCACCTGCTCCGTGTCTCCGAGCACCTCCTCGCTTCAGTGGACTCTAAGACGCACACTCACACACACACACTCACACATGCACACACGCACACACACTCTCTCGCACACACTCACACCAGTGGTCAGTGATTAGATGTCCGACAGCTGCTGCTACAGATGTTCTGGATCCTCCATGTGACGCTTTAAAGAGAGACTATGAATCACCAGTGATCATCTAAAGAGCACACACACACACACACTCTCAAACTCACACTTACGCACACACACACACACACACTAATACACATGCACACAAACACTCACTCACTCACTCACACACACACACACACACACACACACACACACACACACACACACACACACACACACACACACACACACACACACACACACACACACACACACACACACACACACACACACACGAATAATGTATCATGTATCTTTGTGAATGAATGTTGTAATGTAAAAATAAAAATCTGCTGTCTCTATGGGAATTTAACATAGGGGTGTCCTGACTTACGCAACCTGTATTTTAAGGAAGAACATTTATTTATTTACGATACATTATTCATTCCCAAAGAAAATTGGTGTCCTTAAAGGTTGGATTTTTCCTCATTTTTTAAATTAAGGCATTGAGATCAATTTCCAAAAGATGATTTTTTTATTCCTCTTTTTAGTCAACTTTAGCATGGGTGTGTTCACTTACGCTAAGCACTGTAATTTAGCATACCGTCGCACGCACGCTATTAGTTTATCCAGCACCGGCTTTGGAAATAACGATGTCCACAGACAAGGCAGAGTATGTTGCATGATTTTATGAAAGTATGATGTATTGTGACACATGTGCCTGCCGAGTACGCTTGTAACGCTTGCCGTAAAGCAAGTCACATTTGTAGTTTCTTATGTCTCGTTGGAACTACAGATCCGCTACCCGATCTGTTACGAGTTTATGAACCACTGAAACCATTTTGGAAACATTATTTTAAGGTACAAAAGAATCTTTGGTGTTGCTTTAACATAAACGATGAAATGAATACTCTGCTAGTCAGCTAGACATGTTTAATTTGTTATAGATATCCACAGTATTCCTGCGCCCCATGACGCTTTGCGCAATTTATGGGTGTGACTTCCGTTAAGCTGTTAACAATCAGTGAAAGACTAAGCTCTATGGACACAATAATATATATTTTTTAAACTGTGTACAATGACATTACATTATTCTACTCACCCTTCAACCATTGAACATTAAAAGGACATTTAAAAGTGTAAAAGCATCAACAAGGTACTTCCAACAGACCATGAATAACCCAAAAGCGTGAATCTTTCCACAGCAAAATCGGAAAGTTAAATATCACTGTGGTATTTTGAATGTAACATAGGCTACATTGACTTAATTCATTTTTTTTTTTTTTACTTCATGAGTGATACTATTTCAAAGGGATTTCAGTCATTTTGACAGGTAATAAATTGTATTTACCTGTGAAAACAAATAACATATCTAATATTACTATGTAAAAAGTTGTTTCAATCAAATTGAACGCTAGTAGCTTCTATCATTGGAAGTAACTGTAGAGTCGAATTAGCTAAAATTATAATGTTGGAGATTTTAGGCAGGACAACAATTAAATCTAGTTAAGGCGAGACACTACAGGTGAATAGGGTAATTTTTTTAACTATCAGATATCACCGTGAAACTTTCCCAGTTTATTATCTACATTGAGATGAGAAAAAAATGTATTACAAGTTTTCTGTAATTTAATGTTTAAATATGCAAATTATGCATTATCTAATTAAATATGCACTAATTTGCATATAATTAAAACGAAATCTGAGTATTGGATAAAGCCAGGTTCAAAATTATTTTTTATTGTGTTCACATATTAGATGGGAAAAAAATTACAGAGGGATTTATGGATATCTATTTTTGTTATCCTGTAAATCAGAATATACTGTCAATAGCCTAAAAAAAAATATTTACGCCATGTTTTTTGGAATAAAATGTTATATAAATCAGGCTAGGAATAGTATATTTACAAATCCCTCTGTAAATATCTTCATAATATAACTAGGTACAAGACTGGAAGGTTTGGTGTATATAGGTGCTACTGAAGTGGAGATTTCGGATTTGGAGTGAGAGAGAACAGTCGTAAAACGAGATTGCGCATTTAGAGTTAAATCCCTCCTTTCACTTTCGCGATTGGTTGCTGATTAAAAAGGAAATGACCATATTTGGATCCGACAGAATTGTACAGGAGAGAGAGAGCTTTCTAACGGTGTGTGTGATGACGGGGTGCAGATCGCGATCGCGGAGCAGCAGGATGATTTAAAACGCAAACTTTTGTTGAATTTAGGCGAAATCTACAGACGCAAACGGACAAAGTGTCGTAAAATAAAGACCTAAATGTGTATTTCGGACTTTTTTTCACCACAAGTCTGAAAGAAGACATGTTATTGAAGACAAATATCCCAAAATCTCAAAATTGACAAGTGAAAAAACCAAACAAACAATGTTTTTACCTGCCGTGTCTCGCCTTAACTTGGCAAAACTTTATCTAGTAGGAATGACACAATTATTTTAGTAGTCTTGACTAAATGAATTTAAGTTCATCCAGCAAGATTACAAAAAATCATTTCAAACTGATTGGATTTTGTTGGGGAAATGTAATTGAATTTCGTGGAAACGTTTTCCTTAAGTCGGTTCAACAGCTGAGTGCTGAGCAACACCAGAAACAAACAGCGAGGTGCTTCTTGACCTGAAAACACACTGAAATGATGTCTGGCAGAATGATGCTAAATGCTAAAATCACAGACTAGTTGTTTTTGAGCATTTCTAGTGTGTAGTTTGGGGTCAGTCCGAAACACTTCCATTAGTCTGTGCCGACAGCATTGAACGAGGGAGTGAAGAGGACAGACAGTAAAAGCATGAATTTGCACGACTCGAGTTTTCAAACCTTCAGCGCAACAGATTAAAGCGTAAGTGGACCTCAGTGAGACTGAACAACAAAAAGAGAAATAGTAAGACAAAACATTGCTATTGCTCGGTCTCCTTTATTCCACTCGAAGTGGTTTGTTTGTGAGAGCTGTAATAAAGTTGGACAGCTTTTAATCATCTCACAGCACGAGGTCTTCACAATCATTCACCAGATCCAGCAAAGGAAAGCCATTCCTATCTTTCTCATTCCTTCCTAAAGATGTCAAAAGTAGAGAAAAGGACAAAGTGTGTGTTGAACCGCACAGCATTTTCACACATATTGAGAAAATGTCCCGCATTTTTCATCAGTCTGTTGGTTTTTAATGATCATATTAAGAAAACGTGCATGCGTTCTTTCGCATTTTTAAGAAAGCATTTTATTTATAGTTTTTGCGGCGTAGTTTTTCACCTGTATTTAACAGCGCTTCGCCACAACAGCCGCTTATAAATCCTGTCCAATGGTTGAAAGCACAGGAGTAAACACGGACACTAGTGGGTTGTGACGCTGTCAATCAAAATGTGGAGCGGTGATTCGTTCCGTGTTTCTGTCAGAAAACAAATGGATAATTTGGTAAATTAAAATTAAAATTTAACAGAATTTTTCACATTTTTTCTAAAAAAAATAAATAAACATTTTTGGTTTAACATTTTCTTAATATATAAGACTGTCAATGATCTAAATTCATGTTGGTTTATATTTTATTTGTTCATTATTTATTTAGTTGGACTTGGTCAGAACTGTTTCAGGAATAGTGATCTGCATGATGCCTTTGTGCTCAGTGATGTTGAGTTTAAATGTAAAATAAAGACATTGTGTTTTCCTGAAGGGACTAAAGAACAAAGTATTTTTATCAGCTGAAATGCAGAATACAAATGTTTTTATTAAGTTAGATAGACATTATATAACAGTTTCAGGTTATGTTTTAGTGTTTGGTAACATGTCCCACACAAACTTATAATCGTCCCACATGTGGTTTGTCCCTAAGAGTGATGGATATGAGCAGTCGGATGATGTGTGGACAAACCGGGGGGAATTTACCTCAAATCCACTTCCAGACATTAAAGCAGTGATCCTCCACTGACTAACACAGAGACTGATGTGATTAACCTTCAGAGATCTGCCCTGGGGACAGAGACTAAACCCACAAACACGCTCTCGATCGAGGCTCATAGACAGATTAGATGGAGACTTTTCCTCAAATCTCTCCGGGAAAAAACCCTCCGATTTGCAAAGACACTAAAGTCTGCAATCACAGGTCAGAGATCTCACTATCAACTCCATCATTACTCATCACTTTCTCTGAACTTCTGTTCAGCTTCATTTTATAGCTCTATACTTAAATATTTAGGCCTTAATTTAAGATTTGAAAAATTTCCATCCATTTGGATTACACTGTTGTAACGTAAACAAACTAATAACCTTAATGTGATTAATAAATAAAATATTTATATAAAAAGGCAGAAAATTGGCCTATATAAATAATAAAAAATGCAATTTTTTTCATCCTTGAAAATGGTTAAATATTATTTAATTTCAATGCAACTAATATTCTTGAATTGAAAATGATCGAAATGATCAACTACTGATTAAACAATGCATAATCTACATACATTTTTTTAAATCTACCATGCATATTTTTTTATTCTTCAACATCAGAGATAATAAATTATTTGATTACATGATTTAAAGCTGCAGTAGGGAGTTTTGAGAAAATGTTGACTTAGCCTGAAAATTTGAAGAAGCACAACCTACAGGTCCAACCCCTCCTTGCTCTCTGCTGCACTACAGCCCTCCCTCCACAGCTCCTCCCCCACAGCTCCTCCCTCCACAGCTCCTCCCCCACAGCTCCTCCCTCCACAGCTCCTCCCTCCACAGCTCCTCCCCCACAGCTCCTCCCTCCACAGCTCCTCCCTCCACAGCTCCTCCCCCGCAGCTCCTCCCTCCACAGCTCCTCCCCCACAGCTCCTCCCTCCACAGCTCCTCCCCCACAGCTCCTCCCCCACAGCTCCTCCCTCCACAGCTCCTCCCCCACAGCTCCTCCCCCACAGCTCCTCCCTCCACAGCTCCTCCCCCGCAGCTCCTCCCTCCACAGCTCCTCCCCCACAGCTCCTCCCCCACAGCTCCTCCCTCCACAGCTCCTCCCCCACAGCTCCTCCCTCCACAGCTCCTCCCCCACAGCTCCTCCCTCCACAGCTCCTCCCCCGCAGCTCCTCCCTCCACAGCTCCTCCCCCACAGCTCCTCCCCCACAGCTCCTCCCCCCACAGCTCCTCCCTCCACAGCTCCTCCCTCCACAGCTCCTCCCCCACAGCTCCTCCTCCACAGCTCCTCCACAGCTCCTCCCTCCACAGCTCCTCCCCCATAGCTCCTCCCTAACAGCTCCTCCCCCCACAGCTCCTCCCCCACAGCTCCTCCTCCACAGCTCCTCCTCCACAGCTCATCCCCCACAGCTCCTCCCTCCACAGCTCCTCCCCCACAGCTCCTCCCTCCACAGCTCCTCCCTCCACAGCTCCTCCTCCACAGCTCCCCCCACAGCTCCTCCCTCCACAGCTCCTCCTCCACAGCTCCTCCCTCCCCAGCTCCTCCCCCACAGCTCCTCCCTCCACAGCTCCTCCCCCACAGCTCCTCCTCCACAGCTCCTCCCCCACAGCTCCTCCCTCCACAGCTCCTCCCTCCACAGCTCCTCCCCCACAGCTCCTCCCCCACAGCTCCTCCTCCACAGCTCCTCCCTCCACAGCTCCTCCCCCACAGCTACTCCCTCCACAGCTCCTCCCCCACAGCTCCTCCCCCACAGCTCCTCCCTCCTTTACATTGACTATGGCCTGCCCATACTTTGACTACAAACTTGGTCCTCAAATCATTATGTATTTTGCAATACATGTAACTTTATAAGTTTGCACTCTTTCTATAAGTTATAAATAGCTACTAAGATAACGTTAAAGGATTAGTTCACTTTTAAAAAAAACTTTTGCTGATAATTTACTCACACCCATGTCATCCAAGATGTCCATGTCTTTCTTTCTTCAGTCGAAAATAAATTAAGTTTTTTGATGAAAACATTCCAGGCTTTTTCTCCATATAATGGACTTCAATAGGACACAAACGTTTCGAGGACCAAATGACAGTTTCAGTGCAGCTTCAAATGGCTTTAAACGATACCAGACGATGAATAAGGGTCTTATCTAGTGAAACGATCGGTCATTTCAAAAATAAATAAAAAACTTTAAGTTTTATAAGCACAAATGCTCGCCTTGCTCTGTTCTGTGATGCACGTTCGTGATCCTGTTCGAACTCGTTCATCCAAATGAACGAATCTTTTTTCGAGTCATTTCGTTCGTTGAATGAACGAAATGACTCGAAAAAAGATTTGTTCTTTTGGATGAACGAGTTTGAACAGGAGAGTCACGAACGACGGTACGCGCTCGCGCTGTGCAAGAGAGGGTTGATCAGCGCGTACACGAGCGTGATTGACACTGCCAAGACATTCCTCCTGGCTCTGATTGGTTGTTTCTGACCGGGAGCGGTGTATTTCTGCAAATAGCAGTAGGACCACAGGGAGGAGCCAGAGGAGCTTGATTTTTTTCACAGATTATCTGTCTCATATTCTACTTTCAGGACATAATGACAGTTTTAACAAATATTTGTTTACAAAAGCTACCTACTGGAGCTTTAAATTGATGTTTACTCTTGCACTTAAAAATAACACACAGTACAGAGCGCAACATTTGCGTTTGCTGTAACCAAGGATATTTAATACAACAATCTAAATTCAAATATATAATATCTGACTTGAATCTAAACGTATATATATCCCACAAAAAAGCAAGACCATTTTGTTTGAGCATGAAACAAATGTGGCGAGCCAATAATCAAAATGCATCAATAATCAAAATGAATGTGATTGTGAACTGTGAGAGACCAGAGAGTCTTTTTATTATTACACCATGTAAACAGCACTGCAGATTTACACACACACACACACACACACACACACACACACACACAAACACGTCTATAACGAGGATTCCCGATAAGGAACAGACGCATTTCAACACTTTGAGCGTGTCAGTTAAAACAACAACAAACACCGGATATGAGAAACTCACTCTTCTTTACTGCACTAAAACCAATTACGCTGAGCAGAAACTGGGCGGCAGTGAGGACGTCTAATTTCCTCATCTGGCCATTCATTGAGAGTGATTTCCAAAAGAAGCCGTTGTCTTTTATCAGCGCTGTTTGAGTCACGGGTGGAGGTTAATGTAGCATAGCGCTGGTACTGTTACTGATGCGTGAGATTGGCTCTTTTCCACCCAATTAATGAGCAGATTTGCCCACCGAGAATATGGAGAATTAAAAGGAAAGAATACAAAGTCACTAAGAACCAGCACTTGTGCATCAGATTGAAATCTGCAACATGATGGAGATGTTCTGCTTCAAATAAGTAAAAAAACAAAAAAATACATAATTAAAAACTTTATGCATAAAGCCAATTAAAATATGAGATGTCATATATAAGAGCAAAGCTACTATACATTCACTCTTATGTGACTATCGTGCGTTAACCGTGATTTTACCCTGGCAGAAGTGCACAGATGGGGTAAATCGAGCAATCGACATCTACCGCTCCTAATGAAGGTATCTGAACATTATCTTTACCCTAATGATCAAACCCTCGGAGTATTACACACAACATTACACATCCGTATGGAGAAATCACACATAACATCAATGAAATAGCCTAGGAATTTCTGGAATAGGACAAACACAGCTGTCCATATGACACTTCAAAAGTACAGAACAAACTACAATAATAAAGAAACTTTTCAGTTTTATCTAACTTGATGATACTTTTAAGGGATTTTTTTTAGAGCTTGACAGAATCTGCTCACGGTCTGCTTTCACTGTAGGGAAAAGAAAACCTCAACTGATAATAATACTTCATGTAAAAAGTAAGATGATTTTTTTTATTCAATTGATCAAATGTGACATTAAATATAACGTTACAAAAGATGTCCTGTTCTTTTCCACTTTTTATTCACTCAACCTTGAAAAATGTGTCACGATTTCCACTGAAATATGAGCCGCACGACCGTTTTTAACATAGATAATAATCATAAATGTTTCTTGAACAGCAAATCATCATATTACACTGATTTCTGAAGGATCATGTGACACTGAAGACTCGAGTAATGATGCTGAAATCACAGGATATAAATTATATTTTACTATATATTCACACAGAAAACAGTTAATCTAAATTGCAATAATATATCACATTATTGCTGTTTTTACTGTATTTTTGACTAACTAAATGCAGCCTCGGTGAGCAGTTTCTTTCAGAAAACTATTAACTTTCCCTGTTCTTTCAGAAGAATAACTGTACCGACCACAGACCCACAGAAAGATTATATGAAAAGAATATTTAAAGTATTCATCAATCTGACTCTGTCATCACAGGGTCACCTTTATAACCCCATTAGACACAAAGCAAACATCTAGTGTTTCTCTCCTCTTCCTCGAGGCTAATGGAAGTGAATATTTATTGACTTCCAAAAATAAGATGGAAAAAATAGAGTTTTCCATAAACATCATTTGTCAGTTTGGGGTTGCCTTTAATTGCATGATGGGAGGAGCTTCAATCTAGGAACAGCCAATAGAACATCACATCAGCCAATAGAACATCAGCAAATAGAACATCACACCGCATCAGCCAATAGAACATCACATCAGCCAATAGAACATCACATCAGCCAATAGAACATCACATCAGCCAATAGAACATCAGCCAATAGAAAATCAGCCAATAGAACATCAGCCAATAGAACATCAGCCAATAGAAAATCAGCCAATAGAACATCAGCCAATAGAACATCAGCCAATAGAACATCAGCCAATAGAACATCAGCCATAGAACATCACATCACATCAGCCAATAGAACATCAGCCAATAGAACATCACATCACATCAGCCAATAGAACATCACATCAGCCAATAGAAAATCAGCCAATAGAACATCTCATCAGCCAATAGAAAATCAGCCAATAGAACATCAGCCAATAGAACATCAGCCAATAGAACATCAGCCAATAGAACATCAGCCAATAGAACATCACATCACATCAGCCAATAGAACATCAGCCAATAGAACATCAGCCAATAGAACATCACATCACATCAGCCAATAGAACGTCAGCCAATAGAACATCACATCGCATCAGCCAATAGAACATCACATCACATCACATCAGCCAATAGAAAACGCAATGGCACCGTCCTCATTATAAACGCAGAGTGCTGAAACAAACGAATGACCTCCTCATCATTCATGACTTCGGAAACGAGCGGATTCATACATGACACAGCAGATGTTGTGCTAAAACAGCACATTAGTGTGAGACAGTCCGATCTAATGAGCTCAATCACTCAGCACGACTCCAGAGATTCCCAGAGGAAAAGCACACAGCTGCTCCAGGATCAGCCGGAGAGATGTCACAAAACACGGGCCAAATGTTGTCAAAGCATGTCGGACTTTAATCAACAACACTGGAAGTTCTTCAGCAGTTTCCTAATCTCCGGATGTGAAACGATCAAACTGTGTAATAGTCCAGCAACGTGCAATTCAGTTCACTTATAAGAACTGAAAAGTGTGGTGTGAAAGTTTCATTTTTGAAGCCGTGTGAATCTCCAGAAATCTGGCATGTCAGTCAATTTTCATTACAAAATCAAAAGAAAGGAATTAGACCGAAATGTACATGTAAAATAATAGTAATATTTCTAGTTTTATTTTTACTTTTAAATTGTAAAGTATTTATAAAGTATATATATATATATATATATTTTTTTTTTTATAAATACTTTACAATTTTAAGTAAAAATAAAAACTAGAAAAAAAATGTAAATATATATATATATATATATAGACTTTAAAATGTATATTTTATTTTAATTGTATGTTTTTGTTTTTTGTTATTATTAAAAATATTATGTTATTACTTGTAAAGTATTTATACATCATAGCTGTAAATCAGAATAAAAAAATTAAAAAAAGTACTAATTAAAAAAATACAATCAATCAATTAATAAAAAGTGAAAAAACATTTTTATTAATATTAATTTTTTTTTATTTTATTTTAATATTTTTAAAATTGTAACATATTTATACATCATACCAGTAAATCAGTTAAACACACACACACACACACACACACACACACACACACACACACACACACACACACACACACACACACACTTTAACAATTTATTTAAGTCCACTTAAAATAAATGATTTACAGGGACATAAATATTATAGATGCAATCAAATAAATGTACAGAATCATGGATGAGTGTCACACAGCGGATCTTCTCAATATTAAGCGTGTCTCTCAGATGTTCTGGTCCAGTAACACCGGCTGTCTATAATATCACACAGAGCACAGTACTTTGCTAGACGTTTAGCCCCATTTTTGTTGAAGCCCTCTTACAACCAGGTGTGTGTGTGTGTGTGTGTGTGTGTGTGTGTGTGTGTGTGTGCGCGCGTGTGTGTGTGTGTGTGTCCTGCTAAATATGAACACAAGTAATCGGCTCTGATAACCTAACTCTGAGATGGTATTTATGAGTGTTTGGTATTTAATAACCTTAGTCATAAAGGTTTCCTCCATATAGAGTCAAAGGGACACGCATCCTTCACAACGAACACCGTTGTGTTCTTTCTTAGCACTGATTTAACCTGAACGTTTAGAAAACTAAAGTTATAATCACTTTAACTTTCAACATCATCAGTGATAAAAGGAAAGATTCTCAAAAAAGCCTTAAAAGCAGGCAAAGTTGTTTATGTTTAAATATACAGACAGTAGAATTGAATAACACGCTGTATAGAAAACTTGCACTGTTGGTGTGCGGGAGTGGTGGGGTTAAAGCCTTATATTGTATGTTAGGATACTTTAATATCTCTATTAAGTTCACCACCATTCATTTCAGTTTATAAGCTGTCAGATGAGACCAAACATGGCATAGTTACATATTATTACACTAGTAAATAAACAGTATGCAGTTGAAAGCATATGTCCTGTGAAGTTGTACAGATGGGTTATCTGTGCCTGGAGTGACCCAACAGTCCTCGATCCGCATATTGATGAAATCCCTTGCACTAGATAGGCATTAGCATACTGTGATGAATAGTGGTGGGGGGAAAAATCGATTCTGTTCAGTATCGCGATATTTTGCGCACGCAATTATATCGATACAGTAGCGCAAAGTATTGCGATATTTAATTATAAAATTATCTGTTTTACTTTCCGGTTTTCTCAGAGTTTACTCTGATCATTAAAAGTTGCGTATTACATCCACTACGTGGCGCTTGTTGCGGTGCTTTGTTGTCGTACATTCGACAGCAAATTCAAATGAAAATGGCTTCAGTATTACGGTTGTACACGAAGCTCCGCATCTTTCAAATCGAAAGTGTGGGTAAATTTCGGTTTTATGATTATTCTCAGGTTTATGTTACTCTATTATGTCTGCTTTATGTTACTCTATTGTATTTAAATAATTTTAAGTTATGTGCTGGGAGCTCAGTGAGTTTTGTTTGTTTCATATTAAATATTACCTGCTCGGTCTTGTCTGTCAGCGCGTTGTCATTGTCCTCTATTTTTCACTGCTTGAGAACATGGGTTGAAATCGCCCTCTAAACCCTCATTCACTAAGTTAGGCCTATTCCCTAAGTTAACGTTAGTCCACTAATACTGTTCACTTGAAGGAGTGAATGAAAACGAGTGAGCGACAGGCGTTGAGCATACATAAGCTGTACATTCGTTAATGCAGTGCAATGCGGGACAGAGACGCGATCTGACACGCGTCCCATTTTCTCACAAATCTCTACGTTTATTTAATTAATTCAAGATTGCTCTTATGAGAACACTCGACAAAACTGACATTTTGGCATAATTTGTGTGTGTTATGGTTTGTTCAAGCCCGAAAGAGAACTTGATACTGACGCGCATCTTTTCTGTGGGTCGTGTGTGTGTGTGTGTGTGTGTGATACAGGCAGGATTTAACGGATACTGCGTAATTGCGTTAAACATTTTTAACGCTTTAAACTTTTTTTTTGTTTTTGTTGCGGTGCCGCGGTGGGCAAGTGATGAAACCAGTGTTGCAATGTGTCCCGAATGTTCAAGAACAAGTTTTTCAGTTTTTGCACTTCAGTTAATGTGTAGAAGATAATGTTTACAGAATTAAATGTGACATTTAAAGTGAGGTGAGCGGTCTTATTTTCCTAATTTTTTGTAATGCCTTTGAATAATATGGAGGACATAAATCGCAATATCACAGAATCGAATCGCAATACTTGCTGTATCGCAATATATTGAGAATCGCAATAATATTGAATCGTGGCCCAAATATCGCAATACTATTGAATCGTCACATTTTTGCCAATTCCCTCCCCTAGTGATGAATTCACATGTATACCTTTAAAAGGCTTTTTGAAGTACTAGGGCAGTAAAGAACATGGATGATTTTACACAGGAATGTTTGTGCATTTGTACTGAAGATTAGAAATGGCCTGAGACGTCTTTCACTATTCTGTCATGACCTGCGATGCACATTCTGCATTTTTGAGACACAAATACAGTGTTTGTTCTTCATATACGACAGAGGTGAGTGTATCCGAATCAGGGCTAGTTGTATGCAAAAATATTCAAATGCAACACTCAACAAAAACAATTACCAAAATATTCACCAATGATGATGTTTACAATGAAAATGTAAACGCGCACGTCTCTCTCTCTCTCTCTCTCTCTCTCTCCTGCAGTGTGTATCAGTGCAGCATCTGGAGTAGCTGTGGGAGTAGTGACTGCGACGCTCAAACACTGTGTTTAAGACTCACCAGAGACCTGTCAATCACTCCACGGGGGCGGAGCCAGTGGGAGGCTCAACATGCCCACCTGTGTGATGCTTCTTTTGGGGTTTTTGTGTTGTGTGACATTGAAAAGCACATTGGTCAACTTTTGTTGTTTTGTTGAACTTGCTGTTTGTTGTTTGTGCTATATAAATTAAGTTGCATGTTACTACATTAAATAATAGAATATCTGACATCACAACAAGCCTTGAGAACTGAACTGGATCCTTAGAACAATGTTGTGCAAAATTCAAAACCTTTTTGAATTGAATCGGCCAGGAGAAATCTGAATAATTGGAGTGACAGGAAGAGGAATTCACTGGATTGCAATATAAACAGGGAATGTTTTGTGGGAAATAAAGCATCCATCTGTCTGTAAGACCTATAAAACTTTCATTTAGCAAACGTCGTGTTTACAAGTAATGCTGATCATTCAATACTTTGCAAATCTGTGAATCATCTCAGAAGGTTTGATATATGAAGCAGTATTAAGTAAAGTCAGGTGGATCAGAGACGAAAGAAAAGGGAATAAAATACTTTCTTGTGTATGAATGTGCATATTTATAGCATGCTTGCATATGTTAGTGAATGCAATGCAAAGCAACTGAGGACTTTAAAAAGTGCATGCCGATAGGCACCACAAACATCTGACCGGCATCATGAATTAAGCTACAAATTATTATGCTGGTTTGGCTGACGATCTCATGCAATAAATAGTTTACTTCGAAACAGTTCATATTATCTGTTATGAATGATATGCATTAGATGAGCATATAAAAGCTTGGCTATATCAGGGCAGATATTGAAGATGCTCTTTCCTTGATTTAGTACGTTTGATTCTGATTCCCTCAATGTGCCGCTTCTCTTTCTCTAGCGCTCTTTGTTTACCCTGGATAACTTTAACGAAGACTCTTCAGCCTTTCTTCACCCATTACATCACCTTCAGGAAGCCCTCCAGCGACGCTCTCCAGAACATCAGACTTTCACAGCTGCTTCAAACCAGACAAACTCCTTTCACAGAGACACACAAAGCATTTACAAGTATTACACCAGTTAAATGAGCAGGAGTTTAGTTTATTCGTGTTTTCTTTCTTTTTCTTATGCTGTTTTCGAAATATCATTGCAAACGTTCTGAGATGATTCACAGCTTTTTACCGAACAGAATGATATGCATTACTAGTAAGCAGGGCTAAATGCAGGTTCTTTGGTGAGCAAATACAATTTGGCTAGTAAGTTTATAAGGAACTGCGACATTGGATTTAAGTGGAATCATAATAATAAAATCACCTATATATAATTCTAATCATTTTTACTTTTACCATCCAAACTCTAGCAGGCCTTAAGGTTTTGTTTTTCTCAAGAACTCTATGTCGCATTAAGCCACCAAATATTCAATATGCGGAACAAAACCACAATGTTTGTGTAAGATACAGTTTCAGTGAGAGATGGAGACCGACTCGTCTCAACATCTCATACGTATGCGAGTGACACAACAACCTGTGCTTAAAACAGCAACGTAAAATAGTTTAAATCAACATATTATCCAGTTTCATGGATGGTAAGAAATATTTATGGACACTTTGATTACAGGTGAAACTCGAAAGATTAGAATATCGTGCAAAAGTTATAATTTTGATGATTATGGCTTAAAGCTTATGAAAACCCCAAATTCAAAATCTCAGAAAATTAGAATATTACATGAAATCAATAAAAAAAAAAGGATTTTAAATACAGAAATGCAGCCCTCTGAAAAGTATAATCATATAGTTATATATACTAAATATATTAGTTTCACCTTTTAATTTGAATTACTGAAATACATGAACTGTTGCACGATTATCTAATTTTTCGAGTTTCACCTGTATATGCATCAGTTAATGCATGATGCAGAATTATCTTGTTGCCTGTTAATTGAAACCTCTCAGTGTTTATGAAAATTGCAGAAATCTGTTAAAAACGGTCCTGTTTCACTTGTAAGCAATGCCAAATGCAATTTGCTCTGAGAAAATAAAAGACATTTACTCTACATTTGGCCAGTGAGTTTAAGAACTGTGACACTAGACTAGATTATTTAAGTTAGGGATGTGCCGATTTTAACATTTTGGCCGATTCAATAACGGATGATTATTTATATTTGAAAGCCGATAACAGATATATTGGCCGATAAATCTAAATCCAAATTTTTATATAATTTTTGAGAGCCTGATTACAAAAACAAAATACTCACCATTAAAAGCCATGTCTCAAACACACAATTATATATTATGTCTCATTATAATTTTATGAAGCCGATATGACAGACTTGCGCAGCACATGTTGCACTGAACTGTATTCAAAGTTATTCCAGTCATATTTTAAGCAATTAAAAACCCTCATGTTAAACAGTAGACATCTGAAGTGTCTCAACTGAAGGAAATAATCCATTATTTATCGGCTGTAATATATCAGCCAAACTTTCTTATCAGGCCGAAAACAATAGCATTAAAAATTAACATATATCGGGCGATACCGATATGGTGGCCAATATATTGTGCATCCCTAATTTAAGTGGAATCGTAATCATAATAACAATAATCAGATCCTCGCTGATGTCAAAAACAGAAAATTATCTCTTGCATGAAATCACAGAAATTTATTTGACACACACGTGTATATCGGCCAGCATATCGGTATCAGCCGATATATATTCATTTATAATGCTATCGTTACCGAAACGAAAATTTGGCCGACACTTTACAACCGATAAATAATTATAATTTCCTTCAGATGTGCGCTGTGATGATGTGAACAGTGCACAGATCCTGTAATAGGTTTAACACTGCAAGTAAACTGCAAAACACGACAAAACTAAACTTTTGATTCCCATGAACGCATGAACTGATCAGGGCCCGGTTCCCCGATAACGCTCACTCTTAGCGCGCTAAGAAGACTCGAAAGATATATCTTACCAAAGTTGTTTAGGTTTCCTAAGTGTGTTCCCCGAAGTGTCCCTTAGGAAGCTTCTCAACACGCTGCCTCTTATCGTTCGACGTTACAAAGGCGCTGTCCCTGCCCAAGTGAAGGTGCTGAATTAGTTGGCATCGATTGCTCAGGAATCGATTTTCCACTTCACGCGAAGGGTCATTACGGCGTTAAGAAAGACAACACGTTCTATGCAAATGAAACATTCCTCAAATTATTCCAGTAACATTAATTTTAACATTGTTTAAGTTATCAGTAAAATATAGACTATTAATTAAATCATCAAATTGTCAGTAATATGTTCACACGATATGTTGTGACGGGTAGACGAACCGGGTATCCCTCGCTAATCATCCACCCTCCTTATCCCGGTGTGCCACTTGCGCCGCTTCTTGACATGGGTTTAACGACTTCTAAAAATGATGTAATACACATTTATATTAATGGTAAGGTACTTTACAATCAGAATTGATTGGCAAGCAGCTGCAGTTACTTCTGTTTAATGCGGTATTGATTGCCATTGGGTAATGTTTTCAATAAAAAGCAACCTATCTACAATGAACAGAGAGAGAGAGAGAGAGAGTTAGATACAGAATATGGTGGGGAAGCAACATAAAACAAGGGCACCAAGTTTCTCGTCAGAGGAACTTGAAGTTTTGCTGGACGAGGTGAGCAAGCACAGGTCTGAGAGGGTCCAGCAGCTCCATAATGAGTTGTCTTGGGAGGCGAATTTTTTTTTAATATAGCCACGTCAGGCAAAATGTCAAAAGGGCTTAAGTTTTGCCGAATAAAAAAATTGACCAAACGGCTCTGCGACCGGCGCCTGCTTTGATTCAATACAAGGACACGTTGGATCGCTGCCATAGTTGGTCGCTTACTGGACACCACCATGCTTGACCATTTATAGATCTTAGCCATTTAGAGCTAAATTGTTTGACAGATTTTAATTATCAAAAGTGATTGCCAATTTAAACGCTTTAATGACATTACGAAATAGCCTAGGCTAATTATCACCATATTAGTTCTGATACCAAATAAATTCAGCTTCATAAATATGCCTGTATCCATTGTGAACATATTTTATTATTAGTCTTAAAATGTCCATAACATAAAATCACAACATTGTCAACATACCATAGTTTGACTTGTACTGCGCTACGCTGATTTCTAAAGACTGCTGCACAGTGGCGGCGACTAGCGTCTTGAGCTCAAACAACGCTAAGAGAGAGCTTACGAATCGTCCAGACAAACCTTACGAAAGTGTGACTTACAGAAGATATACTTAGCGTACGAACGTGTCGGGAATCGTGCCATAATGTTAAGAGAGAGGTTAAGGAATAGGTTAAGAACTACTTGGCGATAAGAACGTTTTGGGGAACCGGGCCCAGATGTATAACTTGAGCGCAATGTACGATGCTTTGAATGAAAATGTCTGCCAAATGCATTTGTAAATGTTTATGCATCTGTGTACTATGCAATTGGGAATGTTAGTGTCGGGGGAATGTTGTTTTTAATGTTGTTTATGTGTCTATGTGGTGTTTTTAATATGCTTTAAGACAAATCATGTGTAAATTCATAAGTCGACAGCATTGCTGAGTATTTTCTCCTTAAAACTGCAGTGAACCAAAGACAGTCTCACGGTTTGAAATCGCTGGTGTTTCTGACGTCACAAACTACCTTGTAACCAATCAGATCAACATGTGATCGTCAACGAGTGGATCTCTGAGTGAGGGAGTGAGTGGAGGCGGGGCTCATTTGCATATTCATAGAACCGCGCATACGAAATGAGGCAAGGGTGTCGAGTTACATTCAAGATATTTTAAGGCATGAAGAAGGAAAAAAAACATTTAAATATGTCATTTTAGTGATCAAAGATGAGTTTTAAGGGATACAATGATTAACTACAGGGGGGCTTAAATCTCAATGATAAAACTATGCATGTTTTGAATTCATGCATCAGGCGTAAATCTACATCCGAATAACGCAGAAGAACGTGTTGGTAAAACAGAGAGATCTGGGATGGAAAAAAAGACCGTATCCATGAAGAAATGTGTGTAAATGAGGTGAAAACGAGCAGGCGTGGAGAGATGCAGTCTGGCAGGAGGACTAGCGGGAGGACTAGCGGGAGAACCAGCGTGAGGAGTTTCTCAAAGGTCTGTCATCATCTCACGCTGTCACTGCACACACCATCTGCTTCCCTGAGCTTCCCGAAATGCACTGTACTTGATGCTATATATTTGCACTCACTTTAAAGAGTACTTCTGCGGCCCAACGTCATGTTTTCACTATTTGCGGGGGACAGAAACTCTGTTGGGAACTGTCACATGTTCTCGGATATAATTACAGCTGCAACTTTGAATATGGAGAGTCAGCCTGAACCCACGAGGAAAACGTCAGTGCTCTTTTGCAGCTCGAGAGACACAGAGTCTTCAGTTATACCTCATTTCAGTCTTACGCGTTTCTCCTCATTTCTCTGAAGCAATCAGAAATTAAGCAGGACAATAACTTTATTCTAGAGCTGCTGTAAAGCAAAAACAATCTTTGTTACTTTAATTTCCTATTATCACTGTAAAGCTGCTTTGAAACAATCTATATTGTTAAAAGCGCTATATAAATCAAGGTGACTTGACTCGACTTAAAGGGTCATGAAACCCTAAACCAAATTTTCTGAGATTTTAACAGAGGTATGTGTGTGGAACACCATTGAAGAAAATGTTAGCATCTGTTAGATTTAATAGTAGGGTGAAAATGGTTTAATTTTAGTTTCTTTCCGCTATTTTCATCTTCCGGGTTTAAAATCTTCATCGTGTCCAGAGCACTGTATAGTGCGTTGATGACTCATCGGTCTCTCATAATTATTAATGAGACTGAGTTTTTATATCCTATGAGAAGACACTGTCTCTTAATTATTCATGACACCACGTGGATCTTTCCAATGACAGACATGTCAAACTGTGATATCGCGTAGTAGAGGAGGGAGACAATCATGGGACGCAAGTGTATATTTTCGTGGTGCAAAAGTCAAAGTGGGTTGAATATATTTCCCCGCGATGCTGCCAGGGCTGAACTCCGGCTCCGGGCGGCTGGTTGGCCATCAACCACGGACACATCTAATCTGTACATGTGCCGCAAACATTTTACCCGAGAGAGCTTCGAGAACTGGAGAACGGTGGACTTCGGCCTTGTCGATGACCAATGCAAGTTACGTCTTG